>NC_091693.1:9575937-9879791 GCF_041296265.1 Equus caballus | reverse complement strand
AGCGGGTGGCTGGAGCTATGCGGCCACTGTCCCCTCCAGGAACGGCCCACCACTGCCCCAGGCCCACCTCCCCACCTCGCCCTGTTCCCTGCACGGTCAGGTGTTAGTTGCTGTGTGTCATCAAGCGTCCGCTGATGCTTGTCCTTTAGCAGAGAACTTCCTTGGCCGTATTCCCAGCCCCCCACTTCCCGCCCTCGAGGCCACCGCTGTCGCCCGCCTCTCGTGTCTGCTTCGAAGATCTTCTGCCCTCGGGGAAGCAAACACACAAATTCACCTATCATTTTCCCACATCCTGGACCCACTGCCTTGCTTCTTCTGGACCTTTCGCATCTTGGAGAGATCATTTTACATCAGTCCGTCAGGTCGGCCTCGTTCTTTTTTGCTTGTTTGTAGCTTCTGTGTCAAAAGCGGCATCAAAGGATAACAGAGGCATTTAGCAGTTCTTTTCTGTGTTCTTTAGTTATTTGCACGCACACTGCGTACTCACATGCACGGGAGTCAGCTAGGAGACTGTGTCAAGCGACAAAGGCAAAACTTGGATTTCTAGTCGGGGGGGGAGCTGCAGAGCTGGGAACAGTGACTCTTGTCTGTGCGTTCGGGGGACAAGCTGACTGCTGGCGGGGAGCAGCCGCTGTCCTTGAAAGGGAACCCTGATGCTGTTCATGGAGTCTCTGGGAAAGCTTGTGGGTTCAGCTGTGGGGCGCGTGTGATGCGTCGAATGTCTGCCCGTGTCCCCCGTTAGCACCATTCCTCACGGGCAAACAAAAGCTGCTCCAGAGGAGGCTGTGTGTTTTGAGAACAAGGAGCGAGCACAAATGTCTAAGTGGAAGAGAACGTTCTCTCTTGTTTAATGAGGAACGTATCTCTGTCTTAAGAGAATGAAAGTTAACATGCCATCTATGAAACAGACCATAGTAAGAAACCTGACTGCTCAATAGGCAAACAGTGTGACTCAAGCCAAATGACCCCTCCTGATTTGTCTATTTATGTTAATGCCTGGCCAGGGCTGCCACGTACAGCTGTGCAGGTTGAGTAGTGCACGAGAGTGCTGCGTCTGAGAGGGCTCCATTTACAGTGAAGACGTTGTGGATTTGTACATTTATTTCAATTTCTGGCAGGTGGCACTAAAGTGTGGGCTTCTAGCAAGACAAATTTTCTGAAAAATGGAAGCAAAGTGGCCTGAATTTGCAAAAAATGCCATATGGGCTGGTGGTGGCAGTGGGCCTGGGCTCATAGACATTTGAGTTTGGGCCCCTGCATGTAAGCGTCTATGACCTTGACCCGTTCAGTGGCTTTCGGACATACCCTGCCCCTACTTCTCCCCATCTCTCTTCTGTCTCTCTTCCTCCAGAACATAGACACCCTGGAGCGCGTGGCGGGGCTGGAGCCTGAGGACCTGGTGGAGGCCCACGGCACCTTCTACACGTCGCACTGCATCAGCCCCGTCTGCCGGCGGGAGTACACGCTGGGCTGGATGAAAGGTGAGCGGCTGGAGGCCATCCTCGAGGGCAGGCTTTCCGCCCACCGTCCCCTCCTCAGCGCCAGGAGCAGGCTCTCCACCAAGTGGCACAGTTCTGTCCTGCATGGCTCTGTGGCTCTTTTTAGCAGATAATGGCAGCCCCCCAAGATGAAGTGGCAGTGGGGCTTCATTGCTCCCCACACCAGCTCGCAACCAGGTTGTAATGGATGCAAGTCCCAGACCAACTTCAGCCACACGCCGACGTGCCTTAGCAGAGAGGCACCCACGTGCTTGTACAGACCCGAGCTTAGTCCTTCAAGGGGCTCCGACCCCATCTTACTGAGCTGCCCGTCAAGGCAAATGCGACTGCCTTCTGAGAAGAGCAGAGCTGTCCCGTAGAACTTTCTGAGAGGAGAGAGTCCGTGCTGCGCTGTCCAACACGGCAGCCACTGGCTACACATGGCCGCGGAGCGCTTGAAGTGTGGCGAGTGGGACCCAGGAACTCAATTTTAGATTTTCTTTAGTTTTTATTAATTTCAATTTAAAAAGCCACGTGTGGCTGTGACCACCACGTTGGCCAGCACTGTGCTGGGGCACGAGATTCGCTCAGCCATTATCAGATTCAGGCGAGTGGAATCTGTGGTGCCTGGGACGAGACGCAGCCCTGGTTCGGAAGGAAGCCCAGGGCTGTCGCTCAGGGTGCAGACTACAGGCCTTGCTAGAATCATGGGCCCTGTTCATGTAAGTGTCCAAAAAAAAAAGCCCAGCCAATCTACATTTCTTGAATACCAGTGAAGGCCTATTTCTGACATCGATTGTGCGGATTAAGAAGCCGCTTATTTCACTGGTGGGAAGCCTTTTCTGACCTTCTTTATGCTGATTTCACAAAGCCCCTGGTGTCCATGTGAGACAGGACAGCTGCCGCACGTGGAGGAGGGTCCCCGGAGTGTGGCCAGCTGACCGCCCCGGGCCCTGGATCCTGACCAGCCCGCTGCGCGCAGCTGGGGACCACACAATTCACATCCCCCCGCCGTGTTTCATTTATGGCGATGTCACATGCATCACCCACAGAATAGCATGCTGTCAAGGCAGAAATATTTTCAAGTAAATTACAGACATAAAACAGTGCTCTGTGAATATCTGATGAAGGAATGAATGAATAGTTGCACGAACAAGCTGGGATCTGTGAGTTGCAAGTGAGCAACTGTTTTCAAGTGTCCCTCATCAATAAGCAATAAGGAGTATTGTCACAAGGATGGTGGGGGGGGCGGTCTGTCACAGAGCCTGAGGGTGGGAAGCAGCTGGGCCTAAGCATTTGTCCTCACCCCAGGGGCATCTGCATATGCTTCCCTCGCTCTCCGCCACCAGCCTGGGACCCGCCAGGCCCCTCTAACAGCTTGAGCCAGGGCTGCCCCCACATCCCCACTGGAGGAACTCCTGCCCTGAGTCCAGATCCCTGAGCCGGGGATGGTGCTCCCCTGTTAGGGGCCAGCGTCTGCTCCTCCCTTTATTCTGCCATTCAAGGGCTAGAGCCTGGGGCTGGAGCCCCCTGCCCCCCGGAATCCTGGGGGCTGGGGGTGGTGGGGGCTGTTCTCTAAGAAGGGGGGGGTCCTTTCTGGGCAGGCACCCCCCCCAGAGGCCCCCATTTCTGAGCTGTGTTTGTTGACTGTGAAGGGAGGGGGCGGGGCAGCCCCAGCCCAGAGCCTCTTAGCTCCTTCTCTCCTTCCCTTCCCGCGCCCAGAGAAGATCTTCTCCCAGGTGACTCCCAGGTGCGAAAAGTGTCAGAGCGTGGTGAAGCCTGGTGAGCACGCCCCCAGCGACCCTGTCCCACAGGCCCCCTCACCCTCACCCCGCCCTGACCGGAGCCCCAGATCTGCCCCAGGGGGAGTGGGTTCTGTGCCCCTGGCCTGTCCCCGCTGCTCTGCGCTCCCCCTCAGCCCCTGGGTCTGCCTTCCGCTCCGGCCTGTTCTCTCTTTCTGTGCCCCCGCTTCACCGTCTCTTTCCGTCTCTCCATCCATGCGTCTGTCCACCTCTCTCTGCCCCAGACATCGTGTTCTTCGGGGAGAGCCTCCCAGCGCGGTTCTTCTCCTGCATGCAGTCAGTGAGTGTCCCTCCCTGCCACCGCCCGCCACCCCGGCCCGGCCTGTGGGGGCAGCCCCGCCCCGGGGAGGGCCCTTCCTCAGCCAGCTGCAGGTGGGCCGGGGGGCAGGGAAGGCTCCCAGAGCCCAGAGCCCTCACTGGCCACCCCCTCCAGGACTTCCTGAAAGTGGACCTCCTCATCATCATGGGCACCTCCCTGCAGGTGCAGCCCTTTGCATCCCTCATCAGCAAGTAGGTCGGGCGTCGGGGGCGGGGCTGCGGGGTGCTGGGGACTGGGGAGCCGCCACGGATCCTCACCATTCAGCTCGCCGTCCCCTCAGGGCGCCCCTGTCCACCCCGCGCCTGCTCATCAACAAGGAGAAAGCTGGCCAGGTGAGTGGCTTGGATTCACATCCTTCCGTTCTCCCCTCCCCCTCCTCATTTGGGTCCCATGTTCCCTCCCAGTGGCCTCCTCGGGCATGAGGGGACAGGTCTCTAGGTCTCAGTCTTTGGACCCCTCAGCTCGGAACCAGGCATCTGGAGTCGAGAGGGTCAGCTTCCAGCTCCTCTGACCCTAGGATTCCGCAGGCCTCTGCGCCATTCAGGACCCTTTTCAGCAAGTGACTGAACCCCAGCTCAAAGCGACTTAAGCAGAAGCAGGAACGTGTGCTTCCCGGGACTGAGGAGTCAGGGCCCGCCGGACCACGGCCTTCAGCTGTGCCCCTGGGGCCCCCGCTCCCTGTCTCGGCTCCTTTCCTGAGGTCGCCTCGTTCCCAGGCAGGCCTCCCTCCCGGGGAGAGATGTTTCCTCCAACCAGCAAAGCATACCGTGTGCCAGATGCTGAGCTAAGCATTTTCTGTGTATTAACCCACTGCCAGGACCACCTGGGAGTGGGTTCCATGATCACCCCCACTCGACAGATAGGGAAACTGAGGTTCAGAGAGGTCAGGTCCCTGGAGCGAAGTCACCGAGCTGGGATGCAGACCCAGGCCGCCTGGCTGCAAGGTCGGTGCTCTTAGCTCCCCCCCCCCCCGCCGTTACCCCCGTCCCCTGCAGACGGACCCCTTCCTGGGAATGATGATGGGTCTCGGCGGAGGCATGGACTTTGACTCCAAGAAGGCCTACAGGTGAGGCCTGGGCCTGTGGTGGGGGGGGTAGCCTGCAAGGGCCAGGGCCACAGAGCGAGGGAAGGCGCGAAGACAGAGGGACAGGGCAGAACTGGCAGGGGCCTGGGACCAGCCCGGGAGCTCTGACTCTCTCACCCGCCCGCAGGGACGTGGCCTGGCTGGGGGACTGCGACCAGGGCTGCCTGGCCCTTGCTGACCTCCTCGGATGGAAGGTGAGGAGACTGCGCGGCCCAGCCCACCCTGAGCCCAGTCCCTGGGCCGCATGGGGTCCTCTGACCTCTGTGACCTTTGCCCCCTGCAGAAGGAGCTGGAGGACCTCGTCCGGAAGGAGCATGCCAGCATAGACGCCCAGTCAGGGCCGGGAAGCCCCAACCCCACCACTTCAGGTTCCCCCAGCAAGTCTCCACCTCCCGCCAAGGAGGAAGCCCGGACCACGGAGGGAGAGAAACCACAGTGACAGCGTGTCCCCCGGGCGGGACGCCCCGCTCCTTTGGGACAGCTGAGCCCCACCAGCCCCTGCCCCCTCTAACTTTTAGCTCTTGTCAGGGGAGCTCAGAACATTTCCTCAGTCTCTTAACCTCTCCCTCCCAAAACGGGGATCCCAGACCCCCGGATCCGGCAGATCTCCAACGTCTCCAAGGGGCCGAGGCGTGGGCAGCCTGGCTCCAACCCCTGCAACCTCCCTCATCTCTAACTGCTCCCAGGGCCGGGGGTGCCTCCACACTTCTAACCGACACAGGATCCCAGGACAGGGGTCCCGGGCCCCCACGCCCTCTGCTGCTCCCAGGGGCCTGTGGCCAAAACCTAACCATCCCTGGGGGCTGGGAGGGGCCTTCCAAACATGACTCACACCCCGTGGGGGACCCCCAAGTCCCTGCCTCCAACTCCCAAAGTGAGTGCTGGGCCCCCTTCACTCAGGACCCACTTCCCACTCGGGGATGGACAGAGGCGTTGCTTATCGGAGAGAAATTAAAAACGAGAGACAACTAACACTTAGCTGTCTGGCCTCGCTGTTGCTTTCTGTGGGCGCGCCGGGAAGCCACCGGAGGGAGGGTCAGATTTTGGGCCTCGATGGAAACCGGGGCATCTACAGGCCTGTGTGAGGAGCAGAGCGCAGGTGCCGAGAGGGGCCTCGGGGCAGTGGGAGCCTTGTGGCTCTCCCCTGGACTCCCAGGCTGCCAGGGTCCTTTCCTCCCAAGGCCTGAGCCCCGGAAAAGAGGGAGGAAGGTCGATTTCAGATACCCCCCAGCCCCGCCTCTTCCCCCAGCCCGCTCAGCTTCCTCTCTGCGAGGAACACTTTCACTTCCTGTTACTCCAGGCCTCGAGAACAGGTAGGGGGCCCCAGGGGCCGAGCAGCTGGCATTGTCACCCCCCACTGCCTCCCTGTGGTATCAGGCAGGTGCCCCATCCCATGCGGCCCAGCACCACCCACCTCCTCCTGTCTCTCGTGGTACCTAGGCAGCCTCTGCCTCCGTCCCCCACTCCTCCCGCCTGCTCTCCCCGGGGGAGGGCACCTGCTCTCTGCTCCCCCTTCCTGACACCCTGGGCTTCTGTTCAGTGGGCTGATGGATTTGTTTGGCTCTTCATTATCCGTGTCCCATACCCACCCCAAGCAAGAATGGAAGCCCTTTTGAGCAGGAGCCTATGCTGCCCATCGCCCTTTCCCCAGGCTCTGGCTCCTAATTCTGGGCATGAACCCAGTCAGTCTTTGTTGGATGGATGGATGCATGTGTGGACCCCTTCCCAGACCCAGGTTTCCTACTTCTGAGAGGCTGCAGGGAAAATAGTCAAAACGCCCTCCTCAAGTCATAACCCACGGTCGGACTGCGTACCTGCTTAAGGGTGGGGTCCAGTGGATGGATGGGTGGAGGGAGAGATGTGGGATAGAGCAGAGAGTGAAATGTCCATAGTGGAATCCAGGTAGTGAGTATATGGATGTTCACTGTAAAATTTTTCCAGTTTTCCTGAATGTCAGAAAATTTTCATCATAAAATGTTGGGGGAAATATCTGAGGTCCCCTCTGGCCTGGGGGTGGGGAGGAGGAGGGGATGCTGTGTGACATGTATCCTAGTTATGGAGTGCCTACTATGCCCCGAGCCCATTTCCAGGCACTGGGTTTTGGCAAGGGTCGTTATTCAGCTGGTCCACATTTGTGTGGCTGCTCCAGATGCTAAAATCTGAAACATTTCCCTACCACTTTGTAAAGAGCTGTCATTTTGAGTCCTCTCCCCACACCTCAAGACACACCAGCATTGCTCCTGGGATCCCCAGATCTCCCCACCATCCAGCAGCTGAAGAATTAACACCTGGCAGAGCAGGGGGTCTCGGGTCCCTTCTGATTGGTCAGGGCCTCTGCCATACTGGCTGTAAATATTGTGAATATTGCTCCTGGGCTGGAGCTGACTCGAGCCTTATCTTCCGCCCCTCCAGGGGCCAGACCAAGGCTCGCTGGCCTCCCACATCCTGAGGATGGCCTGGCCAGAGGACAAGGCCGCAGCAGGCCCCACCGACGGGGAGAGGTGAGGGCTGCTGGGGTCGAGATCTCCATCTCCTGTCCCTGAATTCAGAAGTCCCTTCCATCTAATGCCTACACCCCACAGGACCCCAAGCCCCATCTCTGAGCCTTCATCCTGGGCTGCCCTTCCTGCGCCTTTGACCCCGCCTTAGTGTCCAACTGCCCACCTCTGACCCTTGGTCTCCTGGACCCTGCATGTCCCAGACTGGCCCCATCACAGATGAATGGAGCAGGCGAGATCCCCTTAGGGGTCCTCAGGACCCCAGAGCCACTCCTTCGCCTGCAGAGGACATGGGGGGTGTGGCAGATCCCAGAGCTGGATGCACAGGAGGCAGAAGTGCTTCTGGAGCTGTGGCCACCAGGGGTGAGTACTCACAGCCGGGGACCCCCACCCCCACCGACCCTCCCCATGACACCCTGGATCCCTCAGGACTCTTGCTGGTTGCTAGTGACAAACACAACACAAATCAGCAACCCAAAAAGGCAACTTATTGATTCAAATAACTGAAGAACTGAGAAGTAAAAGTAATTTCGGGAATGTCTAAATCCTGAGCATCAGACAACTTACGAATTTCTCTTCGTCCCCCTGCTTGGCTTAGCTTTAAAGTGTGGGGAATTCTGGACATTTGGGGCTGCCAGTAACAAGCGCTGATCCTATAGTAGCTGAGATAAACAGGCGTGGATCTTTCTCACATAACCAGAAAGGACGCTGCTGGCTCTAGTGCAGCAGCTCGGGGGACATCAAGGCCAGCTTCTCTGCAATTCTCTTGGACGTCCCTCATGGTCGCCCAGTGGCTGCACAGGTCCAAGCATACGTATGCATTCCAGGCAGAGGAAGGGAAAAAAGGAGGCACCAGTCGCATCTGTTTCTTTTACCAGGGGGGGAAGAAAAAAGGCCTCACAAATGATTCAGAATATATGGACGGGGCCCAGGTAGCAATATTTTTAAAAACTCACCTGGGAATTAGACAGCTGGAAGTGGGATACACTGCCTACGTCAAGCAGTATCCATCTTCCACGGCTGGGCCTATTAATGCCCTGAACGGAGCTGGAGTTTTGCAAGGAAAAGGGGGTAGATGTGGATAAGGTAACTAATAGGTCTGCCACAGCTTCCTCCTCAGAGGGGGCTCCTCCTGTGGTGGCAGAGATGGTTGGTCCCAGCTCAGGGCCAACACATCTCACCAGCTTAGCAACCCCCACGTCAAAACAGACCTCCTTCCAAAGGGCTCCAGCAAAAATCCTGTGGAAGATTTCCATTGGCTGAGCTTGGTTCACATGCCCATCTCCGGGCCAATCACAGTGGTCAGAGAGTGCTGTCATCCTATTGGTTAGGTCAGATCAGGGACCCACCCCTAGGGCTTTGGGAGAGTTAGTCCCACCCACAGGCCCTGAGAGTACTAGTGGGTTTCTGTAAAAGAAATTTGGGGTTTGGAACCCAAAATAAGGGAAATGGATGCTAGGCAGGCAAAAGTCTCTGCGCGAATTCTCTTCAAGCTTACCTTTGCCTCCACCCCACAGAGTTTCCTGGTCACAGGACACGACCCCAGCCAGGTCCTGGTGTTGAGGACAGGACCTTTGCCAGGGGAAGTCAACACCTACAGGATCCAGAAGCTTCCTGGAGGTGAGGAGCCCAGCCCTGACTCTCTAGGCCACAGCAAATTTATCACCAAGAATACTTTTTACTTCCAAAATACCTCCTGAATCTTCCCAATCCTGTCTGCCTCCATCACTCTGGTCCAAGCCACTGTCACCTCCTGTCTGGATAATTGCAATGGCCTCCTCTCTGGTCTCTCTGGTCCCACCCTTTCCTTCCTGCAATCTATTCCGAGCACACAGCCAGAGTGGTATTTTCAAACATCGATTAGATGTTACACACCCCTCCCCCAACTCCCTGCAAAGAATATGCAACATCCTTATGTACAATTTTAAACTCCAACATCATAAGATGTTGTGTGATTGGTCCCTGCCCACCTCTCCATCGACTGCCCCTCATTCACTCTGCTCCGGCCACGTTGTCCTCTCCCCTGTTCCTTGAGCATGCTAAATGTGTCCCGGCTTCAAGGCCTCTTCCTTTGTTCTCCCTGCCTGAATGCCCTTCCTTGAATGGTTGGTTTGGTCCCCATCCTTCAGGTATCTGTGACCACCACAGTTAACATAGCCCCTAGTTATTTTCAATCGCTCCATTTCGTCCACAGCACTCCATATAATATACACATAGCTTTGTTTGTTTACTCATTTATTTTCTGTCTCCCTCCAGTAAGAGGTAAGCACAGGCAGGCAGTGAATGTGTCTGCCTTTTGACAACTGTATCCCCAGTGCCTCGAAATGAATAGTTAGTCAATAAATATTTGTCTAACGAATGAATCCTATTTGGTGGCATAAGTGGGATGTGAGCATAAAGGCACAGGGGAAAATGGGGATGCCAAGGGGTGGAAATGTCCCTGTTCAGAGGGTTCCTGGGGGGAGTGCAGGACTGGGGAAGACAGAATCCCAGGAAAGAAAGGCTGGCAGCCCTCAAGTTCTCTAACTTGTCCCTGTTTGCCCCCTCCCCAAGGTGTGTCTCTGGAATCCTCTAACCTCTGCATGCAGGACCTGCTCCATCTCCTGGCCTTCCTATCAGCCAGCAGGTACAGGTCACCCATCAAAAGGGCTAAGGGGACTCCTTCCCTAAGACACCCTGCCCCATCGTGGCTCCCCCTTTATCTTTTCTCAGGGATGTTTTGCCCAGAACACTGCTCTTGCCGCCTCCCACTCTAGGACCAGAAGACCAACACACAGGTGAGGCATGGTTCTCTAAGAGAGGGAGGGGCCAACTTTCCAGCCTTCTTGGTCCAGGAGGATGGCACTTGGGGGACAGACTACTGGGTCCGAGGGAGGATAGGGGTGGGGGTCTGGGAGAGTTGGGGAGGCTCGGCTCCTGGACCTGAGCAAGGAGGGGCCCAGGACCAATCCTCAGCTCCTCCAGTAATGAGGCTGGGAATTAGGTCTCCTGGTGCCCTGAAGGAACCAGGGCTGGCCCCTCAGACATCTGGGACACCTCACTTTCTGCTGGCCCCCAGATGCTCTGCAGATTGGCAGCATCCAGCTCAACACAGCAGGGAGGGTGCTCTCCGTGGTGAACAAGCTCTACCTGGAGACCCACAGAGAGTGGGGGATGGACCAGGGTCCCCCAGAGACACTTCCAAAGACTGAGGAGAGACACCATCCAGGTTCGCTGGGCAGGGCCCTGGGCCCCTGAGGGGTGAGGGAGCTGCTGCTGCTCTTCTGTGGGACCCACCCCTCTCCCCACATCCAGCCCCTAGGCACCCCACCCCTCACCAGGTCTCCTGGGTGGAAGGCCCACTCAGCCCAGAAGGCCACCATCCTAGGCCGGCTCTCACCAGCCTGGTGGAGGAGAAAGAGGAGGAGGAGGAGGCGGAGGAGCGTAACGACTACGAAGATGAAGAGGAAGGACCCGAGGATGTGCTCACCCAACACGTCCGGGTTCTGGCCCGGGCTCGGAGCAGCTATGTGGCCAGGCAATTTCGGAGCCTTCGGGCGCGCCTCACCTCAGATGCTCGGGGCCCCCACAGGCCTGGGGACCCCGCCACAGAGCTGCTCCAGGATGTGCGGCACCTGCTCATTGACCTCCAGGATCACCTAGCAAAGGACCCAGATGTCAGGGCTGTCTTTGGGAGCAGGGGCCCTGGGGCCCCCCAGAAGGACCAGGATCTTGGTAATGAGGAGGACTGGGAGGGAACTTACGGCCACTCCCTGAACCCCCCCGTTTCACCTGTGCCATCTCTTGGCCCTACATATGTGTTCACACCCAACTTCCATCTCTCCCTCCACGTGCACACAGATGCCCTTTTCTACATAGAGTAACACCTGTTCTGTTCCCCACTGCTCCATCTCACACATGTGTGACAGCCACACTCCCTCTCCCACTCGCGTGTTCACACCCATGTCTACACCGGTGGGTGTCCAGAAGCTAGAGAGGGATGGCGATCAGCCAGGGTGGTTCGGTGGAGCGAGTGGATGGGCGTGGGTCGGCCTGGCAGCCCCTCCCTCACCTACCCGAACCCCTCGCAGGCCCCGCGGTGGAGGCGGCCTTGTGCCGGGCGGTGCTGGCGCCCCTGAAGCCCGCCCTGTGGTCGCGACTCCGCACACTCCGAGCCCCGGAGCTGCGACGACTGCGGAGGCGACAAATAGCCCTGCGGGCGGAGGCGGGGCCTCCGGGAGGGCAGGGGGCGGGGCCTGAGGGGCAGGGCCCCGCCCCCGCCGTGCGGAGCCGCATCCACGCGCGCCTGGAGCATCTCCATGCCTCCTGCTCCCCACGCCGCAAGGTGGCGCTGCTGCTGGCGATGTGCAGTGACATCTATGCGGGCTTGGCTCGGGGTGAGAACCAAGGTAAAGGAGGCGTCTGCGTCTACCTGGACGTGGAGTGGCTTGGGGGTGGCGGGAACCAGGTAGGAGGCGCCTGTGCTCGCACGTCGAGGGGAGAGGGTGGCATGCTCCAGTGGGAGGCGTCGATGAGACCCAGGGAAGGGCAGCCAGCGCCCGCGGCCCTGGGGACCAGATGGGAGGTGTCCACACGCCCCCATCCACCTCAGAGCCTGTCCTCCCGCTGCCCCAGAGCCCATGGGGGCCGACGCCTTCCTGCCGGCGCTGACGGAGGAGCTGATCTGGAGTCCGCACATTGGGGAGACGCAGCTGGACGTGGAGTTTCTCATGGAGCTCTTGGATCCGGATGAACTTCGAGGAGAGGGTGAGCCCTCGTCCCCAGAGCGCCGGCACCCAACGGGCGGCTCCCCGGGGCTGCCCGCGCCCCAGACAGCCTCGCCCTGGGCAGGTGGGAAGGCGGGCAAACTGCAGGGGCGCCTCGGGCGACTGGGGAGGCGGAGAGAGCTGCGCTGACCTCCCCTTCTTGTCCCTAGCCGGGTACTACCTGACCACGTGGTTCGGGGCGCTGCACCACATCGCCCACTACCAGCCCGAGGCGGGCCGCGCGCCCCAGGGTCTCAGCTCCGAGGCCCGCGCCTCCCTGCGCCAGTGGCACAGCAGGAGGACGCTGCACCGCCAGGGCGGCCCCGGAGCCCAGGTGACCGCGCGGCCGCACCGCAGGGGGAGGGGAGGGCTGCACCTGTTGCCTTCCTGACCCGGCTCCCCCTCTCCCCGCAGGCAGACCTGCCCTTTGAGGAACCGTGGGCGGTAGAGACGGTGCCGAGAGATCAATGAGGATTAGGGGTCTTAAACCCTTCTGCTCTTCAAGCCAGACAGGAGAGGCGCCTGGGACAGCGCCAACTTCTGCCCCCTGTGGCTTAGGGGCAGCAAGGGGCAGGGGATGCTTCCCGGGAAAAGGGAGCAGGCCCACCTCTGGGCCTTTGCATTGGCTGTTCCTACTTCCCCGGAATGCCCTTCCCTAACATCCATACTGCTCCTTCCTCCCTTCCTTCGGGTCTTTAGGCAGACGTCACCTTCTCAGTAAGGCTTTCCTAGGTCCCCCTAAACTGGATTCCCCAGGGCCCAGTGTAGTCACAGGGTCCTTGTGAGAGGGAGGCAGAAGGGTCAGAGTCACAGAGAGGGACGTGATGATGTGAGCAGAGGTCGGAGGGGTGACCGGGAGCTCCGGAGTGCAGGCACCCTCCGGAAGCTGAAAAACACAAGGAATGGATTTTCCCTTGGAAACTCCAGAAGGAACCTAGTCTTTGATTTTAGGTACCTAAGACCTATGTTGGACTTCTCAGCTTTCGAACTGCCAGACAATAAACTTGTGTTGTTTTAAGGCACCAAGTTCGTGGTGGTTTGTTACCGCAGCCGCAGGGGACTAATACACTCCCGTACTCTGATCTGTATTTTTTTCTGCAGAAGCGATCACTCCCCAACGTGCCATATAATAGACTTATTTATTGTGTTAATGATCCATAGTCTTCTCTCTCCTCTTAGAGCAGCACGGTCCAATAGGAACACAATGCCAGCGACACGTGTCATTCTAAGTATTCTAGTAGCTCCATTTAAAAAAAGACTAAAGAGAAGCAAGTCAAATTAATTTTAATAACATATTTGATTTAGCCCAGTATGTCCCAAATATTATCACTTCAACACATAATCAATTTGAAAAATTTCTGAGATATTTAACATTATTTTTGTGTGTGCTACATCTTAAAATCCAGTGTGTATTTTACCCTTCGACACATCTCAGTTTGGACTAGTCACATTTCGAGGGCTCAACAGCCACAAAGGGCTCGTCCCCACCCTTTTGGATGGTGCAGCCTTAGAATGTCAGCTCCCGGAGGGTAGGGATCTCTGTTTTGTTCATATCTGTATCTTCAGAGCCTAGACAATGCCTGGCACGAAGTAGGTGTTCAATAAATGCTTTCTGGGCGATTCAATGAACGAAGTTTTTGTCGTAGGCTGAAAATGGCTCCCCAAAAGATATCCATGTCCTCATCTCTGAAACCCGTAAATGTTCCCTTATTTGGAAAAGGGTCTTTGCAGATGTTATTAAATTAAGTATCTTAAAAAGGGGAGATTCTCCTGGATTATCCAAGTGGGCTCACATGTATCTTTATAAAAGAAAGGCAGAGGGAGATTTGACACAAACAGGAGGAGGCGACATGAAGGCAAGAGCAGAGAGAGGTTTGAAGCTGGCCTTGAAGACAGGAGTGACGCGGCCGCAAGCCACGGAATGCTGGCGGCCCCCAGAAGCTGGAAGAAGCAAAGAGCAGACTCTCCCCAGAGCCCATAGAAGGAGTGGGGCCCTGCGGGCACCTTGATTTCGGCCGAGTGGCACTGACTTCTGACTTCTGGCCTCCAGAACTGGAGGAGAACAAATTTCTGTTGGTTTGGCCGCCCAGTTTGTGGTCATTTCTTGCCGCAGCCACAGGAAACTGACACGGTTTCTCAGCACTTAGAGAAAAACAGCAGCAGGATTGATTCCCGACTCACTCTCATTCTAGCAACACGGGAGGTTGATCTGCAGATACAGGAATTAACTAGAAAAATAGGAGAAGTCCTCTCGATCTGTCTCACAAAGAGATGCACTGCAATTAAAATTTTACGTTTTATAGTGATCAAAATTCTGTAATTTAGATATCAACTAAAAAATGTGCTAAAGAATAGAGATTTTTTTTTTTTTTTGCAATGGTTTTTGAAAGCCAAAAAGATTGAGGATGGCTGCACCTGGCGTTGAAGCAGGGGTTGGGAGACCGGAGGAAGCAGCCTCTGACCTCATGTTCATACAGAGCTGAGGGGGCGGCTGGACCCCAGGAGGTGCGAGGGGATCACTTCCTACAAGAAAGAGCCACCTTCCAGGGCAAGCAGGGCTGCAAGAGTTTCATCATGTTTCTTATGCATTTATGTATGTATACATATTCGTATGTATGCATTTTTAATTTATTTTTAAATTGTAGTAAAAAACATAATATAATGTAGAGTTTCCTCTCCTAACTACTTTTAAGTGTACAGTTCAGTAATTTTTTTTGTTTTTGCTTTTTGGCGAGGAAGATTGGCCCCGAGCTAACGTCTGTTGCCCATCTTCCCCCTTTCTTTTGCTCCCCAAAGCCCCAGTACATAGTTGTGTATCCTAGTTGTAGGTCATTCTAGTTCTTCTATGTGGGACGCCGCCACAGCATGGCTCGATGAGCAGAGTGTAGGTCCACACCCAGGATCCGAACCCGCAAACCCTAGGCTGCTGAAGCAGAGTGTGTGAACTTAACCACTCGGCCACGGGGCCGGCCCCCAGTGATGTTAACTGTCCTCACATTGTCGTGTAACAGATCTCTGGAACTTCTTCATTTTGTAAATTGGAAACTACCCCCATCGAACACAACCACCACTCTATTTTCTGTTTCTATGATTTTGATGACTCCAGACATCTCACATCAGTGAAATCATATTTATATTCATCTCTTGGTGAATTCCACTAAGCTTATTCCACTAAGCACAATGTCCTCAAGGTTCATCCATGTTGTAGCATGTGACAGAATTCCCACATTTTTGAAGACTGAATAGTATTCCATTGTGTGTGTGTGTGTGTGTGTGTGTGTGTGTTCCGTATTTTGTTTTCTAGTTGTCGTTCTGTGGACATGTGGATTGCTTCTACCCCTTGGCTATTGTGACTAAAACTGCAATGAAAAAGGGGGTGCAGGCATCTTTTCTAGATCCTACTTTCATTTTTTTTTTTTTGAGGAAGATTAGCCCTGAGCTAACATCTGCTGCCAATCCTCCTCTTTTTGCTGAGGAAGACTGGCCCTCAGCTAACATCCGTGCCCATCTTCCTCTATTTTCTATGTGGCCTGCCACAGCATGGTGTGCCAAGCGTTGCCATGTCCACACCTGGGATCCAAACCGGCAAACCCTGGGCTGCCGAAGTGGAACATGTGCACTTAACCGCTGTACCACCAGGCTGGCCCCCTTGCTTTCATTTCTTTTGGATATTACCCAGAAGTAGAGTGGCCAGATCATGTGATAATCCTATGTTAAATTTTTGAGGGACCTCTAAACTATTCTCCATAGCAGCGGCACCAATTTTACCTTCCTACCAACCTTGCGCAAGGGCTCTGATTTCTCCACGTCCACCCCAATACTTAGTTTCTGTTTTTTGATAGTAGCCATTCTAACGGGTATGAGCTGATATCCGTTGTTGTTTTGACTTGCATCTCTCTAATGATTACTGATGTCGAGCATCTTTTCATATGCTTCTTGGCCATTTCTTGATCTTCTCTAGAGAAATGTCTATTCGAGTCCTTTGCCCGTTTTTAAGTTGGGTTATTTGGGGGTTTTGTTGTTGAGTTGGAGTTCTTCATATTCTGGATGGGGATGTCTTGTGGACAGCCTCGCTTTCTGGATTTGTTTGGCATTTCCTCATGGTTAGATTCCAGTAATCCAGTCAAGGGAAGAATACTCCATAGGGGACACTGTGTCCTTCTCAGTGTATCCCCTCGGGGCCCCAGGACCAGTGATGCTAGCCCTGCCCACTGCCCACTGAACTGTTAAGAGGTTCGTTGGCTGGCTTGGCGCCATGACGGAATACCACAGACAGGCGGTTAAAGAACAGAAATTTGCTTTCTCACTGTTCTGGAGGCTGGAACTGTGAGCTCCAGGCGTTGGCAGGGTTGATTTCATCCTGCGGCCTCCCTCCTTGGCTTGTGGATGCCATTTTCTCCCTTCGTCTGCACCTGCTCCTCCCTCTGTGCATGGCAATGTCCCAATCTCTTCTTATAAGGACACCACCCATCATGCCTTAGGGTCCACCCCTGTGACCTCATTTTGCCTTAATCACCTCTTTAAAGGCCCTTTCTCCAAACACAGTCACATTCTGAGGTCCTGGGATGAGGCTGAACACAATTCAGCCCATAACAGGAAGTGACCACCAGGTCTCTCCCCCTTCGAATTATGATGTCATCTATGGGTGGCACCTTGAGACCCTGTGAGTAACCTGTCCCCCAACAAGCTGTCACCCAATGCTTTCGGCACCTCTTCTCGATCCTTGCTGAGTCATTGGATTTATTTGTGCTATTATATTCTATTTAGGGCAGTTTTCCACTTCCTGGGGTGAAATGGCGTTTCCTGTTTAAATGAATGTGTTGAATTAAAAAAAAAAAAAAACAGTGAGTTGACTTAAAGAAAATTATTTAGTAGCTAAGTGTCCAGTGAGGCGTGGCTATGTGGCAAAGTGTAGGAAGGTGAAACTCCAGGGCCGGATGTTGGGGTGTCACTGGTTAGGGCTTTGGGGTCACACTTGGCCTCTTGTTCACTCTTGGGCTTCATGCTGAATGCCTCCCTTTGGGCTCCCACTCCCATGGTGTCCCAAAACGGCCACAGAATCTCCCCCAAACGTGCTCCTCCTTCTAGACGCTTTCTCAGGGGACCCTCTTGATCCCCCAGTCCCTAGGCCAGAGCCCTGAGCCTCGTCCTGGGCACCTGCCTCTCCACGTTCCCACTACCCCCGTCCTCCCCTCCCCTGGCCACATCCCGGTCCAGCCCCAACCTCCCCCTCCTCCTGGCTCCCGTCCTGGGGATGCCCTCCAATCCCCACCCACATGGGAGCCAGAAGGAAATTTTTAAAAGAGATCATAGGTCCACCTCCAAGCCAGAACTTAGGTTTACAAGAACTATAATTTTATTTTTTATTTCTTGATATGTAAATTGAGCCCTTGTCCCACTATGATGGGAAGACACTTTAACCTGGGAGGAAAATTTCATCCTTTTTAACACCATAAGCCCCCACCTCCCCTTGGTTGGTCACAGGACCTGTTTACAGAAGTCACCTGGAGACAACTCACCCCTCTGATCTGGAGGCCTCTCATCCCACAGTCCCACTGTTTTCCCACGGCTCCAACTCACTCTGCATGAAAGCCAGAGCCCTTCCCCACAAGGCCCCACACGACCTATCGGACTCTCATCTCCTCTCACTCACCTGCTCCAGCCTCACAGGCCTCCTCACTGTTCCCTACCCCCACCAGGCAGCCGCCCACCGCAGGGCCTTTGCCTGGCTTTCCTCTGCCCGGAACATCTTCCCCAGATGCATGCATGTCTGACTCCCTTGCCTCTTGCAGGGTTTTGCTCAAGTGTCACCTCCTATATGACTTCTTGAAAAGTCCCACCTCCCTTCCTGTTTTATTTTTAACCTGATGCTATATATCAACGGTTCTCAGCAACTTGTTAAAAATGCAAATTCTAGAAATAAACCCTCCCATGTATGGTATATGATTTTCAGTAAGGGTGCCTAGGTTATTCAATGGGGAAAGGATAGTCTTTTCAACAATGGTGTTGGGAAAACTGGATGGATATCCACGTGTGAAAGAATGGAATCAGACCCTTAGGTAACACCCTATACCAAAATCACCCTAAAATGGGCCAAAGATCTAAATGTAAGAACTAAAAACAAAACTCTTAGAAGAAGACGTGGTGGGGGGGCCGGCCTGGTGGTGCAGTGGTTAAGTTCACACTCTCCACTTCTAAGCAGCCTGGGGTTCACCGGTTCGGATCCCGGGTGCAGACATGGCACCGCTTGGCACACCATGCTGTGGTAGGCATCCCACATAGAAAGTAGAGGAAGATGGGCACGGATGTTAGCTCAGGGCCAGGCTTCTTCAGCAAAAAGAGGAGGACTGGCAGTAGCTAGCTCAGGGCTAATCTTCCTCAAAAAAAAAGGAGAAGACATAGGGGAAAAGCTCCATGACGTTGACTTTGGCAATGACTTCTTAGATATGACACCAAAAGAAGAGGTAACAAAAGAAAAAATAAATTAGACCACATCAAAATTCAAAACTTCTGTGGATCAAAGGAAACAATCAACTGAGTGAAAAGGCAACCCACGAAATGGGAGAAAATATTTGCAAACCGTAAGGGGTTATATCCAGAATATACATAGAAGTCCTAAAATTCAGCAGCAACAACAACGACAAAAACACAATTTAAAAATGGACAAAGGACTTAAGTAGATATTTCTCCAAAGAAGATACGTGAATGGCTAATAGTGCTAAACATCGTTAATCATTAGTGAAATGCAAATCAAAACCACAATGAGCCACCATTTCTTATCTGTTGAGGAACACTGTATGTTTTGCCTGTTTAATCGCTGGCTCCCCCCACCATATGAAATAGCTAATGCTCAGTGGCTTGCATGGCTGTTGGAAGAGGTAATCAAGAGGATGTGACTGCCCATTGACCCTCGAGCTGGCCGCAGGTAATCAGAGGCTCCTCCCTCCCTCCCCTGTGCTTGGAATGTACTTCTGCCCCCTGTTCCCACAGTGGGAGCTGTTCCAAGACACAGCCTTGAGAGAGTAAGGTGTTGTCCAGGCCATCTGGATGGTAGATGTGACCGAGCCCAGTTAAGGCTGTGTATCAACTTTTAAGATTCTAGTGGGTGGGTGCATAGATCTGCTTATCTCGCACATAAGTAAATTCTCCTGCTTATTAAACCTGCCACCTCTCAGTCTGGAGGGGTCTGCCTCTTTCTTTGGTCTCTCCTTGCCCTTTGTGTACAGGGACCAATTTATGAACCAACAATTGACAAGCCAGCCAGGAGACAAAAGAAATGGGCCTTGGGAAAGGGGCATCGGCATAGGAATCCCAAGTTGGCCATCGACCTCCATGTAGGGAGGGGTAGCCATATGTTAGAAGCTTGTGGGCCACCGCGTGAGAGTACAGGGATGGCCCCAAAACGCCAGCGGGTCTAATGAGCTGGTTTGAGGAGCTGTGCAGAGTGCACTGTGGCAAACAAGGGAAATGAACAGCTGAAGCAGGGCCGGCCTCTACTGTGGGCAGTTCGGCTGGCCAGCGATACCCAACCAGAGGCTGAAACTCAAGTGATAAAGTCAGAAGAAGAGCAGAAGTTAGAGAAGCACAGGTGGTTGTTCACCACTCTGCTGGCTCCAGGGCTGGTAGACAAAGTGGGAGAGCAGAATAGTAAGTGGAGACCTTAGCGTGCCATTTTGCAGAGCTAGGAGGGTGCAACGGACACAGATTAAGATCTGAGCACTTGTGGAAGAGCCTGAGTAGGACACTGAGAGGTGAATCTCTGGGAAAGCGAGGAAAGCAAAGGGGAGGATGTTGTGATGACTGACAATGAAACAGACCGAGTGCCCCATGCCATCCAACCCCTAATACAAAGGGAAAATTTTAAATAGTAATTAACTTAGACTTCTCATAATAGAGAAATGCACCCCAAAACTCCTAGGAGAAGACTTGCATTCTTTCTCTAGCCCTTGAAGGGATGTCACGTGTTTGAAATATAAACTGCTGATGACCGTGCAAGACTGAAGAAGGAAAAGAGGGGGAAGAGGCTTTTTAAAATACACTGCTAGAAGCCCTTTTGCCCCAAATCCACAGCCTTCGTAAGATTATTTGTCAAGGGCTGAAGTTTTGGAGTGAAAGCTATGGGGTCTCTGTTTGTGTCATCTGTATGTTTACGTATGTCTATAGATATATGTTGTGTTTGGGATGTTTTTCTGCCTCTGGAAGGTATTGCCAAAATTAATTTGTAAAAGAGTTCTATTTAATTGGCTTAAAGAAAAATAAGCTTTAATATCAATAGCATACTTACGTAAAACTGAAACGATTTTCTTTCATCTGGTAAAAGGACAAAGTTTTCTTGGACTACTGGTCTGTTCTTGATGGGAGTGTGAACAGTTCTTCTTAGCTTTTAATTAATCTCCCTAGAAAACAAAGATTCTTTGCTTTATCAAAATAATTTATGTGTTTCATGTTGTCTTTATAAGGTATTTTTTTTTTTGAGGAAGATTAGCCCTGAGCTAACATCTGCTGCCAATCCTCCTCTTTTTGCTGAGGAAGACTGGCCCTGAGCTAACATCCATGCCCATCTTCCTCTACTTTATATGTGGGACGCCTACCACAGCATGGCTTGCCAGGTGGTGCCATGTCCACACCCGGGATCCAAACCAGTGAACCCCAGGCCACCAAAGCAGAATGTGCACACTTAACCGCTGCACCACTGGGCCAGCCCCTATCAGGTCTTTGATTACTAAAGAAAACTGAGTTGTCTCTATTAAAAGAGCTAATTTTTTTTTACAACTATGTAACTTTCTGCATTTGCCTTTGAAGTCTTTGTCACTTTGGTTAAATGGATAACTAAGCATTGTTTCACAGTGCCCTATGGTCCTATTTAATCAAATGTTTTAAAACCTTTTGATGTCTTTGACAAAATTCCCAAAAATCAAATTCTAAGTGAAGTCTTGTTGACCTTGAACTAACTTTGGGGTTTTCCAGAGGGCCCTTGGAACATCTCACTTTTTTTTTTTTTTCCTGAGGAAGAATAGCCCTGAGCTAACATCTGTGCTGATCTTCCTCTATTTCACATGTGGGACACCACCACAGCATGGCTGACGAGTGGTGTAGGTCTGTGCCTGGGATCCGAATCCAAGAACCCGGGCCACCAAAGCAGAGTGTGCCAAACTTAACCCCAGAACATCTCAAAAGGTGTGTTCTCTCTCCTTATAAAAGAGAGATATTAAACTAATTAGGCTTATTTGATACTTTAAATTACTTGGGAAGCATTGTCAAAGAAGAGTTGACACTAAACTTTCTTTAGGGTATATTTGTATGAAATTCCTAAAAATCTGATATGTTCTGGTATAATGTTATCAGTCAAAATTTTAAAAGGTATGTCACAGAAATAACAAGACTTCCTTGTCAATTGCATTATAATCAACTCTCATCAGATCTTTAACCATGACCGTTTTTAAGACTTTTGTCATTTATAGGCTGTTATTTTTTTACTCTGATGCTTTTGCAAAAGTGCTTCATCTTCAAGGAGATTCATGGGAAAGTCTCAGCCAAGTACAAGTTTTTCATAATTTGCCTTCATGTGGGAGGGTCAGCAATGGACCTTCCAGGTGTTTCCCCAAGTTTCCCCACACAGCCCCTCCACATCTCATGGGGTGGTCGCCCGAGACCCCTCCCTGCTCTCCTTCCCCGTGTCAGTGAAATGGGCCCATTACACTGATGGTATAATATTAGCATGTGAAGATTTGCCTCTGCTGAGGACACTCTGCAGACTTTGCAAGGGAGAGGACGGGCAGTGAACCCACAGAAAATTCCAGGCCCAGCCACCACTCTAAAGTTTTTGGGAGCTGTTTGGTTGGGTAAGATGTATATTGTCCCAGAAGCTGTGATTGATAAGGTATGAGCCTATCCAACCCTGAGAATGTGGAAGAGGGGTGAGCCTTTTTGGGGATGGGGGGGTTTGAAGGACTTTTATTCCCCATGTGGCACAGGGCCGCCATCCCTTATATCGCCTGGTTAGAACGGGCACGTGTGGGCCTGGGGATCAGAGCAGCAAGCCGCCCTTGAAAAGACAACGATACTAGTGAACAGATTGAAGCTCTGGGCATCTCCCGAGCAGGGCTGCCTCTTGAGTCAGATGTGGCTGTGACTGCGGGTCAGGCACTGCGGCAGAGACAAGAGGCGGGGACAGTGCCCCTAGGATTTTGGTCCCAGGTCTGGGAGGGGGCAGAAAGCTGACATACCTCACAGAGCAAGAGCTCCCAGCAGTGTACACAGCGCTGCTCCGGGTAGAGCCTCTCACGAAGGAACGGCATGTCGTGGTAAGAACTTCCCTTCTTATCGAGGCGGGGTTGAGAATATGTTCCATCGACCCACCTCTGCCAAGGCTCAAACCCCCACATTGACTAAGTGGCATGCCTCTTTGTAGCAGAGGGGCACCCTCTCCACCAGCCTGCTGTCTCTAGAAACGCGGGGGCTCCTGGCCCTGTACGGGATGTAGATCTTCCCGATGCCCCAGCCCCTATTCCTCTGGTGGTCCCTGCAGCCTGTAGAGAGGGAGTGGGGTCAATTCCCGCTGATGCCCAGTATACAGATGCCTGGAATCAGGAACAAACACAGCAGCCAATGGGCTGTACTCACTGACCGTCGGGCTCTTCTGAAGGGACTAACCCTGTGGCTGGGACAATGGGAAGCCCAAGGGGTGGGTGATCATGAATACGCCCCTGTGGGCTCAGGATGTGTGGAGGGACATTTGGGTTCACCTGCAAGAGCCTGAGGCAGTCCTCGCTGTCTTCCATGTCTGGGGTCATGAGGCGCTGACACCCCCTGACAGTCAGAAAGCTGATGCCCCAGCTCAGGGACCAGCCCTGGCAACCGACCCTTCAGTAGATACAGCAGGTTGGGTGCGTAGAAAGAGTGGTCACCGCCATGCCCACATGGGATGGCGTATTGCCCAGGACGCCATTTGCCCTTGAAACACAGTGGCCTGGTTAATGAAGTAGCAGCATGTCCTGTATGTTCTAAACACCCAAGGCAGCTGCCTAAGGAACCTGCCGTCCACTGGAGCTCCCAACTGGTGAGGAATTGGCAAATGTGTTATATCGGCCCCCTCCCATGAGTGAGGGCTCTAAATACGCCTTGGTTCCTGTGGACACCGCTTCTGGTTAACCCCAGTTTTCCTTGCTGTGTAGACCAGGCTGCCACTATGAGTGGGTTAGAGAAGCTGAGTCCCATGGATGGATGCCCTCGTTGATTAGACAGTGACTGAGGGTCACATTTCAAGGTTATGATGCGCAAGACGGGACAAAAGAACATGACATTGGGTGGGGGTTCCATCTCCCCTATAAGCCTCAACACCAGGTTGGTAGGAAGGGAAAATGGAACCTTAAAGCAGCAGATTAAATAGCTGACAGGTGAGGCCCCCTTGGCCGGGCGAGCTAAGTACCGTCCCAGGCCTCAGTAGATTTGAGCAATCAGCCAGCAGGGCCTGCTGCCTCATGTGCCAGACTGGGGACCCTGCTGAGGCACCCAGCGCCGTAAAGGATGGAAGTCTGGGGAAACAGCCACCGCCCAACTCTCGCCGTGGACCAGCGCGCTATGCTGCTGAGAACACGTGCCCGTCATGTCGGGGGAGGGGGCTTTAGTGAAATGTCGCACTGAGACGGGCGAGTTACTTCGCACCCCTGGGTGAGCGGGAGCGACACAACCTCTGCTGGGATCCCGTTGTCCCGCTGCAAGCTGGACCTGTTGAAATGCACTATTCCTGGAAAGCAACACAAACCATGGAAAGAGGGGAGACCGTGGGGGTCCTGGTCTGGTGTATCCATCTCGTCAGGCCTGACAGTCCTGCTTCCCCCGGACGACATGTACGGTTTGCACAACCTGGTCAAGTTCCTAAAGCTGCCAACCCCCCTCTCCTCGAGGCCGGGTGGGCACATTCTCTTTCCCACTGGTACGATCATTTGGCCGCCATCTTTGTCCCCTCCACTGGCCTGGAGGATGCTGTAGCTCACGTAGGAGCCCTTCCTGAGTTCACCCAACAAGCCTTAAACGACACCCAACAGAGCCTGTCCTTACTGGACCCTGAAATGTCTTCAATGGAAACGCTGTCCTCCAAAAGAGGATGGCCTTGGACCCTATTACTGCCTCACAAGGAGGCTCCTGGGCCGTTAGCCAAACAGATTGTTGTGTTCAGACCTGATGAGTCTGCTAACGTGTCGTCTTTATTAAATCACATAAGGGCACGAGTGAACGCCCTGAGTGGTCCGACCCCAGCCTAGGGGACTTAGTAAGTCAGTGGTTTGGGTCATGGGGCTCTTGGTGGAAAAAATTGTCACTCATTTTGGAAATCCTGATTTTAATCTGTGTTTTCTCTTGCATGTGCCTGTATCGTTGCTGTGGGATCTGCCCCCAATATAGTCAGACAGCTGCCAAATGAGCCCCCTCCATGGCAGCAAAACCCCTTGCTGAGGCTCAGGTCACATTGTGGAAGAGGGGGCTTGTGAGATTGTGAGAGCCGGTCACAAGGGGGGCAGTGTTGGAGGAGGTCATAGGGAGAATGTGACCGCCCATTGACCCGAGAGCTGGACTTGGGCAATCAGAGGCTCCTCCCTCCCTCCGCTGTGCTTGGAATGTACTTCTGCCCACAGTTCCCCCAGTGGGAGCTGTTCCAAGACACAAGCCTTGAGAAAGCAAAGTGTTGTTGAGACCATCTGGACGGTAGACGTGACCGAGCCCAGTTAAGTGTCTAGATCAACTTCCAAGATTCTGGTGGGTGGGTGCGGAGATCCACTCGTCTAGCAGCTGCCCAAGACAAGCCTGGCAAGTAAGTTCCCTTGCTTATTAAACCTGCCACCCCCCAACCTGGAGAGTTCTGCCTCTTTCTTCAGTCTCTCCCTGCCCTCTGTTTACAAAGCAACAATGCCACAACCTTAGGAGGTAAAGATTGCATTATCAGCATCCCCTTTTTACAGAATAAGACTCAGAGATAGGGGGATTTGCCCAAGGCCACACAGCTAAGAAATGGCAGAGCCAGGATTGGGACCCAGGCCATCTGTCTCCTGAGCACATTTATGCTGCCAACCTCTGAACCATATCAGCTGTGATGAGAGAGGATCCACATCAAACATCAGCTTCCCGTGGGCAGGAATTTTGGGTGCCCTGTTCACTGCTGAATCCACGGTGCCTACAACGGGGCCTGGCACAGAGTGGTACCCAATAAATATTTGTTGAACGAAGGAATTAAAATAAAGACAATTTTCATCCAGTTTATTACTATTATTATTAAATAAGTGACGCCATGGTACAACTACTTTGGAAAATAGCTTGGCAGTTTCTTAAAAAGTTAAATATATACCCACCATATGATCCAGGCACCCACTCCTAGGTATATACGCTGGAGAAATGAAAGCATATGTCCACACAAAGATTTGTACACAGATGTTCACAGTACCTTTATCTGAAATCACCAAAAACCGGAAACAACCCACATGTCCATCAACAGGTGACTTTTGATAATTTTGAGAATTTGATAAATTATGGTGACTTGGTAAACAAACCATTCCATGCAATGCACTGGTACTCAGAAATAAAAAGAATGAATTATTGTCGAACATGTATGAACCTCAAAATAATTGTGTTGAATGGAAAAAGCCAGACATGAGAATATACTATACAATTTCATTCTAGAAAATACAAATGAACCGAGAGTGACAGAAAGCAGATCAGAGGTCATCCAGGGATGTGTGATGTGTGTGGAGGATGAGGGGTGGAGAGTTTGCCAGAGGCGTGAGGAAACTTGAGGATGATGGGTGTGTTCATTACCTTATGGTCATTATTTTGATCGTGGCGGCGGTTTCACAGGTTTATACATAAGTCAAAACTCATCACCTTGTATATTTTAAATGTGTGGTTTCTTGTATGTCAGTTACACATCAGTAAAGCTGGAAAAAAAAGTGCCACAACTGTGTAATGAGACTAAGAGGTTTCCCTCTCTGGGGCCGGTTTTACCCATTGGCCCCTGGGGGCATCTGAGTTTTCAATCTGAGGTTAATAGACCATGAAGTTATTTCCACATGGAGCCCTAAAGGGGCTTAAAAAAAAAAAAAAAAGAGAAAGTTGGCTTATTTCTGCTTTCGAGATTGTCACGTTTCTCTCCTGAGCCCACAGGGAACCAGTTTCTTGAATGGGGGAAGTGAAAAATGAGAACATGCATATGAAAAAAAAGACACTTAGCAGATGGGAACATGGCTGGCTACCCCAGTCCCAGGTGGGAAGGCGGAGTGTGTGGTGAAGACGCAGGAGGAGGGTGGATGTGGCGGGAAAGTGTCTGTGGTTTTCTCAGGAAGCAAGAACAAGCCCATTGCTGAGGGCAAGGAGGAGGAAGGAGTGTTGCAGGTTCGAGTGGAAGGTCTGATATGTCATCTGGGAGAGCCAAGGGACCAGGGACACAGGCAGATTTGCTGAGCAGCATTTTGGGGCCACTCCAAGTCAGTGGGCGTGAATTTTAGGCAAGACCAGTTAGCATGGGTGTGTGTTCTTCTCCATCCACATTCAGTTGCACAGATGCAGCCATGCGATACATGGAGCCTTAGATTTAACAAGGGTTGTGGTTCTGCCAGAAGAGCAGGGTGGAGGGGGGGAAGTGTATGGTGAATGTGTGTAAGAGGGTGATTATTATAACAGTTGGTCAACGAATTTAATCCGTGTGAAGACATGAGGGGGCCGAGGGGTTGTGGAAAGGTGGTAGGGCTAACGGATTGCTGGAGTTGAGGTTTTGGGGGAATGATCTAGAAGGAAAGGATATGATGGGCCGTGAGTGATACATATGAAATTGGTGCAGTTATTGAAACAAAGTCTAGGGGTGCCCATGGGAGGGAGGGCCTGGGGGAGGACAGGATCACTGGAGGAGAGAAGGTCTAGGAACGGAGAGGCAAGGATGGTCCGAGGATCACCTACCTGGATGTGGAAATCACCAGGAACGATGATAGGAGCAGCAGGAGTGCTGGTGAGCTGGCAGCTAAAACCATGGAGAAGTGAGGAATAGGGATCACCAACTGATAAATAAACAAAATGTGGCACGTCCAGATAGTAGAATATTCCTTGGCCACAGAAAGGAACGAAGTACATCCTATAACATGGGTGAACCTTGAAAATGTGCTAAGAGGCCAGACACAGCAGGTCACATATTGTATGATTTCATTTATATGAAATGTCCAGAATAGGAAAACCCATAGAGGTAGAAAGTAGGTTGGTGGTCGCTAGGGGTTGAAGGGAGGTATGGAACTTCTTTTGGGGGTGACAAAAACATTCTGGAATTAGACAGTGGTGATGGCTGCACAACTTCGTCAATATACTAAAAACCACTAAATTGCACACTTTAGAAGAGTGAATTTTGGGGCTGGCCCCATGGCCGAGTGGTTAAGTTCGTGCGCTCCGCTGCAGGCAGCCCAGTGTTTCGTTGGTTCGAATCCTGGGTGCGGACATGGCACTGCTCATCAAACCATGCTGAGCCAGCGTCCCACATGCCACAACTAGAAGGACCCACAACGAAGAATATACAACTATGTACTGGGGGGCTTTGGGGAGAAAAAGGAAAAAAATAAAATCTTTAAAAAAAAAAAGAAGAGAATTTTATGGTATGTGAATTATATCTCAATAAAGACGTTATTTTTAAAAAATCTGATCTGTCATTCCCATGTTTTTTCCCCTTATTCTTGACCAAAACACTTCCATTTACAACTGTAAGGTACAATATGAATTCCGTGATTTCTTGAAATTCTCACCTGGCTCTTGTAAAGAGTTGAATCTACACTTTCAGTCTTCATCATCAGAAAGGATGCCTAATTCTTCATCCTTTGACTGGGAAGGGTCTGGGTGTGGAAAGTGACACAGCCCGGCATCTGAGTCGTGCCAAAAGCACTGGAGAATCCAGAGCCACATAGTGAACTGAAGAACTCGGCCTGCATGCCTGGGATCAGGTCAGCTGGGGAAACTGTTCTGGGGTTCAATACGTACACCGCTGCCAGCAGGACAGACTCCACCACCTTCAGCTGCCTGCACGCTGTGGCCTCTGAATAGATGACATCTGATGTGAGCCAAAGGTGCCAATCGCGTCAGAGCTGACGTGCCAGCCCCTGGTCACTCTGGGTTTTAAACCCTCTTGTGGTTCCTTTTTCAGACCAAAGTCCTCATCCTCGCCACCTCCCACTAGGCCCCACGCACCTGTTCCCATCACCTCTCCCAACCTGTCTCCTCTTACACACCCCGAAACTTGCTCCACCCGGTCACACTGGCTTTCCTTCAGTTCTTACTTCAGGGCATTTGCATTTGCTGTTCCCTCTGCCTGGAATGCTCTTTCCCCAGCTATTTCCATGGCATGTAAATACACACACACACACACACACACGTGTATATATATGACAGACTCACTTTCAATGAGAGAAATATAAAGTAAACGTAAATTAAAGCCAGATTTTACCCTTTAGATTGTAAAAATGTAAATGTAAAAAAAATTTGCAGTGTTTTTGAGATAGTGGAGAAACAGGTATTTTTATATAGTAATGTTGGGAACTCAAACTGTTACAGTATTAATGGAAGGTAATTTGGTGAAATCTCACAAAATGCAAAATGTACCAATTGGAAATTATTTTAGCAATCAACAACAAAGAGATAACTAAAAACTCTATGTGTGGGGGTCTGGCCCCGTGGCTGAGTGGTTAAGTTCGCGTGCTCTGCTTCAACGGCCCAGGGTTTCACTGGTTCAGATCCTGGGTGCAAACCTAGCACTGCTCACCAAGCCATGCTAAGGCAGCATCCCCGCATAGCACAACTAGAAGGACCTACAACTAGAATATACAACTATGTACTGGGGGTCTTTGGGGAGAAGAAGAAGAAGAAAAAACCCTCTATGTTCGGGAGAAATTAAAATGGAAATTATAAAACATTTAAAGCTGTAGGATGCAGCTAAATCAGTATGGAGAGGGAAATTCATAGCCTCAAATGGTTGTATCTGAAAAGAAGAAAAGCTTTGAATTCATCAGCTTTTCCAATTTAAGAAGTCTTGAAAGAGAACAGCAGAAGAAACCCAAAGAAAGAAAGAGAGAACAAATGTAATACTGAAGAGTAATTCATACAATAAAAGGTACATACTCTTTGAGTCAGCACTTCTCAGCATTTCTTCTAGAGATATATTTGCATATATGGAAATCAATGTATGTACCAGTCTGGCCATTGCAGCATTATTTGTGGTAGCAGAAGCCTGAGGACAACCTCAGTGGCCACCCATAAGATAGATTATGGGACTTCCATCCAAGGAAAACTATCCAGACATTAAAAAGAATGAGAAATTCTCAGTTACTGCTGGTGAGAACATACAGTACAGACATTTTGGAAAACAATTTGACATTATCCAGTAATGTTGGAGGAAGATGATCCTATGACCCAGCCATCCCACTCCTAGGTATGTGCCCTGAAAACTCCCACACATGTGCACGAAAAGACTATACTAGGAAGGTCCAAGGAGCATTTCTTTTCTTTTCTTTTCTTTTTTCCACAGTCCCCTCTGTTACTTTATTGTTTACAAAACAAATGGCTCCAGGAGGAAGGAACACAAAAGCCTTACACTTACAGTGGCGAATATAGAGGGGGAAAAGCCTAGCTTTAAAATATTTGAAAATCACCAATTATGTGAAAATGCTGCTTCTGGGCACCTCGGCCGTGGCTGAGGCACCAACATCAGCACAACAGAAAAGTCTCAACTTCGAGACTGTCTCTCCACACTTTCATTTCTCTGTATTTTTAAAAACACACAGCCCTCACATCACGATCTTTTATCAGGGAGCTCAGCCAGCCAGTGGGAGCCGATTTCGAGAGAAATGTGTCACATTCAATAATTTATATTCTGTTCTTTTGCTATTTGTTTTATGGTGGAAGAAACAGACAACCAGCGCAAGAAAGAGTGATCCTAGAAAGGATCAACAGAGTCTTTGTAAACAACGCCCACCTTCAACTTGTCACTCCACTACCTGAACCCTGGAGCACCAACCCTCCAGTTTTAAAACCTTTTCCCTCTCTATTGATAAGCTATAATCAAATTAGCTTAGATGATCATATCTTCCATTGTCGCATTGTGGATGCCTTCACGGAGGCTGTGATTGCAGGAAGTTTCACAGTCAAGACCATGTGCCCAACAAAGCACCTATAGGCAGTTCCAATTTTCTTTCAAGATGGACGTATAAAATTGCGTAAAATGCAGAAGTAGGGGGAAAAAAAGGGAAAGAGGGAACCTTACTGGGTTCTCTCCTAGCAGCTATATTAACGTTTCAAAGTGGGAAAAGTCTGCGAGGGATCAACTCAGTAACAGTCAGAGCCTAACAGGCCTTTCCCCGGCCATCCCTGACCCTCTACATTGCCATGGGGGTAGGCAGCTTCTGGGGGAGGAGCTCTGTGAGCGGATGCAAGGGGCCCTTCTCAGCTTAGGTGGTGGCTGACCTCTGTGCCAAACCCCACTCTGCCTCTACCGTGGAGTATGGAGAAGAGACCAAGCATTTTTCTCTCGATACCAAATATTTAGGAACCACTCAAATGACCACTATCGGCACAATGGATAAATTGGGATACGTCCATACAGTGAGTTAACTAACAGATATTCCAATCATCACAGAGGAGTCTCAAAAGTACAATACAAACAGTATGATTCCATTTTTATTAGGGCCCCAAACTGGGAAAACAAAACGATAGATTGCTTTCAAATCCATAAAACCGTAAAGAAAAGGAAGGACTTAGAAAGACAAAATTGAGGGCAGTGGTTATGTCTGAGTACAGAGATGGTGATGCAATTCAAGAAGGACATGGAGAGGCCTCGAAGGCGTTGCTAATATTTTAGATGTTAAGCTGAGGGGTGAACATCTGGGTATATTTTATTACAACTTTTAAGCAACACCTTGGTTTATATAAGTTGCCTATCAGCAATAAAGAGCAAAATAGGAGAACAATGGAGCAGTTCTTTATATAAGAATATGAAATGATCTTCCAAAAAAAGTAAAGAGGGGTGGCTGGCCCAGTGGCGCAGCGGTTAAGTTTGTGCACTCCGCTTCGGTGGCCTGGGGTTTGCAGGCCTGGATCCCAGGCGAAGACCTAGCACCTCTCGTCAAGCCACACTCTGGTGGCATCCCACAGAAAATAGAGGAAGATTAGCACAGATGTTAGCTCGGTGACAATCTTCCTCAAGTAAAAAGAGGAAGATGGGCAACAGATGTTAGTTCAGGGCCAATCTTCCTCACATACACAAAAAAAGTAAAGAGGGGGCCAGCCCCATGGCCTAGTGGTTAAGTTCGGTACACTCCACGTCAGAGGCCCGGGTTCGGTTCCCAGGTGCGTACCTACACCGCTGTTAGCAGTCACGCTATGGCAGCAACCCACAGACAAAGCTCAAGGCGAATCTTCCAGTGGAGAGCAGAAACATCTGTGTGGAATGTGAAAACAGTGTCTGTATTGAAGTATTTGCTGGTGTGTATTTAGGATTCCTCTGGAAGGATGCTCAGGGGCGGGAGACGGGGATGAGCAGGGAGGGAGAGTGTTCGCCACAAATTACTTCATTCACCAAGGTCATGTTACCCACTTAATATTTTTTTTTCGAGGAAGATTAGACCTGAGCTAACGTCTGCTGCCGATCCCCTCTTTTTTGCTGAAGAAGACTGGCCCTGAGCTAACATCCGTGCCCATCTTCCTTTACTTTATATGTGGGACGCCTGCCACAGCATGGCTTGCCAAGTGGTGCCATGTCCGCACCTGGGATCCGAACTGGCGAACCCTTGGCCACTGAAGCAGAACCTGCGCACTTAACCGATGCGCCACCGGGCCGGCCCCAATATGTTTTTAATTGAAAGAAATCTGACTGTTTGAAAAGAGGATATGGGCCAGGGGAACCGCCATCCCCATCTGGATGGGGCTGCCGCAGACATGCATGACCCCGACAGTCACTGCAGTGGGCGGCTGGTCCTGGGAGAGGGAGAAGGGATTCTCCTTAAAAATGCAGCATTGCACAGAGGATGGAGCACCGAAAGGAGCCGGGGTCCTGGGCCGCCACTCTGAGCCCCAAAGTTGGGGTTCTTAATCACCAGGAGCTTTGAGCCCTCAGCCCTTCCTGGGGTCTCTACTTCCACAACACATCCACAACCCACCCACTTCAACTCCTCCACGGCCCCCGCCCTGGTCCCCTCCACCTTCTTGTCCAGCCTGTTCCACTGAGTCAGCCTCCCTACTGTCTTCCTGCTCGCGCCCCACCTCCCACAGTGTGTTTCCCACACCCACATCATGCAGCTGCAAGGCCCCTCGTGTGAATATCTGAGCCAGATCAGGGCCCTTCCCTGATGCAGACACTTCGTGGCTCCACCTCAGAGTAAAAGTGAGAGTCCTGCTGTGGGTGGCACATGAGGACCCTCCCAGACTGCTCCTTCCCGCATCTCTCTGACTGCATCACTTACTATCATTACCAGAGTAGGTCCTTAGAGGAATTAAAACATGCCCACTTCTGGCCCCCGAAGAGCCCAGACTCTAGTGAGGCGACAGAAATTAAACAAATAACTAGATATTTTCACAGGGCAATAAAGCAAAAAGAGAGAGAAATGGGGAGCCATGAGTATAACTGTGTATGGGGCTGACTAGGCCGGGCCGGTCAGAAGATGACACTGGAGCCAAAGTCTGTCAAATGAGGAGCAAAGATCCGGGAGAAGGGTATTCTGGGCAGAGGGAACAGTCAGGGTGAAGCCAGAAACGAGCATTAGGTATTTCATGAAGAGAAGGAAAGCCAATGTTTGCACCATGTCAAGAACAAGCAGGAAGGGGCTGGGCATGGATTTAGATGGGCCCACATGGGTGCATTCTGCCTTGGGGGTGTTAAAGGGGGGAACCACTTGCTTTTTCAGAGGGTGCCCAGCTGTGGTGAATTTCAACTGGTCTTTCCCCTCTCTGTGCCTCAATTTTACCTAATCTGAGAAATGGGGGTAGGCCTGAGGTCCCCTCTGCTTCCAGACATTCTCTGCACTCCTCAAGACCACCCCAGGAGTCAGGCGTTATTACCATCGTCTTCCTGGATGAGGAAACAGACGCCCCAAGAAGCTAGATCGCTTTCCTCAGGCCACAGAGCCAGTTAAGTGTAGCCTCATACTTGACCCCCGGCAGTCTGGCCCTAGAGCCTGTGCCTTCAACCTCCGTGGCATACTGCAGCCCCCATAACCTGACCAGGCACTACGGTGCGGTGGTCACGCCTCTTTGGCGGCAGACAAGTCCCGCTGTGCCACTTACAAGCTGTGGGATCCTGGGTTAGTCGTTTGCATCCCCCGAGCCCATTTCCCCATCTGTACAATGTGCACCCCAACACTGCCTTCAACCACCAGAACATTTGGCCGACCAGGAGAAACGAGGCGTGATTCCCAAACTGCGAGACTTGCTGCGAAGGAAATGGGGGGGCGCATCGAGGGGTTGGGGGCGTTTGGGGAAAAGGGACGCGGAGCCCGAACGCTGCGGCTCTAGAGTCTTCCCATTCCTCTCTTGCGTTGTTTCCTCCGTTCTACCGTGGAGCAACTCTCGGTGCCCCCCCTTCTACCCCCCCCACATTTTTTTTTCCAGGCTGAAAAGAGGTCGCGGTCCCTTTAAGGCCCGCCCCTCCCTCCCCCAAAACTTCCCAGTGTCTGCTCTCTTTTCGATCCCGGACGGCCGGCCAGGCTCGCCGCCGAGCTGGTAGGGGCTGGGGGAGAGGGGCGGGGAGCGGGGCGGGGGGATCGGCGGGAGGCGCCCCCAGCCGCCCGCCGCCCAGGGCCGCGCGCCGGGGTGGGGGCGGGGCGGCGGCCGGGAGCGCGGGTTTGCAGATAACACGGCCGCCTGGTCGCCCGCCGTGGGCGCGCGCAGCGGGCGAGTGGCCCGGAAAGCGCCACGCCCGGGCCGGTTCCGCGGAGGGCCGTCCGCGCGCGCCGGCGCGAGGGGCGTCCGGGCCGGGCGCGGGGGCGGGGAGGGGAGGGGCCCCTCTCCCCTCCCCCCACCGCATTCCTCTGACGTCGAGACCTCGCGACCCCGCCCCTCGAGGGGACCGGCGCCGCCTGGCTCCCGTCGCACGGATCACGTGTGGCGGGCGCTGCGCCGCCCCCATCTCGGTTCTGCCCGCCTCTTCGGCTCTTCCCAGTGAGACGGGGAGCTCGTTTCGATCTCCATCAGCCCACCCCCAAGTTTCTTCTGTCCGCAGACCCACCGGGCCTGTCCCACTCTCTTAGTGCCACTGACCCCATTTCAAACTTAGTTTCCACAAGGACCACTATTTCGAGAAGCCCCGGGCACCCGGGGGGGGGAAGGCTCCGGAGCATCTTTGGGGACGTGCCCAGCGTTTCCCACGACTCTGTCCTCGCTTTCTAAGCGCAGTGTCTCCCCAGCGGGCAGCCTCACGACTCAGAGCCCTTAGGGCGGGATCCTGGGTCAACCCCCGGCCCCGGCCCCAGATCCCCAGGTTTGGGCGTCGTTGGACCCTAGAGACTCTGAGCGGGGGCATTCTCTGCAGGGTGGCCCTACCCCGCCCCTGGGGAAGGAAGCCCTGCCAGACGGTTAGAACACCCTGACTCCCCTTGGCTGAGCGCTAGCGCCGTGCCGGGTGCTGTCCCCGGTGCTTGGTGGGCGGGCCGAGGCAGGGACCGCCGCTCCCTTGCCCGTGCAGGACTTGGACAGTCCCTAGACTGGCGGCCCAGAGTGGTCAGGGCTGTCGCGTGAAAGCCGTTGGCCTGAGCGATCAGGGGTTACCATGGGGGAAGCCGGGGGTCTGGGCTGGCAGGGACAAGGAAGGCTTTTCGGAGTGAACCGGAACTGCACGACAAGAGGAGCTATTCTTTGCTCTGGCAGGAGGGGTAGTGGAGCAAATGCTCTAGGTGGAAGGGCTGCACGGGCAAAGGTCGAGAGGTGCGCGAAAGAGGCTTCCCCACTTGCAAACTGCAGTCACTGTGGCCGAGTTTAAGGATGGAGTGGTGAAATGACGCCGCCGGACTGGCTACGGTCGCAACACAGGCGGCGGCAGCAAATGGTTTTATAATGAGAGAAAGGGTCAAATTAGCGTTAAAAAAAATTCCTCCGGCCCTGTGAAGGCTAGAGGTGGCGAGGAACAGGCTATAGTGATGGGAACAGAGCTGAGCTGGCAGCGCCCCTGTGTCTTGGTCCAGCCTTCGCCGCTGCACACAGCAGTCACGCAACAAATACTCAGGGTACTGCAGGCCCTAGCTCCCTTAGAGGGTCGCTCCGCCCCGGGAGGCGCCTGAAAGCGTGTTCGCGCATGCGTTCTTTCCTAGACTGCGCCAAAGAGCGCCTACCGGCCTGAGCGCTCCCCTTTTTCACCCAATCAGAGACCGCCAGTCCTACGATCCGGCGAGGGGACGCTTTCTACTCCCCATTAACCAATCGGGTGGAGACGCAGAAGATGGGCACCTCCAGTAGCCACTGGAAAGAGGCAGAGGGGCGGGGCTTCCTTGTCCCCTTGCGGAGTGGCGCGGATAGGTAGCCGTTGTGACTGGAACACCAAAGGCTTTCGGTTTGATGGATTAGCGAGAAAACCAATGAAATTGGGAAGAAGGCGGGGCTTTTCAGGAGAGTGGGGAGCGCCGTTCCTATCAGGTGCTCGTAGGGAGGCCAGGCAGTGCCAGAAATCCGACCTATCAAATTGAAGTTTATTTTAAGGCGGCGGGGTCGGCGAAATGACTGGCAGAAAGCGCTCGCCTATAAGGAGTGTCCTAGACAAACGAGGGCGGGCCCTCCTACAGAACGGCGTGGCCTGTATCCAATAGGTGCGCAAGGCATGTGGAGGCTTCCCCTCCCCCCGCGGCGGGACCAGTGGCTCCCCCTATCGGGTGGGGGCGGCGGGTGACGGGCGTGTCCCTCCCCCAATGAGAGGCGGGGGGAGGCGGGTTCTGCGCCGCCATGTCGCGGAGGCTGCTGCCCCGGGCGGAGAAGCGGCGTCGGCGGCTGGAGCAGAGGCAGCAGCCGGACGAGCAGCGGAGGCGGTCGGGAGCGATGGTGAAGATGGCGGCGGCGGGCGGCGGAGGCGGCGGTGGCCGCTACTACGGTGGCGGCAGTGAGGGCGGCCGGGCCCCTAAGCGGCTCAAGACTGACAACGCCGGTGACCAGCACGGAGGCGGCGGCGGCGGCGGTGGAGGAGCCGGGGCGGCGGGCGGCGGTGGCGGGGTGAGGCCAGGGCCCTCATTGCCAGGGACGGCCGGGAAGGGAGGGAGAATTTTCTACTTTTAGGGTATTTATTTTAGGGGGGGGCCTCTGCGCACGCGCCTAGGCCCTCGCGCCGTTGACGGGGTGGGGGAGGGGCAGGCGTTAGGCAAACGGCGGGGTTTGAGCGAGGACAGGCGCTTGCGCGTGCGCGCTCGCCCCTGCGTGGTGGGGGGGCGGAGGAAGCGGCTCGCGCTGCGGGCGGCGCAGTGCGCAGGCGCCGCGGGCTGGCGTGTGGGGGCCGGGCACGCGGCCGGGCCGGTTTTTCCTCTTTATCTTCTCCTCCTCTGGCCCCCCGCGCAGGCGCACTGCTGCCGCCCGGGCCTCGTGGGCGGTTGGGGGGGGCGCCGCGTGAGCGGTAACGAGTGGGCGGTGAATTCCCCTCTTCTTCGCGCCGAAGTGGGAATTTTTGTGCTATCGCTGTTTAATTTTTATAGCGTCGTAGTTTCTGTCGATACAGACGTTGGTTTATTTGAGGCTGTTCCCCTAGCACAGTATGTCCCCCATTTTGGTGGGTCTTGGAAACCGGAAGCCAGGCTCGGGAAAGAACTTTTTAGCCGTTTTGGGAGTGGAGCCCGGCTTTGGAGCCCTCGTTTGCTTAGTTTCCTGCGCAGTGGGTTCGATGCCCCGGAATGTTCCCTGAGCGTGGGCATTTCGGATTTTGGAAGGATTTTTAGTCTCCTTCTGCGAAAACACCCCTAGTAGTTCCTGCTGGCTGGGAGCCCCCCCCTCCTCCGAGTTCATGAACTGCCGTCCAGCCAACGCAGGGTCTTCCAGGGTTTAGTGGCAGCCGCAGCTGTGATTTGCCAGCATTTTAGTGTCTGCCAGGCCTTGCTCCACGCGGTCTGTAGGTAGCTGGATTGCAGTTGGACACGGAGGTAGGGGGTGGTATTCTTATTCTCCCTGTACCGAGATGAGGTAAATTCCTTTAGGTCAGGTAGCCGGGGAGGGGAGGGGCTGGAGTTGGAGCTCGGGGCTGTGGAACTCTGAACCGCGAGCTGGGAACCGTCAGTTGGGTGTGCCTCCTGTGGTTTGTGTGGTTCATTCCTGAAATAGAATCCAGTTCTGCCCCTGTTCCATGGTTTTCTGCCTGGCCGTTCTCAGGCAGGAGGTTGGGCCCCGAGCCCAGGAGACGTGGAGAAAGTGGCTTTCCTCCTCCTTCCAGAGGCTTCTGTGTGAGTGGGTGGAAAGATAACTTCTCCTGGGAAGGGAACTGGTTTTTAGTGGTATGGGTGGGAGTTTGTGTTTCTGAAAGACCGTCCTCACCCCGTTTTTCCTTAGTCTGGCTTAGGCCGTATTTTCCAATGCAGATTTGGGTGGGAGGGTGTGGTGGGAACAGAAGGCCCGGCTGGGTAATGATGGTAGCTTGCTTCACCCGGGAGAGGGCAGAGAAGCTGGGGCGGATGCCACGGGATGTCCTGATTCGCACTGCTGCAGAGAATTGTTCGACCCCTTCCTGCCGGTGGTGTCCCCGTTCCAGGTCACTCTCTTTTCATGTTTCCTTGACCAGTGGGAAGAGACAGGTCCTGGGAGGAATGTAAGATAGGGGACTAACCTGATCCTGTGTTCTGCTTCCCTCAGCAGCTACAACAGGAGCCCCTGGGCAAGTGGCCACCCACTCAGGGCCTCCGCTTTGCTGGCCTAGAATCCTTTTAGGGTGATTGGCTGCCCGTTGTTGTCTGCCTTTGTTTTTCCTGAGTGACACTCACTTGTCTTATTAGACTGAGTCCCCTGCAGCTCGGGCCAGTGGGCCACCATGTTTACAGCAGGAAATGAAGTCTTGTTTTTGTTTCTTAGGAGAACTACGATGACCCGCACAAAACCCCTGCCTCCCCAGTTGTCCACATCAGGGGCCTGATTGACGGTGTGGTGGAAGCTGACCTTGTGGAGGCCTTGCAGGAGTTTGGACCCATCAGGTACTCGGCTCGAGGCCAGGAGTTGGGTATACAGAGAAGTTGACGCCTTGGTGTCCCATGCATTACCTGTTTCTGGTTGGAAGCAATGTGGCCAGTTTGGTCCAGTCTCCTTTGGCTAGGTCCTGGGGCTCATCTCTTCTTTGGCATGGCCGTTGTACTTTGGGTCAGGTTACAGCAAGCTCTTTGTCCTTTTTTCTTTCCTTCCTCTGCCTTGTCATTTGTAGTTGGCACTCTCACATTTAGCAGGCGTTCACTGAGTATTTGGCGCGTGCTGGGGACTGGGAAAGCGTAGTGAACAAAACTGTCCTGGCCTCCTTCAAGTCAGTCACCCACCAGAGTGACCAACATGGTGATGGGGGAAGCCCAGGCCTCTGTGGGAGGCATCTGACTCAGTCGGGGGGGGGAGGAGTCAGGAAGGAAGGCTTCCTAGAGGAGGAGATGCCAAAGCGACACCTCTTTTGCATGTTGTGCCACTTACTGCCATTGGTGTTCAGGTCGGGAAACTGTGACAGGGTACAGAGGAGTCCAGAGGCCAGGCAGGAGTCAGTTCACAGGACTGAAGGCCATTCTCCTACTCTCGTCGCCCTCCCCCTGTTCTCTCTGCCAGCTATGTGGTGGTAATGCCTAAAAAGAGACAAGCATTGGTGGAGTTTGAAGACGTGTTGGGGGCTTGCAACGCCGTGAACTACGCAGCAGACAACCAGATCTACATTGCTGGTCACCCAGCTTTTGTCAATTACTCTACCAGCCAGAAGATCTCCCGCCCCGGGGACTCGGATGACTCCCGGAGCGTCAACAGCGTGCTGCTCTTTACCATCCTGAACCCCATCTATTCCATCACCACGGTGAGTGCCAGGGGGCGTTCGTCAAGGCTCCTCTCTGAGATCTGCCCCGAGCCACTGACGTGCCAGTGCCCCTTCATCTTGCCTGTCTTTACTTTTCCAGGATGTTCTGTACACTATCTGTAACCCTTGTGGCCCTGTTCAGAGAATTGTCATTTTCCGGAAGAATGGAGTGCAGGCCATGGTGGAATATCCTTTGCCGGGAAACTGGTGTTCTTGGAGCACGGGCTGTCGCAGCCACACAGGGGTCCAGCCTCTCAGCCGACTTGTGCTGCTACCTGCTGTCCTGTGCCAGCTGCCTTCACAGAGCCCACAGTCGGACAGCAGGGACCACCGAAAAACCAGTGATTGGATGTAGTGTGGCAGTGCAGTAGTTAAGGTGCTGTGAGGGGGAAGAGCAGGATGCTCTGAGACACCAGGGGCTCCGGGAACGTGTCTGGGGAGGTGATAGCCTGTTTCCGAGAGGAGCAGGGAGCTGGTATTGAAGGCGGAGAAAGCAGCCTCTGCCCAGGTCGTCAGGTGGGCAGGAACGTAGTGTTGGAGGAGGTGAGGGATGTGACAGCTGAAGAGGTGCTCACGAGGGGAGAGGGCTCGCCGTGGACATGGTGGCGTTACTAAGGCGGCCAAGACGATGGCGTGAGGCTTGCTCAGGGTGCAGCGGGAAGCCACTGAGGGACTCCCAGGACAGGAATGGTCTGGTTGACGTTTCAGGCTGGTTGGGCTTAGAGCACACGGCAGGGAAGGGAGAGGATTAGGCTAAAGAAGCTGCCTTGTTCTGTGTGGTGGCAGAGGAGGTGGCTGCAACCTCTAGGTGGTGGGGTGGGGGTGCACATCACAGGAGAACTCTGCCTGGCAACCGCTCACCCAGGGCAGCGCTCTGTACGAGTGACTGGTGGCCGTGTGCAGGGCCCTAACCCAAAGCCACATGTAGCATAGTCCTTGGTGCTACCTTCTCCTTCCTCTCCGGGACAACTTGAAACCCTTACCAAGGAGCGGCTGTGCCGAGACTTTCCTTAGCTGTCCTCACATTTGACTCAGTGCAGAGTGCTCAGCGGGCCAAGGCCTCGCTCAATGGGGCTGACATCTACTCAGGCTGCTGCACTCTGAAGATCGAGTACGCCAAGGTAGGTCTGGGGAGAGCCGGCCCCGTCCGCTTCCGGGGCCCGGCCCCGGGCTGAGCTCACTCTGTCTCGTCCCTGCAGCCCACACGCTTGAACGTGTTCAGGAACGACCAGGATACTTGGGACTACACCAACCCCAATCTCAGTGGACAAGGTAATCCTGCGGCCACTTTGTTCTCCACACACCACCTGCCTTCACTCGAGTAGTGCACCTCATAGACCTGGGCTCAGGGTTATGTAATGCCATTGGGTTCCCTGTGGACATGAGAGGGCCTTGGGCTCAGCTCTTGGAAAAGACGCTGCAGTGGGAGAGGGGGACCGAGGGGCCTCTGGGTCCCAGCTGCTGCTTCCTGTCCTCTGCTGAGGCTGAGGGTGCAGTCGGGGCAGAAGCTTGGACGGGCTGGGAGCAGGGCCTCACTGAGCACAGGGCCTGGTGGGGGCTGGTAAACCGTTGCAGCTCCCAGGTGGACTCTGCTGCTTCCCTTCTGGGGGCTGCTTAGAGTCCCTGATTCTCCATTAACTGGGCCGGGAGCCGTTCCCTTGCTCTCCCCGGCCCACAGGGTCTGCTTGGGGCCGGGGGCAGATTGGGAAGGTGACGAGGGCTCCTGGGCCCTGCCGCACAGCCTTTGAGCAGGCTGACCTGGTGGAGGTGAGACACCCTGGATTGGAGCAGGGCCGACACGCCTCACCTCACTTGTAGAGGGGATTCAACATCTCTGCCGGGGGCCCGCGTGGACGGCCCCCTTCCTAGAATCTGTCAAGAATGGTTTGCCTTGGATAGGAGGGAGAGGTGGAGGATTGCCTTTGAAAAACAGCGGCACCCCCCCAGCGAGACCGTCCACCTCTGTGTCTGTCTTGGTCTGCTACGTCGGACTAGGCCGCGGGCTGAGGGAGGAGGCTGGTGGCTGACATCTCTCGGGCCCCGGGAGGCCAGAGGCCCCGAGTCCCAGGCAGGCCTGTCTTGCTCGCCCTTGCAGCTGGGAAGCAGTGGGCAGGGTGGGCTAGACTCTCCCCAGGACCCTCACAATGGGCGCTGTGGGCCCGGCTGCCCCCTGCAGAGGTCAGAGGCACATTGGTGCCAAGTGAATGTACCAGAGCGGGCAATGGCATTACATGACCGCTAACAGAAACACGGCAACCAGCCACTGCTGCTCCAAGGAACATAACTAGAAGATGTGCAGACCAGCAGGGGCTAGTGGCAGGGGCTGGCCGGGCATTGTTTGATGCCTCTCAGCTTTGGCCGCCCCAGAGCCGGGGGTCAAAAACGAGAGCTGAGGAGGTGACCTGGAGCGAGGGCGGTGCTTCGCCACCCCCTCGGGAACCGTACTTCAGCGGCTCTGCCTCTGCACATTGCTCACCAACACACAGGGTAGAAACCACTAGCTCTTCCTGGAGAGGACAGAACACGCAGCCTGCACCACGTCCCCAGAGCAGCCGCAGACTTGAGCTCACTACATCAAGGACACCACACCGCGCTCCAAGGAACAGCTCCAAGCACAGAGACAGAGGCAGACAGAGGCAAAGAAAGAGGCGCAACACGGCAGCAGACGCTGCTCTTTACTAGACATTAAAGGTCAAAGTCCAAGCAAACTCGAGCCCGAGAATGTACACAGAAGTAGGAAACACAGAGAACAGAGCTCTCCCAGCCAGCCAGCGGCACTCTTTGCGGAGAACGTTCATAGACTGAAGTAGATTCCATGGGCCTCCGAGACAATAGGATCCTCTCCATTCCTCGCCATATGGGTTTTGGTTTTTTTAAGTCCTTTGGTTTGGGGAGGGCCTTCTTTTTTTCTTTTCTGTTTTGATGTTTTTATTTTTTCTGCAGTCATCGGCTGCCAACATAATCTGCACCAACTGGAGATCAGAAACCAAAAAAAAAACTTAAACCACAACAAAAAAAAAAAAACCAAAAAACCAAAACAGACCTAAAACCAGACAGCCAAACAGCTCAGAGGTACACAGTTACCTGCTGGCGGGTAACCGGGCGTGCTCCCAAGGCCAAAAGCGCGGGCATAGTGGGGCCACTGGCACACTTCACAACCAGGAGACACGCACACGGAGCGCTACACAGCCAGAAGCACCGCACTGCAGCACACAATGTGAGGAGTGACAACACGGAGGGACACTACCCACTGCATACACCTTTATTTTCCACTTTCTGGTATCTTCTGAGGACAGAACATCTGTGAGCCATTTTTGATTTAATCAGAACATTGACTTTTAAAAAACAATTCTTTAAAAAAAATTGTAGCGGATGTGTGCCGTAACTTGTATTTATGACTGTAAAACCATGTGATGCAGGGTCGCAGTGTATGTTTGATGGGACGCCATCTTTCAGAACTGTGCTAACTCACTGTTGAAGCGTCCAATGGTAAGAGAAAAGACAGATTTGTTTTTTGTGACAAATGGACATTGTACTCTGTACTTCTGCTGTAAGTAGCCCTTTTCCATCTTTGTAATGACCGATTGTTGAAAACACAACCCAGGCTGGGTGGCAGGAAACGGCAGTGGTCTCGAGCCCTGGGTTTTGGAGTCAGCCAGACCTGGGTTCAAATCCCGGCTCAGCCACTAACTTGCTTTGTGACCTTGGGCCAAAGTGTCTTTTAACTGCTCAGTTAAAAGTTAACTGCTCACTTTCCTTATCTGTAAAATGGGGCTGAAATAGTACCTACCTCATAGGGTTGTTGTGAGGAACTGAAGAAGCGGTGATGTCTGTAAAATGCTGAGCACAGTGCCTGCCACTCAGGTGCTGAGTTAACGGGAGCGATGGTGACCGGCAGCTGGGGTCGGGGGGATCTGCGCCATTGTCTGGGTCTGAGAATGTTGATGCCTGTACATAACTGTTCATCTGAACTGATCCTGATGTTGCCCTGTGTTCCTTGCCTCCGGCCCCTCTCCTTGGGTCGGACGTGACTAGTAGGGGGATGGCTGGGACCAGGATTGAGAGGGAAAGGGTCTAGAAAGAGGGCCTTAGAGCCCCTGGAACCTTGGGGCTTTGGGGGCCAAATTTTATCTTCTTTTCTGCCCTCCCCTGGGTATTTTCTGCTCTTCGCTCCTCTCCCTTCATTGGGAGCTATTTTAGAAAGCTGTTCTTGGCCCCCGTAACAAACATATCAGCTTCCACAGCAGCTGCAGGTTCCCCAGAGGGCCCATGCCTTGGGCCTCCCACCAGGGCCAGGGCAGGGGAGAGCAGGCCCAAACCCTGGCTGCTTCCTGTAGGGAGAGAGGAGACCAGCCGCTAGGGCGGGGCAGGGGAGGGGCAGTCACTCCAGCCTTGAGCCTTGAGGCTTGGGCTTGATGCCCACCCTGGGTCAGACGACAGGAAGGAGGCCCCGGCAGCCCCGGTGAGGAAGGGAGGGTCTGCAGCCAGGTTGCAGAGCTGAGGGCCTTCGAGATTAGCCTCTGCAGTCAGGAGGGAGAGACGCCCCCGTTTTCCAAGTTAGGCTCTGACTCTCTTTCTCTGTCCACAGGTGACCCTGGCAGCAACCCTAACAAACGCCAGAGGCAGCCCCCTCTCCTGGGAGATCACCCCGCAGAATATGGTGAGGGCAGGGGGTTCCCCTCCGTGGACTCCCGTGGCTCATGTGCCCCTGCCCGCTGCCCGCCGCGCAAATTCTCACCCGTCCTCCCTCTCTTTCCTTCCCACCCCCCAGGAGGGCCCCACGGTGGGTACCACAGCCATTACCATGATGAGGGCTACGGCCCCCCCCCACCTCACTACGAAGGGAGAAGGATGGGCCCACCAGTGGGGGGTCACCGCCGGGGCCCAAGTCGTTATGGCCCCCAGTATGGGCATCCCCCACCCCCTCCCCCACCACCCGAGTATGGCCCCCACGCCGACAGCCCCGTGCTCATGGTCTATGGCTTGGATCAATCTAAGATGAACTGTGATCGAGTCTTCAATGTCTTCTGCTTGTATGGCAATGTGGAGAAGGTGAGCTGCTGCTGGATGCCCTGCTGTCCTTAGACCTGGCGGGCCCGGGGGCAGGCCTGGCTGGAGCGCGGGCCGGAGGGCTCACGCCGTTAGTCTGGGCCTCCCCGTGTGTGGGTGTTCCAGTATTCACAAGCCAGGACCTTGTCACGTGAAAGTACTACTGTCTAACGTTATGTGGATATCGTGATTTAGAAAACTTAGCCATGATAGTTAAAGGTGATCATGCAAGGATTTCATCTGGAAAACATCAGATGATCTGGCAGCACTAGGCCTTCCTGCCTGGCTTGTCGGGATGCTTGACTGGGGCTGGCTGGTCACTGTCCGCCTTAGACCGGGTGGGCTCCTCTGTCGCACCCAGCTGGGTCCTGGAAGCCTTTGAGTTTGCAGCCCTGGCTCGGCTCGTTGATGGTGGGAGCAGCCAGTGCACGTTCAGTGTTTTTCGTATGTACCAGGCACTGTTAAAAGTGCTTGACATGTAAGAAGTTGACTTTTGATACGGAGCTTTAATGAAACAAGTAGGGGAGATGCACCAAGGGCGCATAGCTTGCCCAGGTTCCCGTCCCTTTACGAGGAAGCAGGACTCAGAGAGAGAGGGCCTGGCTTCCACACCTGCGCTACTGTTGGCAGCAGCATGTTGATGCTGTAACCCACACGGAGAACTGCTTCGCGCTGTGACCCAGTATCTGTCGACGCAGCTGTCTGTGTGTGACAGACACTGACGAGCAGGGCTGCTGTAGTTTCTCACTCTGCCCTCTGTTTGCTGTTGCGCATCCTGGAGGGACAAGCTTGGGGGTTAGGTCCTGCAGTTAGAAAAACACTGTCTCCTGGGCCGAGCGCTTGCCGTGGGCTGGGCCTGCTTCTCCTGATTCCCAGTTCACAAGTGAGGAAGTGGAAGCTTAGGCCCAGAGCAGGAGTGACTTGCTTCTGACTAACGGAGGGGCGGGAGAAGGGTCCCTGGCATCTGGGCAGTGGTGCCGACCGCGGCTGCTCTCCTCAAGGTGAAATTCATGAAAAGCAAGCCGGGGGCCGCCATGGTGGAGATGGCTGACGGCTATGCCGTGGACCGGGCCATCACCCACCTCAACAACAACTTCATGTTCGGGCAGAAGCTGAAAGTCTGGTAGGTGCCCGGTCTCCCTGGCCTGGGGAGGGCTGGCGAGGGACTGAGAAGGGAAGGGGCCCGCTCTGGACAGGGCGCTGCAGCGGAGCACAGTGAGGCCGAGGAGCTCATCAGGCTGGAGTGGGCGTGGCAGATGCGTTCCCAGATGCTCCTCCGCACCAGGGGGAGAAGGCGAGTGGGCCTCACCCGGCTGTGAAGCAGTGCCCCCTAGGCACACCGCGCTCAGATGGGCACCAGGCCGCAGCGGAGGGCTTGAGGGACCACTGGAGGTCTGACGAAGGGCTCTGCCTCCCCCGCAGTGTCTCCAAGCAGCCGGCCATCATGCCTGGTCAGTCCTACGGCCTGGAGGACGGGTCCTGCAGTTACAAAGACTTCAGCGAGTCCCGGAACAATCGGTTCTCCACTCCGGAGCAGGCCGCCAAGAACCGCATCCAGCACCCTAGCAACGTGCTGCACTTCTTCAACGCCCCTCTGGAGGTGACCGAGGAGAACTTCTTCGAGGTGGGTGCCGCGGGGCTGGGCCCTCACCGCTGCCCTCAGTGGGTCGTGCCTTGTGTTCTGACGGATACCTGTTGAGCCGCTCTGCCAGATGCTGGGTTTGGGTGCTGGGGACACAGCAGTTTCCAGGACACACAGGCTGGAGTGGCAGCGAACTCCAGCAGCACTGGAGTTAGCCGTGCTCTTGCCGCTGTCGTTTGCTGGTTAGAGTCCTCCCGTCCCGGTGGCAGAGTGCTCATCCCAGTCTAGTCTCAGGGCGTCCATCGTTGGCCCTTGGGTGCAGGGGGCTCTCATTAGGTGTGCTCATGGGAAGGAGGAGGCCAGGCTGGCGGGGTGGACTCTGCCCCTTGCTCCAGCCTGAGAGGTTGAGCTCAGCAAACATTTGCCTGGTGCCAGCACACCCAGGCAGCAGGTGAGGATGGGGCGTTTCACAAGCACTGTGCCAGCTCTTGGCAGCAGAAAGGTAAGAGCGGTGTTTCCAAACCTTAGGCTCATGGGGACACCTCAGGGGATGTGGTAGAAGCCTAGAAACCCGTTCTCCGGGAGCACTCCCGCACTCAGGCACGGTCTGCTTGATTCTGCCCTGTGGCAGAGGCGCCGTGTGTTTCTCAGTCTCTGCTTGCTCTGTTGCAGATCTGCGATGAGCTGGGAGTGAAGCGGCCATCTTCTGTGAAAGTGTTCTCAGGCAAAAGTGAGTGCCTTGCGCCCCCCGCACCCCCCACCCGCCCTTCCCACTCCTTGGGTGTAGGGGGCACACCCTAGGTCCTGCTGGGCGCAGGCCGCAACCTCTGCTTTCCGGGCAGGTGAGCGCAGCTCCTCTGGGCTGCTGGAGTGGGAATCCAAGAGCGACGCCCTGGAGACTTTGGGCTTCCTGAACCATTACCAGATGAAGAACCCGAGTGAGTGTCTGTGTGTCGTGCGGCATCCCCTTGTGGCCCGCTGTGTTGGCTGGCTTCAGGCCAGAGCCATCCTTCCTGCCCTCAAGACAGGGCTCCAGAGATTTTTCTCACAGTCGCTGACACAGGCAGGTGGGGCCTGGTTGTCAGGAGAGCAGCCTCATGTTCCCCATGGGAGGGCCAGCCCGGCTGCTGAGTGCCACCCCCTCTGCCAGCCTGGGAGTTGCTCAGGCTTGTCCTCCAGGGAGTCGGCATGCTCTCTGTCAGAAGACGCTGGTACACGCCCAGCAGCGTCAGTCACAGGGGCCGGCTCAGACAGTGCCAGGAGAGGGGCTAGCGTAGCCAGCTGGGCAGGTCTGCGCGCTGCCCCCAGTTCCTGGGGCAGGACTCTTGCCCTGGGGCAGTGAGGGAGCTAGGCGTGGGGTTGAAGAAAGAGAAGTGGCTTGTTTTTAGGACTCACACTGGGCAGTGACGGGTTAGATCTCTGCAGTTGAACTGCAGAAAAAGAGATGTGCACAAAACGAGGGGAACTGGGTGGGGGGAGCCTCTAGAAAGGGGCCCAGGCCAACGTTTGTTTTCCCCTCCGCAGATGGTCCATACCCTTACACCCTGAAGTTGTGTTTCTCCACTGCTCAGCATGCCTCCTAATGAGGTGCCGAAGAAGAGGCCCTTCTGAGCAGGAAAACGTTTCTCTTTCCTTTATGCTGTTGGTTTGTTTGTTTTGGCACAAGTTCCTGTATTCCTTTTTTTTAATGCTAGGTTAGTAGAGGCTTAACCATAATGAAAATGCTCGAGGTCTGGAGGGGGAGGGGAAGGGAAACATCTCCCAAGATTAACGTTCACTTTTTAAAAATTATTGTACATGTGATTTTTTTTCCCTGTTCATATGTTTGTGCTGCCCATGTACTCTGCACATTTCAATAAAATTGTTTGGAAAATAAACATAGCACTTTCTGGGATTCCAAGGTGTGTCTGCTTCCCTCCCACTGAGTCTTCTGCAGAGGTGGCAGGCTGGGCCCCAGCCGCAGCCCTGGGGGAGCTGCAGGCCCCACCCTGGGCAGACACGGAACCATCTAGGAACTCAGGAGGCCTTGGAGGAACATCGGGGCCGCCTGGCTGCATTCTTCACGGGCCCTGCCTGAGCAAGCTCAGTCCACTTGAGAGTCACTTTAAAAAGAAAATGGTGGGCTGGCCCGTGGCCGAGTGGTTAAGTTGCGCACTCCACTCCCGTGGCCCAGGGTTTCACCTGCTCAGATCCTGGGCACAGACATGGCACTTGTCAGCCCACGCTGAGGCGGTCTCCCACATGACAACTAAAATATACAACTATGTACTGGGGGGATTTGGGGAGAAAGCAGAAAAAAAAAGATTGGCAACAGTTGTTAGCTCAGGTGCCTGTCTTAAAAACAACGAAAAAAGTAAATGGTGTTGAAGAAATTCAGACTCGAGAGAAAAAAAGAGCCTTAATCCTGCAAAGTAAACAGCCTGCATTTTTATAAGGTTAGAAAATAAAACCTCAGATAAAAGTGAAAGTGTGCCCTTGAACAGCCTGGTGATCCTTTCTTCCATATGGAAAGTTCTCTGGATGTGTGTTACTGTAACAAGTGCTGTGTGTGTACTGTACAGTGTTGTGCACCGTATCACATGCAGAGCGACCTCCACCACCTGCACAGTATCTTGTGTGTGTGTCATGATTTACTTTATCTGGGCCGAAGGGTCATGTCCACGTTTTTGCAATTGAGAACAGTCCTGTCACGTCTGTCATTACACAAACAGCCGGCCTCCCTGACCGTGCTCTGGAGGTGGGTTGCTGGGTTAAAGGATGTGTGCGATTGCAGCATGACACACTCCCCAGTGTGGTGGCTGGGGACTTGTGTGTGTGGTTGGGGTGGGGCGAGGTGGGTGGCAGCCTGGCAGGAGCCAGCGTTAAGGACTTTGGCTCCTACCGGAGGAAGCAGGCCCTGCGGAGAGGAGCAAGTCAGTACAGGGCCTTGCTGGTGCGTGTGCGCTTGAGAAAGCACCCACTTGGGGAATTCACTGTGAAGGTCAAACTCAGATCACTGGCATCTACTGAGGTCACGCGGTATCTGTCAGAGGAACAAACTCCGCTTCGCCAGGGGACGTTTCAAACAACCTCTGGCGGTCTAGGAGAAATAGTCGCCTTGCAGCCGGAAATGTCTCAATGTAGGATTTCTTTTTCAGCCAATCAAGGGGGTAAAAAGTAAACACGCCCATTTTGTCTCCCAGCACCCAGTTTTCATCCCTTGTTACACGCAGTTTTGCCTCCTAGATACTCCGTGCGTGCGCCGTGTTCTATACACACACAGCCCCCTCGAAGCATCTTTCTACACAAATGGATCAAACAAACTTCTCCGTCTTTCCCGTGTTCCTCCTGTATCTTGGGACCGGCGTAGCGGTTTCAGTTTCCCGTTGCAGGGGCAGCCAGGCAGTTTGCCGACGGCTGGTCACCGGTGGCTCCCGACGGAGCCTGCCCGGCTGTGGCCCGTCTGCCAGGAGGCCAGGCGCTGCCCAGGGCCGTCCCGGCGGACGTCTCCCTCCAGAGCAGCACGAGCAGCGCCCCCACGGTCTGTTCTCGAGTTAGCTGGCTTTCTCCCAAGTGACTTTATTTTTTTAAAGAAATTGTGAGCACATGGACTTCGGAGGCACGTAAATGCCCCCCTTCAGCACTCCTGACGCCCGGAGACGGCGAGCCAGCCCCCTCCCCAGCCCCTGCCTCTCTGCCCTCCCGGCGGTGCGGGGTTCGGGCCGCACAGTGGGCGCCTCGCGCTGGCCCGTTTCTATGTTCATTCCCTTCCGTGGGTAAACAGCACTGCTCACTTTCTGGTTAGGACGGTACAAGCGCCAGGTTGCAAACTGGCAGGGCTGGGTTTATTCTGCCACTAGGTCCTTGGACGTTTCAGCGGCCCCTTTTGCACACCCTGTGAAACAGCGCTGTGATGGACTCGGTCCAGGCACGCCCGCAGCCGTGTGGACCATCTCAGGCCAGCTTCCCACTGGGCCCAAGGGCCCTTTTAAGCCGCCCTCTGACGCGCAGGCGAGCCCAGAAGGCCGCTTCCGCTTGCCCTTAGTAAAGATGGCGGGAGGGGGTTAGTCACCGCGGGCGGGCTGCAGCATTGATGCCCTCACTCAATATGGCAGCCATTTGTGCCCGCCCCCCTGGTTTTCTCCAGTCGAGTGACGCCAGGGACTGTCCCAATGGCGGCGGTCACGGCGGCTTCTCGCAGACTTGGAGACCTGCTGAAATGGCGTGAGTCACCTCTTCACCTCTGGGGGTCTGTTGCACTGTCGTTCTGTCATAGCGACGGTAGGACAGGGACACCTGTCCCGGGTCAGGCAGGGTCCGAGCGAGCCCCTTTAAGGGGGCTGCGTGCTCTCGTTCAAAGGGCTTCCCAATTCTATAGGACTGGGTCTTAAAATTGGGGTGCTGGCGGCTCAGGATCCCCAACCTGGGGTCAGTCCCACGGTTGAGGATCTGAACTTGTCCTCAGACTGAGGCCACTAAAAGCACCTCTAATCTTGAAGTCTATATGCCCCTAAACCAAGGTCTCAAAGGGGCCTGCAGTCTCCAGTCTAACGTCACTGCGCCTCTACTGTGTCCCCAATCTGGGGTCACCGAAGGCTCTTCCTTCCTTTGTCTCCCCAGGACTGACAGCCCCCACCCACCGGGGTCTGAACCTTAGCCTTCGCCCCATGGGCTCCTCTGCACCCAGTGAGACCCGCGGAGCTGCCCCCAGCGAAGCCCCAGACCACAGCTATGAGTCCCTTCGGGTGACAGCTGCCGAGAGACACATTCTGCACGTGGAGCTAAACCGGCTGGAGAAGAGGAATGCCATGAACAGGGCCTTCTGGAGGTCTGGCCTGCACATCCTGGAGGCCTGCCTGCAGGAGGAGGCAGGACTGGGGGGCGGGAGACAGATGGACAGGAGGGTGGGCATCTCCACCCTGACACAGCCCTCCCCTCCTTGCCCTCCACAGGGAGATGGTGGAATGCTTTAAGAAGATAGCGCAAGACGCTGACTGTCGGGCTGTGGTGATCTCTGGTTCAGGAAAAATGTTCAGTGCAGGTACCAGGGGCTCTCCACACCCACCCCCGCCGACCCCTCTACTCCTGGGAGCAGAGGAATGCTGCTTAATCAGGGTTGTAAGCAGCTTCCAACTTCCACTTTTATTATTATTTTTTCATTTAAAACATTCAAATACAGAAGTTAGATGACAGGATCACCTCTGAAGTCTAGGTTTCCATCCTGGACCTGTGGCCTTGACCAAGGCCCTTAACCTGTCCCGGTCTGTGTTTTTGTGTGTTGGTCAAGTGTGTTATAATAATATCGTACTTTATGCAGTTATTCAGCACATGTGAACTGGTTTCCAGTTACATGTCTGTTTGATCTTTTGATTGTCCCATGGGTCTGTTCGTCCCATGGATAATTTCCATGGACCAGACCCCCTGACTCCTTGTCCATCTCTGTTCTGCTGTTAAACCCAGCCAGTGACTTTTAAAATTTCAGATATTGTAGTTTTCCCTTCTCAAATCTACACTTGGTTCGTAGACGTTTTCCCTTGCTCGGCTGAAGTTTCCTATCCTTCTATTTATCACGAGCATATTTTTCTTTGTGTCGTTGAGCATAGTCGTACAGGCTGCTTTAAAAACCTTGTCCCCTCGTTCCAACATCTGGGTCACCTTGGGGTCCGTCCCTGTTTACTACCTCTTGAAAAACTGGGTCTCGTTTTCCCGTTTCTTTGTATTTGGAGTAAGTTTGGACTGTGTCCTGGAGGTTAGGATACGGGAAGGAGAGGTTGTGGAAATTCTGGACACTCTTACATAACTCCAAAGAGAGTTGAGTTTCCTGTTTTACCAAATTAGACCCAGTTTTTTAATCTCTCGCTGGCCTGCTTTCATGGGTCACAGATCAGCGAGAGATTTGGGCAGAGTTTTTATACATAGAATTTGGGGCCCCCCTCTGGCTCTCTGCTTTCTGGAATTTCCCCCCTCACTTTCCGGCAGCAAGGGTCAGCCTGGACTCTAGCTTCTGGTTCTTCAAGCATGACTTCAGCTGGCCTCAGGCCAGCAGCGTTAAAAACAGGTGACTTACTGGGTGCCAGTCCCTTTTTCTAAATGATAACCCCTTCCAGAATCTGCCCCGCGCTGTCAGGTAGCTGTGTGTCGTCCAACCAGAGCACGTAGTGGATGTCTGTGGGAGAGAACATACCAGAAGGGAGGCATCACATACACTGATTTCTGCGCAGGGCCCAGCCCAGGGCTGGAGACTCAGTGCAGCCTGAGATAGCCCCCGGCTGCCCTCATGGAGCTCCCGACTTCAGTGGGGACAACAGGCAGTAAACAATCTATTTCTTTCTGTTTCCTCTGTTAACATCTTCACATATTTTCTTCCCACCCTTTCTCTGTTCTCCTTTCATTCTTTCAACAAACATTCAGCAAGGTCACTCCACTGCCAGCCCCCTTCCTGGTTGCCAGGAATTCTATGTTCTCACCACAGCCCTTTGTGACAAGGTCCTTTCTCATCCGCATTTTTCTGGGGAGGGAACTGAGGCCCAGAGAGAGGACGAAGCTTGCCCAGTTGTCCCAGCCTGTAAGTGGTAGAGCTGGGCTTTTCGAAGTTGGGCTGCCTGGCTGCAGGGTCTGTGCCCTGAGCTGTGACCCAGAGGGCTGGCATGCTGGTTCAAAGCAAGGACTCTGACCCCAGCAGCCACCACCTCCCCCCTCTGCCGCCTGCACGCACCCCTTCACCTCTCTGTGCCGCGTGCTTCCATCTGCAGAAAATGGAGAGCATGTCAACAGGCCCTACCTCATCAGGCGGCCGTGAGGATTCAATGAGTGAAGACGGTCAAAACGTTAACACATGCAAAACCTCGGTTGATGTAGCTGTTATTATTTATGAATGAATAACCTACTGATGATTCACAATGACATCTGAGACATTTCGAGGGGCACCGGGGGACAAGGTGGGAGACACCTTGTCCCATGGTCTGGGGCCCTTTATTTCAAGAGGTTCCAACGCCAGTGTCTGCAGCTCTGGGTGGGGCGGGTAGACCAGAAAAGCCAGTGGGAGGAGGCAGGGCACCTGGCTTGGCCTGTCCTGGAGTGAGTGTGGCTCAAGCTGTGTCACATGGCTTCTCAGACGTGGGGGAGTGCCGAGGTCCCGCCCCGGCGGAGTCCAGGTTCCTGAGGGATGGACGGCGTCGGCGCAATGACTGAGGGGGAAATAAAGGGGGACGTGAGACTTTGGTTGGTGTTAGCAAGTCCGCCTTTACTGTGCACAAGTGTCGTTTATATATTTTTCAGGATTAGTACAGAAATAGTTCTACAAATATTCTCAGAGAGATAAGGAAGTAAAAAACGAGCACAAGAATATTTATTAGCATTCTATTCTATAGAGCATAAGGTTAATGGTAGTCTTCTCCGCAATTAACTAGTGTTTGTTGTCTCTAAGCTAAAGGAGATAGGTACCTAGGCGTCTGTTGTAATTCATGGTAAAGTTAAATCAAAGAGAGAAGGTCCAGGCCTCCGGGCAGGACAGCAGTCCGTCTGGTTACATCCTGGTGGAGCCATCCCTGCCTCCCTCAATCATTTACACCATTAGTGTAGATGGTTAATGGGAACAAAAGGCGACTCCAGGGTGTCTTAGCCCCAGGGCTATCTGCATTCTCAGTGGGCAGTTAAACATCTTTACTTTTTCGCGCCCTTTAGGGGGTGGAAGCATTCCTTTGTCTTTTAGATTGTAGAGCTAACAGTCCCTTAAGCACACTGCCGGAGAAAGTATCATTTTGTTAGTAAAGTAAAGGGCTGAAAAGCTAAGCTAAAGTATGTATCTTCAAGAATGAAAAACAGAAACAAGTATAGACAACCTTGCTAGAAAGCATGCATATAATTCAGAAAATATCAGGGGTTTCGGCTGGCCATTCTTCACTGAGGGGCATTCTTGCACCCCTCGGCCCTTCTACTCATCAATTATTTATTATTTATTGCTTTTAGGAGAAAACCTCTATAACATTTTAACAGAAAGCAGAAGGTCAAGAATAATATATAGATACTTCTTGATCATCCAATTAACCAACAAACTTAGAAGGACGATGCATATATATTTAGACAAAGAACTGGAGGGAGAAGGAAACATTAACCAGACAGAGGCCATAAACCTAATTCGACATCTTATCTGGGCAGGATTCCTTTCTGCTTTTCTCAAATGGGACTGTGTGCTCCTCCAATAATTAACTGAAAAATATCTTGAAAGTTACCTGCAGGTGGTCACATTCTCTTACGATATCTAATTTTCCCAGGAGGTAGTGCCTCCCAAGCAGCCACCCAAAGGAGTGAAAACTGGAGGTTAAGAAAGGAAAAGGAATGAAGGGCAATTAGAAGCAGCACAGGTTTCAGAACTATGTGAGGGGCTGGCCAGTTATTCTTCACCAAGGGGCGACCCTGCACCCCTCGGCGTTAATCGGCTGGACGCTGTCAAACAGCCGATCAAATGATGTAGCCACGGCTCCCAGCAGGGGAGCCAGCAGATTCCAGACTGCCCCTGCTGGGTCTGGCCTCTGCGGACACGGAGCGTATCATAACAGTAATTGTCGTGACGCCAGCCCATGCCAGGCACTGTGCCAGGTGCCTCTGGAGCCCCGTCTCCTGGAATCCTTGCAGCCCCCTCAGCTCTCATTTTACAGAGGAGAAGCCCAAGGCCCAGGGATGAGATGGCCTGGCCGAGGTCACCCAGGGGAGTCCCGTCTTCCACGTGTTTAACCTGCACAAATTCTGCTCTACCCTGAGCCAGCCCTCCCCTGCTCTCAGAGCCATGGTGGCCCCTCCAAGAGTCAGGGGTGTGGCCGAATGCGGGAACGATTTTGCAGGCTTGTTAAATGGCATTGTTGGGAGGACAGGCAAAAGGATGGCAATGATTAACCCCAGGAGGAAGAATGTGAAGGATGATTCTGCTCAGAACCCTCTTAGAGCAAAAGCCAAAGTCCGCCCCCTGGCCTGTGAGGCCCCGCACGATCTGCCCCCATCACCTCTCCGGCCTTGGCTCTTCACACCTGCTGCCTTGCTCACTCCACTCCGGCTACGCCAGCCTCTTCACTGGTCCTCACACAGACCGAGTGCGTTTCAACCGCAGGACCTTTGCACTGGCTCTTCCTGACATTTGCCACCCTCATCCCAGCTATCCCCATAGCTCCCTCCTTTTCCTCCTGTGGATCTTCATTCAAATGTCACTTTTTCAGTGAGAGAGTCCCTGACCATCCCGTTTAATACTGCAACAGCCCTCACCGCACGCGCACACACAGACACACTCACACACGCGCGCGCACACACTCCATTCCACTTCCACTTCCCTCTTTTAACTTTCTTTCAGCACTTATCACCACCTGGCAAAATGTATTTTCTTATTCGTTTGTCTCCCCCCACAGAAGGGCAGCTCCATGAGGGCGGGGACTGTTGTCTGTATTGCTCACTTATTAAGCACCTACTGTATACTAGGCCATTTAGGCACTGGGGATACAGTGGTGGACAAAAAGACAAAAACTCCTCCACTCCCAGAGTTCACATCCTAGAAAGGGAGACAGGCACTAAACGAGATAAGCACATAATTATGTGATTATGAGACAGCAGCCGAGATAAAGCAGAGAAAGGAGACAGTGGGGGGTGGGGCCACTATGTAGCCAGGGCACCCAGAGCGGGCCTCTCCGAGGAGGTGACCTTTGAGCTGCTGCTGAAGTGACGGAGTCAGTCTTGCCCATCACGGGGGAAGGACTGCTCTTGGCAGAGGGAGCAGTGCGCACCAAGGCCCCGGGGGTGGGGAATGTGTCGTGTTGTCGCGACAACCATTGGAGGCCTGTGTGCCCACAGGAGTAGGTGGGCAATGATGTTGGTGCAGGACTGGAAAGGTCTTGGCAAAGACCTTGCATTTTATTCTAAGTCAGTGGGATGGGAGGGAAGCAAAGAGGGCCCTGAGGGGTTGACAGCGTCCCTCTGCTGCGTGTGGGAGCTGGGAGACCAGGCGAGACCATGGTCGCCAGAGTCATGGAGAAGGACTGGTGAAAGAAAGGTAGATTTGGGGCTGTCTTGCAGTTGGAGCCACAAAAATTGCTCCCTCCCTTCTTCCCACGGCAGGAGACATGACCACCGTTGACTCGATTGCTCATGCCCAAAACCTCCCAGGCCGATGGGCATAAGGGTGAGGGTCGTGGCCCCTGGAGCCAGCTGCATGGTTCTGGGTTCGAAATCCCAGTTCACTATTCACAAGCCAGTGACCTTGGGCAAGTGACTTAGGCTCCCGGTGCCTCAGTTTACCCCCCAGTAAAAATGGAGATAGTAATAGGACCCACCTCATAGGGTCGTTGTGAGGATTACGGGAATACTGACTCAATACGCGTTAGCTTGTATTTATTTTCACACCCTCCATGCAGTCCCTCGCTATGTCTCGGGTGAGTTGCCTTCTCCCCTGCGGTCGTTTGGGGGTTCGAATCTGCTGAGCCTGGTTCTGACCTCTAGTTGGGGCAGCGAGTGTGGCCTGGGAGGCTAGGTGAGCGTCCTCACCCTCCCCACCAGGTATCGACCTCGTGGACATGGCTTCGGACCTCCTCCAGCCCCAGGGAGAAGACGCAGCACGCATCAGCTGGCACCTCCGCAGGCTCATCGCCAGCTACCAAGAGACCTTCAGCGTCATCGAGAAGGTGACTCGGGGGAGCTGGCATGGCCTTCTCCCTGCCCACCTCTCCTGGGCCAGCCCTGACCCACCCCTCCTGTTCCCCTCCAGTGCCCTAAACCGGTGATCGCAGCCATCCACGGGGGCTGCATCGGCGCAGGTGAGTCTGCAGCCGCCCACCACCCATGCGGACGCTCCCTCTGTCTGGGCACCCATTGGCTGCTGCCCTTCCGGACGCTCCCTCTTTCTGGGCACCCATTGGCTGCTGCCCTTCCGGACGCTCCCTCTTTCTGGGCACCCATTGGCTGCTGCCTTCCGGACGCTCCCTCTTTCTGGGCACCCATTGGCTGCTGCCCTGCGTTCTTAGCCAATGGCCTCCAGCCTCAGATCTGTAGCTAGTTAGACCTTGTCGCGAGGTGCGTCCCCACCACCTGGGCGGAGGGCTTGGTCCTCGGGGTGATTTAATGTCCCTGGCCTCTGACTCCCAGGCGTGGACCTCATCACTGCCTGTGACATCCGCTACTGTGCCCAGGATGCTTTCTTCCAGGTGAAGGTGAGCCATCCTCCTGAGCTTCTGCTTCTCCGGGTTCTGCTCAGAGCTGGGCCGTGAGCAGCAGAGCCCGGGTGGAGCAGGGGCGGCACAGGCTACGGGGCGGGAGTGGGGAGGGAGGTCCCGGAGGAAGGCCGCAGGGTTTCACGGAAGAGTTAGTCCAAATTGAACCTTAAAAAGTCAGGTTTGGCCATGGAGGAAGTCAAGGGTAGACCATTCAGTGCAGGTGAGGGCGGGAGTGAGTAAAGGCGTGGGAGCAGGGATGAGGCTGGGGTCCCGCTGGGGTCCGTGCTGGAGAGGGCAGGAGACAGGATGGAGCCCAGGGATGCAGGAAGGGGGTCGCATGGGCAGGACTGGAGGGCTGCCCAATGGAGACAGACATGGCTGACCCCGAAGAACTGGGAAGGCACAGGAATCGAGGGGTGGGCTCTATTCTAGACTGAGAGAAGCTACAAGGATGAAGGGATATGGGTGGGAATGCAGTGGGGTGTTGGAGGGGAAATCTGAGGTGGTGGAGTGGGGGCTCTGCAGGAAATGCAGAATTTGATTGGCATTGAGGTTGTGTGGAGGACAATATTGGGCAGAAACCAAGCACTGACACCATTGCTCCCCCCAGGAGGTGGACATAGGTTTGGCGGCCGATGTGGGAACCCTGCAGCGACTGCCCAGAGTCATCGGGAACCAGAGGTGGGTGGGCGAGAGCCTGGGGGAGGGGACTGCAGGGCATCTCCGGGACCCGGGCTGTCTGCCGGCCCCTGACACGCCCCACCCTCTTGCAGCCTGGTCAACGAGCTGGCCTTCACCGCCCGCAAGATGATGGCTGACGAGGCCCTGGGCAGTGGGCTGGTCAGGTAGGGGCCGAGGCCCATGCTGGTCAAGAGCTCTGGGGCAGCCAGGCCTGGGTGGGGCTCTCTGCATCCTCACTCACGGATTCCAAGCAGCTTCCTCTCCCTCGGTGGTCAGCTCTTTATTCTAGAGTCCAGTGCCCTGCACGGATTGGTCCATTTCGGGGGGGGGGGGAGGGGAAAGCTTCCCGCTGTCTCCTATGATTGGCCACTTCGTCATCCCTGGGAGGGAGGCGAGAGAGCCCTTCCCGGACCACTCAACCCACTTCATCCACAGCCGGGTGTTCCCAGAAAAAGAGGTCATGCTTGATGCCGCCTTCGCCCTCGCCGCCGAGATTTCCAGCAAGAGCCCCGTGGCGGTGCAGGGTACCAAAATCAACCTGCTCTACTCCCGCGACCATTCGGTGGCCGACAGCCTCAACTACGCGGTGAGGCTCTCCGCCCGGCCAATCACAGCCCTTCTCTGATCCCAGAGCGACCAATCAGGGCTCAGCGTCCCTCTGCAGGCCTTGCCCTCGGATTGGTGCGCTGCTGTCTCCCTCCCGTTTCTCGTTGGTCCCACTCCAACCTTCCCCTCACCCTCTTTACCCAGGCGTCCTGGAACATGAGCATGCTGCAAACCGAGGACATCGTTAAGTCCGCCCAGGCCGCGATGGAGAAGAAGGAACTGAAGAATATCACTTTCTCCAATCTCTGAGAGCCCCCGCGTCCCCACCCTGGCCCGGGGTCTGGCCTTGTTCCGCCTCGTGCCCCTGTTTCCTCACCTGCAGAACGGGAGGATGGGTGAAGATGGTCACCTGGCCGCCTTCTCACCCAGCCTCCCCGTTTATAACTTTATGACACTGACTTCCTCATCTTATCTTTGCCTTACTAACAATAAAGCGAAGTAAAGAACCTGGTGCCTTTCCTGGAGAGAGAGGAGAGGCGGAAAGGGGCCAAGATGCGCCCCATGACCTCAGTGGTAGTGAAGGTCGAGAACAGAGGTTTGACCAATGGGAATGGGAGCTGTGCCGGTGCGGACCACTCAGGGCTGGCGGTGCGGGGGCGAGGACCAATAGAAAGTCGGGCAGAGATGGAGCAAAAGCCACACGGCTCCTAGGCTGAAAGGCTACAAGTGGTCTCTGCCTGCTCCGGCTCCTGGGCTGCGTTCACCCTGCGTGGCACCCACTCACTGCACAGCAGAGCGGATCTGCTACTGGGGGCTGGCTAGGGTTCCAGGGTTAGCCAATCTTAGGCCAACTGCCTCATTTCTTTCTCTGTTTTTTTTTTTTTTTTTTTTGAGGAAGATTAGCCCTGAGCTAACATCTGCTGCCAATCTTCCTCTTTTTGCTGAGGAAGACTGGCCCTGAGCTAACTAACATCCGTGCCCATCTTCCTCTATTTTATATGTGGGGCGCCTGCCACAGCATGGCTTGCCGAGCAGTGCCATGTCCACACCCAGGATCCGAACTAGCAAACCCCGGGCCGCCAAAGCAGAACGTAGGCACTTAACCACTGCACCAGCGGGCGAGCCCCTTGCCTCATTTCTTTAAGCTTTGGGTGTTCTTATCCATATACAATCCCAACCTCCTGGATTTCTGTTTGATACGAGTGCAAGAGACCAAACATTAATCTAGTGCCTTCTAGGTGCCAAGTCCTGTTCTGAGCCTTTATTAACACAGTGATTCGTTTCAAGGACCCTATGAGGTTGAGACTATTAATATCCCCATTTTATAGAAGGGCAAATGGGCAAATTGAGGTTAAGGCACTGACCCAAGATCACACAGCCAGGAGGTGGCAGAGGCAGGATTCGAACCCAGAGCATCTGGCTGCAGAAGTCAGGGATCTCAGCCACCATACCTATCATTTATTTATTTATCTAGCTATCTATTTTTTTTTTCCTGAGGAAGATTAACCCTGAACTAGCATCCACCACCAAACCTCCTCTTTTTGCTGAGGAAGATTGGCCCTGAGCTAACATGTGTGCCCATCTTCCTCTATTTTGTATGTGGGATGCTGCCACAGCATGGCTTGATGAGCCGTGTGTAGGTCGGTGCCCAGGACCCAAGCCAGCGAACCCCGAGCTGCCAAAGCAGAGCATGAGAACTTAACCACTACACCACCGCGCCGGCCCCTCAACCACCATACATATCATTTAAAGTGCATGGGAAAAGCACGTAGTGGGCACGCAATAAATGTAGGTCCTTTCACAGTCCCTGGGTGTGTCAGTTCCGCCCGGCTTTCTCTCACTTCCATTGCCCATCTGTCCCCGGCCACTCCTGCAACCCTGCCCTGCCCAACACGCCTGGCCTCACCCTCCCTCTGCTAACAGAGATCTGGGCAGGGTTTTATGGGCTCTGATAAGGCCCTGGCGGGGGCGAAGTTCACTGGCACCTCCTCTTTGCAGAAGGGCCTGGAGGAGGGGGCCCTGAGCCGAGTCCCCCAGGCCTGGCCCAGGTGACCCAGGGTCTGGCTGGTCACCCATGAGGCTGGTAAGAGAAGCGGCTCCAGGGATGCTCTAGGCGAAGACGTGAGCGTGGGATGCCCAGAAAAGGGACCCTGTGGACCCTGCCCTGCCAGCCACGCCCTTCCCCTCAGGTATAAGAGGCGCTCATCAGCTGCCTTCTGCCACCATTGCTCACTCCTGCAGCTCTCCTCAAGGCACAAGCCCTGAGCCCAGCCCGGCAAGATGGCCTTTGTCCCGGCACCCGGCTACCAGCCCACCTACAACCCGGTGAGATGCCGGCCCAGGCCCTACCCCAGGCCCTGTCTAGGGTCCACCCTGAGCCCCACGCTGTTTGCCCTCGGCCTGATCCTCCGAGGGGCTGATGGACCCCGTCCCGGCCCTGCGGCTTGACCGACTCCCACCCCGAGACGCAGGCCGCTCATTTCAGACCTGACTCTTGGCCTTCACCTCCACGCTGATCCCTCACTCCTTGGGTCCCGCTCCCTTGCTTAAGGGAGTAGGGGGGGCTTCCCAATGAGGGGTAAAGGCCGCAGCAGGCAGATGCCTTCGAGGCCCCTCACCCGGCCCCTTCTACAGACTCTGCCCTACAACCAGCCCATCCCGGGCGGCCTCAGCGTCGGAATGTCCGTTTACATCCAAGGAGTGCCTAGTGAGCACATGAAGAGGTAAGACCCGCCCCACGCCAGGCCAGGCTAGGAGGGGGCTCCAGCCGGGGGCTCCAGCCGGGGGCTCCTGGCCTGGGCGCAGGAGGCCGTCTTCCCTTCCTCCACCCTGGGTGGGGAGGGACTCTCTGTCACCCCACCCGATGGTCTGGGGAATCCTGGGCTTGGCGATCAGATCAGGAGGGGGGACACTGGGGGCTGGAAGGGGTCAGGGAAGGTCCCCATGAGAGGTGGCCCCAGGTCGGGACTTTGGGCTGGAATTGACGAGTGTGATAGCATGAATTAAGGTGACAGGCTCGGAGCCGGGCCCCCAGCCTTCACGTCCCGGCTCGTCACTTACCAGCTGGGTGCCTGCAAAAGTGGCTGGACCTCTGTTTGCGAATCCTGTTTGAGGATTCAATATACAAACATGTAGGACTGTAAAATAAACACTGTCACGAATCTTAGCCTTTGTTATCACCTTAAAATGGTGATCAATATTGAATTTACCTCATAGGGCTTTTGTTCCTTTATTCCTTGTTTCTTTGCTCACTGAGTGTCTGCTCTGGGCCTAGGCGCCGGGGACAGAGCAGTCACCAGGACAGACAAAGATCCCTGTCCTTGTGTAGCTGACATTCTGGTAGAGGAGACAGATCGACAATAAATAAGTCAAATCTATAATACGTCAGATGATGAGAAGCTCTATGGAGATGAATAAGGAGGGGAGATAGGGAGTAGACGTGGGGCAGAGGGCGTGGCATCGTCCGGGGAAGGCCTCCCTGCGAAGGGAACATTTCAGCAAAGATGAGAAGGAAGTGAGAGAGGGAGCCTGGGATGTATCTGAGGGAAGAGCGTTCCAGGCAGAAAGAACAGCCAGTGCAAAGGCTCTGAGAAAGGTGTGTGCCTGCCCCATTCCAATAACTTTGGGGATGCTGGTGTGAGGAGAGATGTGGAATGTGCATGCTCTGACTTGGGTGTCACAAGGTCTCTCTGGCTGTATGTGGGGAATGGCCTGCAGGGAGCAGAGAGATCTGAACTGAGAGATGTCAGGTACCTAGGACAGTGTCTGGCCCACGGTGGACGCAGAAACGCAGGAGTACCAATTGCAGTCCCATTGGAAGTTGGGGAGAGGCTGGGGGAGCTGGCCTGGTGAGGAAATGGACTGAGGGAAAGGGTGGCGGTGGGAACCCGCCTCCTGGAGCTCAGGGCCACGACCTCCTCCTCCCCTCTTGGGCCAGGCTGCCCTCCCTCTGGAACCTGGAACATGGTGGGGCGGAAAGGGCTTCCGGGAGGACGGCCCCATGTGCTGGCGGGTGGGGCACGTGGACCAGCTCTTCTGTGTCCCACCAGGTTCTTCGTGAACTTTGCGGTGGGGCAGTCCCCCGGGTCGGACATCGCCTTCCACTTCAATCCCCGCTTTGATGGCCTGGACAAGGTGGTCTTCAACTCGCAGCAGGGCGGCCACTGGGGCAAAGAGGAGAGGAAAAGGGAGATGCCCTTCCGCAAGGGTTGCCCCTTCGAGCTGGTCTTCATGATCCTGCCGGAGCACTACAAGGTGGGAGCCTCCCCTCCTTGCTCCCCACTCCTCCCTTCCTCCCTTGTCCCCTCCCTTCCTTCCTCCCTCCCCTCCTTCTCTCAGCCTCTCCTGTCTCCCCTCCCCTCCTACCTCATTTTTGTCTTTTCTTATCCCTCTTTCCTGCCTCTTACAAAACTCCCTCACCTCTTTTTCTCATTTCCCTTTCCTCCACCACGGAGAACCTTGTCACACGTTGACCTTCCATCACCTCGTTCCTCTGTGCTCTCCGAGTGTGTATTTTTGCTGTTTCTTGTCGAGAACTCTGAACTCACACAAAGGGAGCACCGGGACGGTGACCCCATCTCCTGGGCCGGCTCCAACAGCTGTCCACTTGAGTCCCTCTGCTTTCACCTCTACCTCACACCTCCCCTCCCATAGTCTTTAAAAGCAAATCCCAGAGAGCACATCATTTCATTCAGAAATAGTTCCGTTTTTAAAAACACGGTCACGATGCCATGGTCACACCTTACACATCGACAGTTCTTCCCTGGTGTCGCCGCATATCCAGCCAGCGGCCGGTTATCCCATAAATGCCATCAGCTTTGTTGATTTCTACAGTTAGTTTGCTTAAATCAGGGTCCAAAGGAGGCCCACACATTGTGACGGTTACTATTCTTCAAGTATTTTTTGATGTGTTCTTACGGTGTGACCCAGGTACAGAGAACCATCTGCACGAAGCACCCAGGTTTTTTGCAAAGAGAATGCCCCCCGTGTACGCAGCACCTGGGTCCACAAACAGAACGCTCCAGCCCCAGAAGCCCCCTCATGTCCCTCAGTCCCCTCGTCCCCAGGGCAGCCTTTATCCTCACTTCTCTCGGCCTGGATAGTGTCTCTGCGTGTTTTTTCAGGTTCTCTCCTTACGTATTCACCGCTATGTTACACTCCCCCCACCCCCCGCTGCTTTTCTCCGTCATCATTTATGTGTTAGAGCCCCGCGTGCTGTCACCCCTGCTCTGCGCCTTCTGCTGGCTGTGCAGGCCTCCCGGGCCATGCTCTGAGCTCCCGCTGTCCCCGCATCTGGCTCCCCACAAACAGCCCTGCAGGGGATGTCCCGGTGCCCATTCACAGCCACATGCCCCACCTGAGGAGTGTCCTGGGGGGAATGGCCGGTTGGAGGATCTCCCTGGACTTGACTTGCCCTCCTGTGGGCACAGCTTTCTAAGCTCATCACCGAGGTTAATGTCATGGTTTGAAGTTAGACAGACAAGGATCCGAGGTTTGCAAGACTGGAACCTGGGCTTTGCCACGCCCCCAGGTGTGACCTTGAGCTGGTCGCTCTACTGCCTGGAGCCTCCGCTTTCTTGAGGGACAGGACCAATCTCTTGTCCTGCCTCACGGAGCTCTTGAGACAGTGACCACATTGATATCACTATGGAAAGTACTAGCACCTGGTGAACTCTCGGTCCTGCGGAGGTGGCTCTCAGCCCTGTGTCCACGGCTTAGCACTCAAACTAGACTTCCGTCCTCTCAGCGATGATCGCAAGGCTCTAGCCAACATTTCCACAACGCCTCTGACAAGCCTTGCTAGCTTTCCATCTTCCCGACAATCCCAGAATGAGCCCCCATTTTACAGATGTGGAAACAAAGGCTCAGAGAGGTGAAGCAACTTGCCTGAGGTCACACAGCCAAGACATGTCAGAGCTAGACCTCAGACTCAACTCATTTGGTGCCAAAACCAGGACTCAGACTCTGTTCTCTCCCTATCTCCACCCCCAGATGAAATTCTCTATTCTCTCCCATCTCCCCCGTCTGGGAGGTGACTTTGGACCCCGGCTTGACTTCTGACTTGTGGATGCCAAGCTTCCTGACTTGGAGGCTATCCCAGCTCACCCCCAAGATTTGTCACCTCAAGTTTAAAAAGGTCCCTGTCTCCTGCTTCCTGCTTCTGCTTTCCCAAGGTTGTGAGTGCCGACCCTGACCTCCCCTGGCCCTGCAGGTGGTGGTCAATGGAAATTCCTTCTACGAGTTCGGGCACCGGCTCCCCCTCCAGATGGTCACCCACCTGCAAGTGGATGGGGACGTTCAACTTCAGTCAATCAACTTCATCGGAGGCCAGCCCTCCCACCCCCAGGTGCGTGGGGCCTCCCTCTCTTCTTTACTTGCTTCCTTCCTTAGTGCACTCCCGTAGTCACTTATTTCCTGAGCTCCTGCTCTGTGCCAGGGCCTTTGCTGGGTAATGCCGTGAACCCAGACACCACCAAGGCAGTCCACTGGGGAGACAGACATGTCACCAGACGGTGCCGGCCACAAGCAGTCAGGGCCGGGATGGGGGACATACAGGAGGTTTGGGGAGGCGGGCTTCCTGGTGGAGGAGGAGGTGTGGAAGCTGAGTCAGGAGGAGCTCTAACGACAAGGCGCACGATGGCGATCGCTGGTGGGACCTTGGCCTGGCCGACACCCCCACCCGGTCTGTGAAAGCTGAACAGACACGCGCCCAACCACCTAGAAGCCCCTCTCCAGGTCCACAGTGAATGACAGGACACCCACCTACACACACCAGGAACTCATGGGAGCACTTCCTGGAGGGGCCCCGACTCCAGGCTCCCCACGTGTCCTTCAGCCAAGGAGGGCTCTACGCTCCCAACCTGTAAGCCCCCGGCAGCTCCACAGGGACCGTCTCTGCTCATCAGCAGCCTCCTTTTACAGATGTGGGAAACGAGGCACAGGGACCTTAGGTAACCTGCCCGAGGTCACAGAGCTGATCTAACGCACGCACGGAAAACATCAGGAACGTCTTCATCCGCGAGGCGGCCGTGGGCTTGCGGGGGTTCATTTTCCTATCGGGCGTCGTCCATACATTTTAAAAAACCACAAGGCTATTTTTAAAAGGCCTTCAGAAGAACTGACTTGAGATGGAAGTCAAGGTGGAAAGGGGTTCATTAGGAAGAGAAGGAGACAGAGAGAAGCGTGAATCTAAGTTCTCTGGGGAAGGGAAAGGTGTTCGCGGCGCAAGGAACCACCTGTGCAAAAGCGTGTGGAAGAGAGAGGGAAACAGCGATGGAGAGAGACAGAGACCGAGAAACAGAAGCAGAGAGACACACACAGAGAGACTGTGAGGGCCTGAGACAGACAAGGGAGGGACGGGAACTGGGCTGGGTCCAAGGACTCCCAGGCACCCCGTGGTGGGCGTCAGGGGCTACTCGCGCTTCCCGAGGAGGCGGGCAGGGGCATGAACTGTGTGCGCCTGGGAGGATGTTCTGGGGGAGAGCACACTTTATTGAGCGGGAAGGAGAGGGGCACATGAGGGTCCTGGAACAGCAGGAAGCCAGGACAGGGGAGGGGACGAGAAGAGAATGTACCAGGCTTGTCCTAAAGGGATGGAGCGAAATTCACTTCTAAACACAGCAGTTCCCTCTCCATCACTGAGCCATCTTGGAGCCCAGCGTTCCCCGGGATGGCGGTGGTGGGTTGCCCAGGGCAGGCATCCTTGACACCCTGGAGGCTCTCGTTTGATGTCCCCCTCATCACCTCTTTCTCCCTCTGTGCCCACAGCCACCTAGGGGTTTTCCGCCTCACCCAGTAAGTACCTGCTGGTGGGCGGTGGCTTTGGCCTTGGGTGGGGAGTTCGGTGGCTGAGGAGGTCTCTGGGCAGCAGAAGGGCCTCCAGCCCCCTCACCATTCCATCCTGCCGTCTATCCACACAGGGTCACGGACACAGCTACCCGCAGCAGGGTTCCCTGCCTGTAAGTGGGAGGGTTACATGGCCATCTGGTGGGTGGGGGGCGGGGTGGCGAGAATTGGGGAGTTGAGAGAGGTTGGCTCCCCACTTGCCCTAATCCAGCGCCCAGAGACACACCCGCATGTGGCAGATGTGCCGGAGATGTTTGTCGAATATTACAGAATAACATCTGTTCTTCCTCACTTCACAGACCATGGAGGGACCCCCAGCCTTCAACCCGGTAAGGCGTCCTGCAGGAGTCCAGGGCCCTGCAGTGGGCAGTGTGTGGGGAAGCAGGACCCAATGGTGGTGGGGGGCCCTGGTCCATGGGCAGCCCTGCGAGGGAAGGAGATAGAGTGGGCAGAGGGGGTTTGGGGCGGGAGGTGGGGAGAGGGTGGAGTGGTGGTCAGGGTGGGGAGGGGATGGGGGTTGGGGCATTGCCTAGGAGGAGTGGGTTCCCCTCACTGAAAATTCGTCCCTGTATTTGGCTTCTGGAGATCTGTGAGATGATGGGACCCATGCTCTCTTCCCACAGCCTGTGCCGTTTGTGAAGAGACTGCAAGGGGGGCTTACACCTCGAAGAACCATCATAATCAAGGGCTTTGTACCCCCCTCAAGCAAGAGGTACAGAATCTAGATGGAGGTGGGAATCCGCAGCCCCCTCTCCCCTCAGACCCTGGAGTCTGGGCCCTCAGCTGCCGCCTCCACAAGGGACCCAGGAATCTAGGCCCCAGCCCCTTCCTTCATTGGAGAACCAGGTTCTGGCTCCCAGCTCACTTCGATGTCTCTCTATCTCTGCCCCCAGCTTTGTCATCAATTTCAAGGTGGGCTCCTCAGGGGATGTGGCTCTGCACATGAACCCCCGCCTGTCTGAGGGCATTGTGGTTCGGAACAGCTTTCTGAATGGCTCCTGGGGATCCGAGGAGAGGAGGATCCCCCACAACCCATTTAGAGCTGGCCAGTATTTTGACGTGAGTCTGGAGTCTCCTTACCTGCTTCGCTCTAAAGCCTCGGTCCTGGCCCTGGCCTCATGCCTGCCCTCTCCTTGCAGCTGTCCATTCGCTGTGGCACAGATCGCTTCAAGGTTTTTGCCAACGGCCAGCATCTCTTTGACTTCTCCCATCGCTTGCCGGCATTCCAGAGGGTGGACGTGCTGGAGATCCAGGGTGATGTCACCTTGTCCTACGTCCAGATCTGATCTATTCCTGGGGCTATAACCCTTGGGAACACAGAGAGAAAGATCCTATAAGACTCCCTTCTAAGCCCCTAATAAAATGTCTGAGATATCTCATGAGTATATGTGACCCCTCACCTCCCTCACTGCTCCTTCCTTCTTTGGTTCAATCATGCACTGCCCATTCAGCCATCCGGTTGTCAGTCCATCCATCTTCTCATCATGATAAATCTAGGTGTGCTCCAGACTCTGATCTTAGGGCTTTATGTGTATCCATTCATTCATTCCTCACAAAAACACCAGGAGGTAGAAACTATTATTATCATCCATCCCTCTGTGAAAGATGAGGAAACAGGCAAAGAAAAATAAAGCAAATTGCCACAAAGCCCATAAACAAAAGAACCAGAATTCAAATCGAGGTGGTCTGGCTCCCAAGGCCACATACTTAACCACCATACAGGCTGTTGTTCCATTCGTTCATGCATTCCCCTCTCCATTCATCCATGTCAACATCCATCAATCTCTCCATGCATCCATCTAACCAAAAGTCCATCCATCTATTCATCAAACATCCAGCCATCTAGCCACTCTTCAATTTATCTATCCATCTGTTTATCCAGCCATCCTTTCATCCAACCCTTTATCCATCCACCCATCCATTTATCTCTCCACCAATCCATCTCACCATGCAACAATTTCTCCAAACATCCATGCAAGTATATGTTCTTCTATCTGTCTAAACATCCAACCATTCATCCACTTATCAATCTATCTAGCTCTCCATTTATCCATCTGTTTGTCCATCCATTCATCATCCAACCCTTCACCCATCCATCTCCCCATCCATCCATTCAAACATTTAACCATTTATTAATTTACTAGTCCATCTGTCTATACATTCAGCCATCCTTACAGCCAACTTCCATTCATCCATTCATCTTTTCATCACTCCATTTGTCCATGCAATTCTCTGCCTTCCATCACATCCATCCATCCATCCATTTGTCCTCCATATGACAATTTATCCCTCCATTCATCCCTCCATCCATTTCTCCATTCTCTATCCAGTCATCCGTTCATCCCTTAATGATCCATTCCTCCATCCATTTCCAACTGTTTATCCATTCATTTAGCTCTCCATCTTTCCATCTCTCCACTAATCATCTGCCGTCCATCCAACCATCTTTTTATCAAGTTACTCTTGTGTTGATTTAACCATCTGTTCACTTATTTACACTTTCATTCATCCATTCATTCCCTGCTTTATTTACTCACTCACTTGTTCACATATGCGTTATTCAGTCATTTGTCAATGTCTGTTCATTTTTTCATTCATTCATTCTCTTTATTGTTGCCTTCATTCATCAGGTTTAGTTCTCAAACTTGGCTGTACATTGCAATTACCTGGGAGCTTTTAAAAAAATATTGATACCTGACCCCAACACAGACCATTATTATTAGGTTAAGCCATATAAAAATACCATTTTTGTAGGTTGAAAGTGGTTAAATATCAACAATTTCATATGTTCTAGTCTAGTAAATCAGTAATGGGTCATGGGCATCAATATTTTTATTAAACTCAGACCCTGGGATGGATGCCAAGGAGGTGAGGAAGGGTGGAGGGCTGACCTGGGCAGCCTCCAGTCTGAGGTGCTCTTTTCCTCCTGGGGTACATGGGAGGGGAGACTCCTTCTCCCTTCCACCCCCCTCCCTCACTGGACAGTTGATGCCCAGGGTGGTGCCTCCCAGGAATGGTAGTGGGGAGACATGTCAGCTACAGACCCCAAAAACGTTCAGAGAGAGAGGTGGAGACTGGAGCTCCTCCCAGAGGTTGATGCCCTGAATGAGCTTGAGGGGTCACAGTTAGTTTTCTATTGCTGCTGTAAAATGTTTTAAGAAATAATGGCTGAAAACTTACCAAATTTCATGAAAGACATTAATTTATAGATCCAAGAAGCTCAATGAACTGCAAGTAGGATAAATACAAAGAGATGTATATCTAGATTCATTTTAGTCAAACTTCTGAGAAGAAAAAAGACAAAGAGAAAACCTTGAAAGCAGCAAGTGAAAAACAAGTCATCAGCTACAGACGAACAGAGGCACAATTATTGGCTAACTTTTCATAGAAACAAAGGAGGCCAGAAGGCAGCTGAACAATTTATTCAAAGTGCTAGAAGAAAAATAAAACCGTCAACCAATATTTCTATATTCAACAAAACTATATTTCAAAACTGAAGGCAAAAGAAAGACATTCTCAGATAAACAAAAGCTGAATTCATCGCTATCCAACCTGCCCTTTAGGGAATACTAAAGGAATTCCCTCACCCTGAAATAAAATGGCATCAAACAGAAACTCAAATCCACAAGAAGAAATGAAGAGCCCAGAAATTATAAATATGTGAATACATATTTTAAAAAATTGTATATTTTTCTTTTTTCTTCTTTTTATTTAAAAATAAAAATAAAAACCTATATTTCAGGGTGTCTAACATACACAGATGTGATATATATGACAACAATAGCACAAAATAGGGTGGGGGATGGAAATATATTGGAGCAAAACTGCTATATTTTACTGGAATTAAATCTGTATCAACCTAAAGTTGGCTATGATGAGTTAAGGTGTATATTGTGATCCTTAGAGTGACCATTTAAAAACCAGCTTTCAAAATGTACAGTTAAAAAAATCAAAGGTTTGGGGCCGACCCCGTGGACGAGTGGTTAAGTTTGCACACTCTGTTTTGGTGGCCAGGGGTTTCGCTGGTTTGGATCTTGGGCACGGACCTACACACCCACTCATCAGGCCATGCTGAGGCGGCGTCCCACATGGCACAACCAGCAGGACCACAACTACGACATACAACTATGTACTGGGAGCTTTGGGGAGAAAAAGAACAAGGGGGAAAAAAAAGATTGGTAACTGACGTTAGCTCAGTTGCCAATCTTTAAAAAAAAATCAAAGCTGGAATTTAAGTGGTCCACTAAAAATTGTTTGTTTAACACAAAAGAAGGTCGTGAAGGAGTAACAGAGGGTAAAAACAAATAGCAAAATGGCAGCCGTAAAGCCAACTATATCAATAATTGCAACTTCTGTCTTGGCCTTGCTCTCTAGCTCTCACTCCTGGATTGCTCCTCTGGGAGGAGTCAGTAACTTCTTCAGTCCTCTGGAAGGGTCCACGTGACGAGAAACTGGAAACTCCTCCCAACAGCCGTGTGTGTGAGCCTTCCTGGGAGAGGCTCCTCCAGTCTCAGGCAAGCCTTTAGAGCAGAGGTTGCAAACTTTTTCTATAGTGGCCATGTAGTAAATAGGTTAAGCCTTGTGGGTGATCCAGTCTCTGTTGCAACTACTCAACTCCACTGACAAAACACAAAAGCAGCCCTTAGGCAATACATAAATGAAAGAGCGTGGCCGTGTGCCAATACAACTTTATTTATGGACACTGAAATTTGAATTCATAACACTTCAGTGTTATGAAATACTACTCTTTTTATTTTTTCTGCTATTTAAAAGTGTAAAAACCATTCTTAGCTTGTGAGCCATCCTAACATAGACAATGGGTGGCTTTGGCCCACGGCCGTAGTTTGCCAAACTTTCTTTTAGATGACTACAGCTCCACTGATAGTGTGGCGGCAACTTCATGAAAACTCAGCGCCAAGACCATCTAGGTAAGCCACTCTTGGATTCCTAACTTCAGAAACTGTGTAATATAATAAATATTTGTCATTTTATGCTGCTAAGTTATGGGGTAATTTGTTATGAAGCAATAGGTAACCAATACATTGTCAGACTGGATAAGAAAGCAAGTTCCAAGTATATGCTGTCTACAAAGGGTGCACTTTAGATCTAAGACATAAATAAGTTGAAAGTGAAAGGATGAGAAAAGATATACATGCAAACGGTAACCATAAGAACATAAGAAGGACAAAATTAATATCAGACACAATAGATGTTAAAAGAAATTGTACCAGAGACAAAGAGCGACACTTCTACAGGCTCAATACATCAGGCACATATGTATATATCAAGTAAACATATCAAATATATAGATCAAGTAAACATGTACACTAACAATGGATCCCAAAATCCATGCCAGATTTGAAAGGACCAACAGATAATTTAACAATTGTAATTATAAATTTCAATACCCCTCTTTCAGTAATTGATGGAACAACCAGACAGAGATGAGTAAGGATACAGAAGACATAGACATCATCACCTCAAGAACTAGAAAAAGAAGAATAAATCAAACTTAAAGTAATAGAAAGAAGGAAATACTAACGAGCAAAGTGGAAATCAATAAAATAGAAAATCGGGAAAATCAATGAAACCAAAAGATGGTTTTTTTAAAAGATCAACAAAATTAACAAACCTTAGCTACACTGACCAAGAAATAAGGGAGAAAAGACATAAAATCAAGAACAAAGGAAGGGGACACCACTAATGACTCTAAAGAAAATAAAAAGGATTACAAGGGAATATTATAAACAAGTTTGGGCAAACATGTTAGGCAACTTAGATGAAAAGAACAAATTCCTGGGCAGTCAGAAATTATCTAAATTAACTAGAAAAGAATTAGAAAATGTTAATAGACCCTTAGCAAGTACAGAAATTGAGTAATTTAGGGGCTGGCCCGGTGGCACAGTGGTTAAGTGTGCACATTCTGCTTGGGCGGCCCTGGGTTCGCCAGTTCGGATCCTGGGTGTGGATCTATGCACTGCTTGGCAAGCTATGCTGTGGCAGGCGTCCCACATAAAGTAGAGGAAGATGGGCATGGATGTTAGCTCAGGGCCAGTCTTCCTCAGCAAAAAGAGGAGGATTGGCAGCAGATGTTAGCTCAGGGCTAATCTTCCTCAAAAAAAAAAAAGAAAGAAAGAAAAGAAATTGAGTAATTTAAAAATATTTCTACAGAAAAACCCATGCGCAGGTGGTTTAACCAGTCAATTCTATTAAATATTAAAGTAATATCAATCCTACAAAAACTCTTCCAGAAAAATTGAGGCAGAGGGAACAATTCCATAATTATTTTATGAGATGATTATTACCTTGATACCAAAGTCAGACAAAGATATCACACGAAAAGAAAACTACAGACCAATATCTTTCATGAACATAAATGCAAAAATCCTGAACAAAATATTTGAAATCCAAATTATTTGATCCAAAATATTTGGAAACTGAATCCATACTATGTACAAAAATGATTATACATCTTAACCAAGTGGGATTTAACCCAGGAATGCAAGGTTGGTTTAACATCAGAAGATAAAATCATGTAGTAAGAAACGAGTCCACACTCATTTCTTAGAGGCTCATTTCATAAAGACTTGTTCACACCATCCTAATTCATAATCCAGCACTGGAAACAACTCAAGTCCATCAACAGGTGAATGGATAAACAAGGTGTGGTATAGCCATACATTGGAATACGACTCAGACAAATAGGGAGGAATTACCACCACATGAAAACACGTGAAAGAACCTCAACAACATTAGGCTGAACAAAAGTAGCCAGACAGAAAAAAAAGCCTAGTTCTATCCAAAATTTTAGAACAGGAAAAGCTACATTATGACGATAGAGAGCAGGCAAGGCTGCCAGGTGCCAGGAGGGTGCTTGGGAAGGGGTGACGGAGATGTCCTGGACCTTGACTGCGGTGCTGGTCATACAACCATATGAGTTTGTCACAATTCATGGAAGTGTACACCTAGAAAGGGAGAATTTTATTGTATGTATATAAATAAAGTTGATATTAAAAACCTCAATAAACTTGATACTAAAAAACAAGACAAAACACGATTTCCCAGTGGTTTAGATCACATTCACCTGGCTCTGGTCCCTGCTCCACCTGGAACAGGTCACTGAACCTTCTTGAGCATCAGATGCCTCATTTGCAAAATAGGAATAATAAGGGTATCTACCCCAGAAGCTCTTCTTGAGGACTGCAAGAGTGGTTAGCACAGGGACCAACACCTAGTGGGGACTCAGGAAATATGTAGATATATATTTCAATTTTCCAATATTTTGGAATATTTATCTTTCAAAAAATATATATCTAAATACACATATATATTTCAATTTCCCCCAAATGCATAGTGTATACAAATTATTATAGAAAAAAGGCTGGAAAGAAAAACACTAAAATACTAACAGTGATTATTATCTGGATCGTGAAATCATGGGTGATTTTAAATTTGTTATTCCCCATTCTGGAATAAGCATGCTTACATTTTATAATCAGAGCAGAGATTATAAAAAGGGAAACGGTCCTGCTGACGTAGGTCCGAGGACACTCAGTGTACCATTGTTTGAGTGTAGTGAATGATATGACACAAACACACATTCAGGAGGGCTCAAGTGACATTCGTCACGTTATTGATTCCTTGCAAGGGAGCACTGGGCAGCCAGCAAAGTGAGTGACACTGGACACATATATACTGGTCAGCGACAAAAACAAGGTCAGTGGATGAAGGATGCTACCGTTTATGCAAAGAGGGAAAAAACCCGAATATGCCTGTGTTTAGAAGTGCATAGAGAGTTTTGGAAAGATACGCAAGAAATGAAGACATGAGTAACAGCAGTTTACTCTCATAAAGGACGACTTTCCTTTGCATATATATTTTTTTATTTGGAAATGATGAGAATAAGTTGTCAACATGCTTCCTGATCACCTTCAGATACTTTATTGTGTATTTTCTACAAACGAGAACATTCTGCTGCATGTCCACTGGAAGGCCACGGCAACTACCAGGAAATTAACATGCATGGATCGTGACCATCTCACGCCAGGCCCCCAACCACCGTCACCAGCTGTGCCAATAACTGTACTTTCCCCTGTATACTTTTGAAATTTGTACCGTCTCTATACGTTATCTTGACAAAAGTTTAAAAACATACTTGACACGGGCAAGTAAAATCTAAGTCATTCCACAATGAGCGCTGGGGACCAGGGAAATTCAGACTTCCTTGGGTCCTCCACTGAGAGAGGGGACCCTTCATTCCACGGCCCACACAGAGACCCTACTCTCAAGGGTCGGGCATCAAGTGGGGTGGCTTCAGTCCAAGGGTCTCAAGGGGCAGAAAAACGGGTCTTGAGAAGACGCAAGCCTCGCCGCAGGGCCTGGTCTGCCCACTGCCCTGGGGTCTGTTAGGGTTAAGCGCAGTCCGAGCTCACTGAGCCTCGGTCCGGGCAGACGCAACCTCTGCAGGGCCCCAGGGGAGGGGGCAAGTCTGTCCAGCCCGGCGCGGGTTGCGGGCCAGAAGCCCAAAGAGAGTCCTGCCGGGGGCGTGGCTTCGAACTTTCTGGAAACCTGCACCTGGCTGGATGGCGGCCACGTGGCAGGGGCTCCATCCCGCAACAGAGAAATGCCGCCCCTGCACGCGCCTCGCTCAGGGGGCGGGACTCGGGGGCGCGCGGGGGGTCCCGGATCCCCCTCCCACGGCTATTCACTGGGGACGCAGCACCTCCGCACCCCCAACCCGACCAGAAAAGCACCGCCTGGCGGTCAGGTGTGAGCCTCCTGCCCCATTCCAGCTCCAGAATCTCCCAGGCAGGGCGGAGTCTCGCCGTCCGGGGTGCGGAGGAGGGAGAGGTGTGGGACTGAGGCTCATGACCGCAGTGGGGACCCAGGAGCCCGGCCCCTCGCGTTCCCGTCCCCTCCGCGGGCCAGCTGCTGCTCGGGTGCGCCAACTAGCGGCGACGCCCCATGCGCTTCCCAGCCCCTCCTCGCGCGAGCCGCCTCCCGCCCCGAGAGGCCGGGGATGGGGGAGAGGGGAGAAGGAGGGGCCGTGGCGCCGGGAGCCTGAGCCGATTCCTGCACCGTCGCCGCGAGGGGGGTCTCCAAGGGACCCGGCGGGGCGGACTCGACCCCCTATTTGCGGGTGGACGGATGTGGGGTCCGTTAGATCCGCGCAGGGGCCACCGGGGCAGCGCGTGAGCCCCCTGCCAACTCCATCAGATCACCCCAACGGCATGGCCGCCCGGCTGCTTTGCAAAGCAGCAAAGAAAAGCCCCGCCCCCACCCTTTCGCGACCCTCCTGAGGCCTCCCAGCCAGAAGCGGCCGAGGAGATCCCGCCTGGGCCACCGAGTCCCTGGGTGACCCTTAGTGAGTGTCTTCCCCTCTCTGAACCTGTATTCCTGGTCTGGGTGAAGGAGACACATACGCAGAGGAGCGAGCTCACATTTTATTTGCCATCCAAGGGCCCTGGACCCCATTTCCGCCCTTCACCCGCAACCCAGGAGGGCTCAGAAGACCTTCACCGAATCCACCTGCGGGTCTCCACCCACTTCCAGCAGGCGCACGTTCGCCGGCGGGATCCGGTGGCGGAAGTGGTAGTATTCCGAGTCTCCGACCACCGCCTGCAGGGGAGGGTCGGGGCTTCAGGACCCGGAGGCCGACTGCGGGGTCGGGCCCGTCCGGCCCCACGCCGTGTGACCTGGGCCCACTGGGAAAACGGGGCTGCAGTGCGTTCTAACGGCGCGGGGGTTCAGTGAGTTGCCTGGTGCACGCGAGCGCTTTGAAGGGCTGGCGGGGCCGTGATGCCCACGATTCCGGCGTCCACGGCCCACTCCTGACGGCCTGGTGGAGGAGGGTCTGCGGCGACCACTCCCGTGGGGACTTGTGTCTGGGCAAGTGTCTGAGCACGGCCTAGCCCCAGCCCCCGAGAGGCTAGCTCAGCATGAATGACAGGCAGTGGGGTCGGGACGGAAATGGGGGCCACGCCTCCCCGCTGGGACACCCCACCCTGGGCGCTTGGCTCTTGCTCACTGGTCGGGCCCCTGCCGCACACCTGCCCTCCGACATCAATGGGGTTGCACCAGGGGAGGGCGACGGACTGGGGACAGGCGCCCAGCCTTGGCCAGCTCCACCAGGGGCCTTCCCCCAACTGCTGAGGGACCTGGGTCTCGGCACCCATCCCTGCGGGGGAGACACACCTTGAAGCCATCTTCGGTGGTGATGATGAGCACGTCGAAGGGCTGCCCACGCTGGAAGGGAATGCCCTGGCCGCGCTCCTCTCGGCCCCAGCGGCCCTCCTGCATAGTGTTGAAGACCACTATGGACTCCTCCAGCCGGGGGTTGAAATGCAGGGCAACCTCGCCATCCTGCCCTTCCTTGCACACCAGGTTTATAGAGAAGCTGGTAGTTTGGGGAAGGGAGGGCATTGTATAGATAGCAGGTGCCAGTGGACTGGGCATCACCATGGCCAGAGCTCACCCAGACTTACAGGGAGCTGAGACTGTCACACGCCACAGAAGGAGGGGCTGTGGATGGGTGGCCAGGGAGCCCAGATACCAGGGCATCCAAAATCTGATTGGGGGCCTGGTCACACATCCATCGAGAAAAGGGCCACTGTGCAGTGGCCTGGGCCCCCCTCATTTCCACACAGTCTGGGAGTTGCCAAGGAGTCGTGGTGCTGATGGCCAGGCTGCTCCCCATTCCCGGGGCATCCCTAATTCCCAGAGGGCTGGAGGGTCCCAATCCCAGGGACCCAGTATTTTCAGGCACCCTAGAGGCCCAGGAAGCCTGACGTTCCCGGACCCAGGAAGTCATAGGGCCGACTGCCAAGGTCTCCCAGATGCCAGGGCACCTCCACGTCTCAGGACATGTTCCCACAGTTCCTGGACTCAGACTGGAAGTCATAGGACTAGGAACCCCGAGTTTGCCATGGAGCCCCAGATTCTTAGGGAGACATGGGAACCCCAGCTCCACAGTCAGGGGGCAAAAAGTGAAGACATCAGATTCCAGAAGGTCAGAAATGGCCTAGGGGTCCCAAAACCCCGGGGGTCAAAGGTGGCTCTGGCGCCCTGACCTCTGGGCTGGAAGAGATTGGGGTCAGCTGAGCCTGGAGCCCACCCACCCCTACCCGCTGGGGCCTGGGTCTCACTGGTGAGCGTTGCCGGGAACAACACCACGAATTCTCATCACGTTGCCCACTCGGATGCCCTCAGGCAGCGGGACCCTCGGCTGCACCTCCTGCAGGAGAAGGGGTTAGGGGGCCATGTGAACAGGGAGACAGAGGAGGAAAAATGGCTCAGCCCCAGGGAGGAAACGGACAGGACCCAGACCAGCAGAATCAGAGAAAAGAAAGGGCACAGAGAGAAGGAAAGAGAGCCCGAGACAGGGAGACAGCTGCAGAGAGAAACACAAAGAATCAACAAAAGTCTCCAGAGAGAGGGGCTGGCCCCGTGGCCGAGTGGTTGAGTTCCCACGCCCTGCTGCAGGCGGCCCAGTGTTTCGTTGGTTCGAATCCTGGGCGCGGACATGGCACTGCTCATCAAACCACGCTGAGGCAGCGTCCCACATGCCACAACTAGAAGGACCCACAACGAAGAATATACAACTATGTACTGGGGGGCTTTGGGGAGAAAAAAAAAAAAGGAAAAAAAAAATCTCCAGAGAGAGAAACCCAGAGGAAGGCCCCAAGAGATGGGAGCATGCGGATGGGTGGGGTCAGCCACCACTCAGACTCTTCATAGCACACCCCAGCACCCACTTTCTCCCTCGGGACAGGGGATCCCAGCCAGGCCCCAGGCCCTCCCTAAGTCTGGTGCAGTCTGGCATCCAAGACCCCCCAAAGCCTCAGGCCCCTGAGGCACTCACAGTGCTCCCTTCCATGGCTGGGACAGTGGGACAGGCAGTGGGACAGGCAGTGGTGGTGGCAGGGATGGCCGCTGGGGCCTTAAGTAAAAGCAGGGTGTGGCTGGCCCTGCTGACTCCCTCCGCCCCTTTGTACACCCACCGCCCACACCTGGCTCAGACCCTGGCCCCCAGGCAGGCTGGCCTAGCGCCCTTTTCCTGGAGCCTCTCACCCTTCCCCTCCCTGAGTGCTCCCAGGCAAACTGCCCTGATCCTTTGACCTAATAATGAAGGGGACAGTTAATACTAATAATAATGACAGCAGAGAAGGCTCCCTGAGCCACCCTGCAGCCAGCCCTACCTTCCCCCTGCCCAGCAGAGAGCAAAGACCCTCATGCCCATTTGATCATGGAAAACGTGGGTCCTGAGAGGCCAACCCGGGGCTGCAGCTCCAGACCCCTCTCTCCCAGGTTTGGCCCTGCAGCCCACGGCTGAGGAAGTGTCTCCCCGGAAATTCCAGTTGACGCTCTGTCCTAGTGTAATAACTGTGGCAACAACATCGTCATGGAACATGGGGCTGCGAGGGGCAGGACTCGTGCCTGAAGTGGCAGCCGTGCCCTGGTGCCCAGAGCAGCGCCCACACACGGTAAGCATTCGGGAAATATGGGTGGGGAAGGAAACAGAGTAACAACAGCTGCCAATCGTGGAGCCTCTGGGTCTGCCAGGGATAGACAAGCATCACTGATGCTCAGCACAGGCCGGGCCGGAGGGGCGTCAAACACCCACAATGCCAGACGGGGAAACTGAGGCTCAGACAGGCGGGGCAATTGGCCCAAAGCACACAGCTGTGCACTAGCATGCTGACTGTGTCTCTGGCTCTCTTCATCTCTGGAAGTTTCTCTGTGTTTCTTCTGTCTCTTTGAATGCCCCAGTCTCCCTCTGCGTCTCTGTCTCCCCGTGTCTCTCACTCAGTCCACCACGAGTTCCTGTTTCTCTCCTCTAAGTTTCCGTCTTGTCCCACCTCCCAGAACTGCTCCTCTCCCACCTGGTTTTCAGGACAAGGGGGTGGAGTGCAGGGTGTCCTAGAACCCACCCCCCACCAGCCCAAGGAAGAGAATATGTGGGACCCTCCACCCAGGCCCATTTCCAGCCCCCATAACCCAACACTCCAGAAGAGGAACCCAGGCCAGGAAGGGCGGGGTCAGAGGGAGAAGGCTGAAAGATGGTTCTAGAAGGCAGGGAGAGGGAAGGGGGAGGAGGCTGAGCAGAATCCCCTCCTAACAGCCTGCAGGCCTGCTCCCCAGTGCCCCACCCTCCTCCCATAACCCTATTTCTGCCCCACCCTCCTCCCATAACCCTATTTCTGCCCCACCCCATAGGGGGCAGAGGCCTGGGCCAGAGATGGGTCGGCGATGGAAACTTTGGGTGGAGACACCAGACTCCGAACCGGACCTACCACCCCACCGTCCCCAGGCCTCCCAGACTCTCTCCCTGCCCCTCCCCACACTCGAGGCTCCCCAGGGGGTGGTGCAGTTCAGGGAGCAAGGGCCTCGGAGAGGGAGGCTGGGCGGCTGCATTTAGGGAGGATGCAAACACCCCGATTTTGCAGAGGAGAAAAGTGAGGCTCAGAGAGGGGCAGCCTCTCAGCCAAGGCCACACAGCAAGGTTGGGGCCAGGGCCTGGGCTGGAGGTCAGGTCTGAGTGCCGAGGGCTCATCACTGGGACTTTAAATAGAGAAGACAGTGGATCTGATGTTTTAACATCAACAACCAGGGTGCACAGTTTCCCAGCATGATGGCCTCCGTTCCTCTTTTTTTTTCAGGAAGATTAGCCCTGAGCTAACATCTGCTGCCCATCCTCCTCTTTTTCTGCTGAGGAAGCCTGGCCCTGAGCTAACATCCGCGCCCATCTTCCTCTACTTTATATGTGGGACGCCTACTACAGCATGGCATACCAAGCGATGCCATATCTGCCCCCTGGATCCGAACTGGCCACCGAAGCAGAACGTGCGAACTTAACCGCTGCGCCCCTTATAGAGAAGGCCGTCTGTGTTTCCTGCCTCGTCCTGTGGATTGCTGTGGATCCCAATGACTCACCTTCCCCGACTTCTTCATCGTGGCTGGATATTTCTTCACAAGCTGCTGACCTGCAGGTCCACACCTGACTTTGGTGTTTGGCCCAATGTTCACATTCAGTCTGTTATCAATTTAATGCTGGTTAATTTCTTGGAACCCAGATATGCTCACCCTTGACGCATCCTTATTCATTTGTGTTGATTATCTTTTTATCAGTCCTGGAATAATTTTGGGGGGAGCAATTTTTTTCATTTCCAAATAAATAGTGAATGTATTTATTTCCTATTATTCTTTTTGTTTTCAAGCCACATTCCACATTCATAAATTGTGCAGATTTTAATGGACTACTTGGATGAGTTTTGACATACACACACCTGTGCCACCACCACCCCCATCAGGATTCCTTGAGCCCCCGAAACAGCCAGCCCTTGTCCACCTGCCCCAGGAAACCAGTCATCCCACAGTATTTAAGAGCCACAAAGTTCATTTGCCGTGAAAATCAAGAAAAGACCGGCCAGCTGGCTGTGTTTGCTGATTTTGTCTTCCTTCAGGAAATAACTCAAGGGATAGGCAGCTCATTGTGTAACTGCACAAAGGGCACAATCTGGTCATCACAAGACAAAAGCCAGTCGTCCAAAGGCAAGATGGCACGAAGAAAGGGCATTTTATTCCAGCTTGCTAGCAAGAGGGAAGATGGCTGACTAATGTCCAAAAGAGCCATCTTAAGGGGGCACAGAATCTGGAAGCAGTTATGTAGGCCTGTGGGTTATAGGGGAGGGGGTTGGAATTGTTGTCCCACGATTCGCCACACCAGATCTTTCCGTTGTCATTGACGATGGCTGTGAGCATAGACGCTCTGTTCTGGGGCCATCACATTCCTAAGGAACTCAAAAGAACGAAGTCATCGTCTCATTGCAGCTGGGAGGCACATGCACAAGGAGGGGTCATAAAATCTACAGAGCGCGTGGATCTCCTGGAGGGTGCAACCCAGCTGGGTCAGTTAGTCAGAGGCCATTCAAGGTTATGGCATGGTCTCTTTTCTACAATATGGCGTCCCTTACGTCAGCCTTGTGTTGGGCTGATATCAATGGCACCCGCAGTGGGTGCAGGAATTGAAATCCCAGGCTCGGTCAGTGTCAGCTTCTTGGTGGTTTGCGGCTGTTTTTTTGTGCACAGTGATGACAATTTGGAGGCCCCTTGGTTTTGTAAATGAATACTCAAAGGAGGAAAATGACCAGTTTGAAAATCTGACTTTCTTTTAAGCTGTGAAGTCCATCGGAACCTTACAGTTGTATTCATAAATACAGTAAAGTGTGCCCATCTGATCACTGCCGAGGGGAAGCATTTTCTGTCGCATTTGGTTCCATTGATAAACAGAGCTCATTAAACCCTCTTCAAGATTTTAAGCTGCGTGTGGGATTCTATTTTTGCATGTTATGTATCATGTATTTGCATGTATTAAGTTGTAAGCGTTCCATTGTCCAGTGAGCGCTAAGTCATCAGTAATCCTGTGCGTTCCACGCTTGAACTGTAAATGCAGGCCTGGCTCTTTCCCCTCCTACCCCCTCCTCTCCCTCCTTTGCTGGGCCAGGGGGTCCTCCAGCCAGTAGGTGGGTGAGCAAGCGTGGCTCTTGGAGTGGGGAGGCCTGGGGGGTCTGAGTGGGTTGAGGAGGTGCCCCTCCACCGGGGGTGGGTCCAGCCTGGGGGTCAGAGGGAGCAGGAGAGGAGGGCGCTGGGCAGAGGCTGGTCCTCGGGCCCGGGTATGGAGGGCAGAGGACAGGGGAGTGCCCGGCCCCAGCAGGGGAGGAGGTGTCTGTGTGGGGATGGGGCCCCTGGGAGGTGCTGAAGTGGTGAGGTGCGGAGGGCGTCCCTGGAGGAAATGGGGCGTGGGTGTCAGCGATGGGAGACAGAACCCCCCTCACTCTCAGAGGAGGGAGGAGCAGATGCTGAAAAGGAGAGGAGGCCCTTGGACCCTGTGAGGTTGGCTTGGAGTTGGAGGCATCCACGTGAACTGGTGACGTCCTGAGTTGTTTGTGGTTTTGGATGGGAGTGTCCCTTACAAAAACTTTTTTTCTGTGAAAAAATGAAAACATACAATTGACCATTTTAACCACTTTTTAAGTGGACAGTTCGGTGGCATTAAGTACATTCACGTGTTGTGCAACCCTGGCCACCATCCCTCTCCAGAACTTTCCACCTTCCCCAAATGAAACTCTGTCCCTATTAACCCCAGCTCCTCGTTCCCCGGCCCAGTCCCTGGCCCCCACGGTTCCCCTGCTGTCCCCATGCATTCGCCACTCAGGTCCTGTAAGAATGGAATCACAGAATTGCCCTCCGTGACGGATGAGCAGTATATGCACATGAAAGAGAAATAAATGTGGGTGCAAATCCGCATGCGCATGTCAGAGGGTGGCACACACGCCACCCCAGCATATGCCCCTTTGGCACAAGGGTTAATTTGAGCCAAAGGCAATTGCAAGACAGAGATGCAAGAGGACCTTCTCATCTTCCTTTTCTTCCTGAAAAAGGAGATAAACTCTGCCTGGGAAAGATGCCTGCCTGTCCCAGGACAGTGACACTCTTATCATGAGGTTGAGACCTGGAGAATTCCATGCCAACAGGCCTTGTTGAAATGGTTCCCATCTCCTTTAGCCTTCCCGCGATTGGTTTAGCTACTTTCCCACAGTTGCCTCTATTGTTCAACTGGATCAAAAGCATGAGAGTCAGCCATCTTTGAGTCTTCACTTCCTTATGAGGGCTCCAATGCCACATAAAATTGATATAAATGTGTCTGTATTTCTCCCATTAACCTGTCTCTTTGATAAGTCAGTTTAACTCTCGGGCCCAGCTGAGAAATCCTGGGCGGCTGGAGGAGGCGTTCTGCGTGCCCTACAAGGTGTAGACACATCTGCATTCACGTGTCCCCCACCTCCATCCCCTGAGCGACCCCGGGAACAGAGACCCCTGGATCGCGATGGGTACACCTGTGCCCGGCTCTTGGTTCTGGGGCTGTAGCTTTCTGGACTCAAGGACTCTTGCAGAAACGGCTGTTTCCGAGGCCTGGACTGGGAGAGTGGAGGACGGGGCAGAAGAGCTCTGCATCGGGGAAGAAGGAGCGTTCACGAGGGGCTGGGCCACGTGGACTGTGGCTGCGTGAGCTCGCCTGGAGGACCCCACAGGGGGATCTGGGAAGTGGGAGTCACACGAGATGGTACTGGGAACGGAATAGGAAGCTGTGAGCCCAACTGCTGTTGTCTTACTCTGTTAGGGCTGCTGTAACCAAGAAATCAGCAACTGGCTGGCTTCTAAACCACAGAAACTTATTTCTCAAGCCTCTGGAGGCTGGGGAGTCCAAGGTCAAGGGGCCGACATACTGGGTGACTGGTGAGAGCCTGACTCTTGGCTCTTAGACGGCCTTCTTCTCGCCCTGTCCCCACATGTCTGAAGGGGCAAAGGAGCTCTCTGGGGTCCCTTTATGAGAACTCTCACCCCACTGGTGAGGGCTCCACCCTCATGACCTCACCTCCTCCCCAAGGCTCCCCCCACAATGCACTGAGGATTCGGTTTCAACATAGACATTTGCGGGCACACAGACATTCAGTCTATAGCAGATGTGAATAATGAAATGATAAAAGTTTGATGAAGAATGTGATAATTTTTGTCTAATTTCCAAGCACTGCCCCACAAAATGCTTATTAATGACAAGGGACAAAAGGGTAACTTCACGGTGGAGAAGCCTGGATGGGACACTGATCCCTTGATCCAAGTCAGCCTCACCAGCATGGGGACACGTGGAGGGCGGGCAGCTGGCTAGGATGCACACGGGGTCGCTTCCGTGGGTCTCCTGCCCAAAGTGAACCACCTGAGCCTAATGCGAGGAAACATCCACCGCGACCTTCTAAAGTGCCAAGGTCATGAAAGACAAAGGAAGAGGGAGGGGCCATTCCAGACTGAAGGGACGGACGCTAAGAGGACACGACAGCCGAATCATCGCCGGGCTCTGAACTGGATCCTTTGCTGCAGGGGACATTACGGGCCGACAGGCAGGACTTGCAAGGGGTCTGCAGGTCAGATGGCAGTGGGGGCTCAGTGTCGAATTCCCGATGTGGACGGTGTAGACGAATGTCCTCGTTTCCAGTAGATACTCATCAGAGCACTCAGGGCGGTCGGGCTTCCTATTGACCACTCACGACGTGTTGTATTTGCAACTAATCTGTAACTTTGTAATTGTTTCAAAATGTTTAAGTGACATAAAGATATAGTGTTTTACATACTTTTAAATGTTCCAATATTGTTTTAATGTAATAGGAATCACATTTTTATTTTTATTTTTTTTCTTGAGGAAGATTAGCCCTGAGCTAACATCTGCTGCCCATTGTCTTCTTTTTACTGAGGAAGACTGGTCCTAAGCTAACATCCTTACCCATCTTCCTCTACTTTATATGTGGGATGCCTGGCACAGCATGGCTTGCAAGCGGTGCCATGTCCACACCTGGGATCCAAACTGGCAAACCCCGGGCCGCCAAAGCGGAACTTGAGAACTTAACCACTGCGCCACCAGGCCAGCCCCAGGAGTCATATTTTTAAATTAAATTCACAAATCTAAATCATTACTGAATTATATACTTTAAGTTGGAATCACGACTATTCATTTAGTCATTTTAATATGCCAAAGTTCTTTAATACATTACACATACTTAATATATCAAAATTAACATATTCTTGTGGTATATATACATATGCAATGGACTACTACTTGGGCCCGAAAAAGGACAAAATCATCCCATTTTCAACAACATGGATGGACCTTGAGGGTATGATGTTAAGTGAAATAAGCCAGACAGAGAAAAACAAACACCACATGATTTCACTCATATGTGGAAGATAAACAAGCACGTGGACAAAGAAAACGTAGTGGTTACAAGAAGGGAAGGCGGTGGGAGGGGCAAAAGGGGTAAAGGGGCACATACGTATGGTGATGGATAAAAACTACCCTATTGGTGAGGAGCATGACGGCGTGTATACAGAAACTGATAAATAGCAATGTATGCCTGAAATTACACAGTGTTATAAACTGATAAGACCTCAATAAAATTTTTAAAAAGAAAGAAAAAATTGCTCATGAACTCTTGTGTTCTAATATTTATTCCAATAATAGACAATAGTTCTGAAATAAAAATGCATTACCTGGGGCTGCCCTGTGGCCCAGTGGTTGAATTTGCCTGCTCTGCTTCGGCGGCCCAGGGTTTCACCGGTTCAGATCCCGGGCATGGACATGGCACCGCTCATCAGGCGATGCTGAGGTGGCGTCCCACATGCCACAACTAGAAGGACCCACAACTAAAAATACACAACTGTGCACCAGGGGATTTTGGAGAAAAGAAGAAGAAAAAAAAAGAATATTGGCAACAGATTTTAGCTCAGGTGCCAATCTTAAAAAAAAAAAATGCATTACCTATTTCAAATATAGAAATAAGAAAAAAGAAACATAAATGCTCGTATCCTTTAAGGCAGCAATTCTGCTTTAGGAAACTCTCCTAAAGAAATAATCAGAAAACAGACAAAGTTTAGTGCACGAGGATATTAATTGCAGCATTTTTAATAGGTAGATGGATAAATAGATTTTTTAAAAACCTTTTTCTCCTTCTGGCTATAAAAGCAACACATTTTCATTATCAAAAGCTAATAGAAGTAAAAGGACCACAATCCCACCACCTGGAGGTAACTACTATTAACAATTTGGTAAATAATCTTTCAAACTTTCATGTATATAAAAATGCATATTAAATGAAAATGGGGTCATACAATAAAAAAATTAACATCCTTTGTATGAGTCATTTTATAATGATCCCACTTGAATTACTATAAGAGAGATGCAAGGGGCCGGCCCCGTGGCCAAGTGGTTAAGTTCACACGCTCTGCTTTGGCGGCCCAGGGTTTTGCAGGTTCGGGTCCTGGGTGTGGACATGGCACCGCTCATCAGGCCATGCTGAGGCAGCGTCCCACATGCCACAGCTAGAAGGACCCACAACTAAAATATACAACTATGTCCTGGGGGGATTTGGGGAGAAAAAGCAATAAAAAAAATTGGCAACAGTTGTTAGCTCAGGTGCCAATCTTAAAAAAAAAAAGAGAATCACAAGCGTAGGGAAGGATGCGGAGATAGTGGAACCCTCACGGTCTGCCCATGGGAATGGTGCAGCCACTGTAGAAAACACTCCGGCAATTCCTCAAAGATTAAAGATAGACCCACTAGAGACCCAACAACCCACCCCTGGGGACATACCCAAGAAAAATGGTAACATACATCCACACAAAAATATGTGCATTAATGCTCACAGAAGCATTATTCACAATAGTCGAAACATCATTGATTATAAAATCTGGAAACATTCTAATTATCTGTCACCTGATAATGGATAAACAAAACGTGGTATATTCGTACAATGGAATATTATTCAGCCGTAAATAGGAATGAAGTACCGTTACATGCTAAACTATGGATGAGCCTTGAAAACACTATGTTAAGTGAAAGAAGGCGACAGCAGAGGCCACATATTGTATGATTCCATACGAACTGTCCAGGAAAGACAAATCTACGGAGACGGAAAGTAGTCTGTGGCTGCCAGGGGCTGGGAGAAGGGGAGAACGGAGAGTGGCTGCCAATGGGGATGGGCTACTTTGGAGGTGATGAAATGTTTGCAATGAGATAGTGGTGATGGCTGCACAACCTTGTGAATGCACTAAAAACCACTGAGTTGTGCACTTTTAAAGATTGAGTTTTCTGGTACAGGAACGATAAATAAAGATAACATGGGAGGTAGAAGGTGGGTGGGCTTGCAGATGGGGCCAACTTGGCTGTGGTTTGGCAGGTGTTGTGCTGGGTGAGAGGTACAGGGGGTCCTTATACTCTTCTATGTCTACTTTTGTGCATGTTTGATAGTCTCCAAATAAGAAGTTTTACAGATATAAATAATTAACTGAGAAAAATGTTCCCCATAATAACAGCAAAGTGCATGACAAAAGTCTGACCACAAAGCCAGATAAGACAAGAAACGTGTAGACCCTAATCCAATGTCATTGGACTATCTATAAGCATTGTGTCCCTGCCAGGTGAGAGAAATAGGAAAGGAGCTCAGCTGGGCAGAACACTAGATCATGCTGATCTATTGGTCAGGCAAAGAAGTCCTCTGAGCGAATGTGGCCGACACATCACACTTGAGCAGGTGGCGCTTGAATCCAAGGGATGTGGGCTGAGGACAGACTTAAACAGTCTAGACCGCATCAAGAAAGGTCTGAGAAACGTGGCAGATTGCAGATTCCAAAGATGGCGACAATAATGTCTCCTGTCCCACAGGCTCTCCTGTGGTGTGACTTTGCCATTTTTCTCATCGAGTGTGTGTGCGTGGCTTCTAAGACCCCCTGAGCTGCCACATTAGCAGTCTGGTTATCCTGAGGCGACCATATTGGGAGGAAGCCCAAGACACCTGGAAAGGTCACGTGTCCACAGGTCCACACCGCTGAGGTCCAGCCGATCGCCAGCATCAACATGCAGACGGACATGTGAGTGCAGAAGCCTCCAGATGATCCAGCCCCAGCTTTCACATCATCCCCAGCTATTGAGTCTTCCCAGCTAACGCCCCAGACATTGAGAAGCAGAAACAAGCCACCCCTACTCTACCCTATCTGAATTCCTAATTCAAGGACCCTTGAGCAAACAAAACGGTTATTCTAAGCTTCCAGGTTGGGAGTAACGTGTTAAGCAGCAACAGCATGTAATATGGCTCCCTTCCTAAACCCCAGTAACAGGAACCGCTCACATGCAGGTGGCATGTCCTGCTGTGTGTCCCACGGCTCTGGGCACTTTACCAACATTAACCCTTTAGTTCCTCACTCCCATCTAATGAGGTAGGGACTCCTGTTATCCCATTTTACTGATACAGAGAGAAAAGTCACTGTCTTCAGATCATGCAGCCAGGAAATGCAGAGCCAGAAAATGATCCCAGACTTCTTCCCCTGTTTCCACTATGTTTTAAAGGATTTTTTTAAAGGGGTAAACCCTCACGGACAGAGAAAAGGAGAGAGAAGACAAGTTTAGGGACTGGATATGTGGTAACCTCTTGGTAGACTCTGAAAACTGAATCTCAGGCTGCAGGTGGGAAAGTAGAGAAGAGACTCATTGAACCCAGAACCCCCAAATTGCTCGGGAATCTGTGGCACCAGGTACTTCTGGAGGTGAGACTGCAAGCCGGAGGCTGAGATGTGGAGGAAATCCCCAGGACGGTGGTGAAGGAAGTTCAGGATGACAGCTGCCTGGGGTTTCCCACACAGAGCATATGGAGGACAGGAAAGGGAGAGAAGACATAGGGGACAGTCAGGGGCAAAAACTGAAACTGATAGAAGTCTAGATGCCTCCAAATGGACTGAGAGGTTTAGTCACGGGACAGAGAGCTCAGGATTCCGACTCATGAGACGTCCAGAGAGCTTAGCAAACGCTAAACGAGATGATCATTAACTCCAGGGGACATAGAAAGTTATGCAAGAAAGGAGGAATCACAAATACACCACACGGCTAGGTGGAGAGTGATGCTAATGGTGCCAACATAATGATCTAATCAAAACAACTTTGTAACTCTATTGGCCAACAGTGAGGGGAGCACATACACAGCAGAAGGGAGGAGGTGAGGAGACGAAAGAAAGCTACAGCCTCTTCCTCTTTAGTGGGAAGTCAATAGACAATGCTGCAAATAGAAAATTGCAGAAGCAGCAATAAGTAGATTATTTAGAGCTTATGGAGGTAAAGATCCAGCTAAAAGTGTTGTGCTTCTCCAAACGGGGCAATGAGGAGGGGAGATGGGGAGGGAACTGCTCTTTATCACCGTGAGCTTTGTAGAATTGTGTCTTTAAATGCTACGCATGTACATTTCTGACTGTACTAAAATTGGAGAGAAAAGAGACTCAGCAGAACTTCTGGGTCTTGACAAAAATTATTTGGATGTCTTCAGATACAGGTTTTCCCTTGTGACCCAAATCTCTCATCATGGTATGTTCCAGACAGAAAGAATGAGTAAGGTGGAGGGTCAAAATGGCTCTTCCTTGAGTGGGTCAGTTTCCTGCAAAGATCATTCCAGAAGCCCTACAGAGAGCATTGACTCACATGCCCTTAGCCATCTGTAGGTGCAAAGGAGGGTGGGTGCTGTGATTTTAAAGTACACCCACCAAGTCTTTGGCACTCCTTTTGCCATGAGGTGGGGTCTTGAATGCACGCCAACCTCAGTAGTTCACTCATAGCAAATAGAATGTGGAAAAAGGGATGCAGCATGACTTTCCAGACTAGGTCAGAGAAGGTGAGGCAGCTTCTCCTGGTGAGCCGAAGGGGCACTTGCTTTTGGAGCCCTGAACGGCCATGGAAGAAGTCCAGTTGCCCCAAGGATGCCTAGGCCTCCCAAGGAGGCCAGGTGTGGGTCCCAGACATGGTTTCCCAGACTCCATGGAGCAAAGACAAGCCATTCCCACTGTGCCCTGCCCAAACTCTTGACCTACAGAAGCCATGAGCACACACCCATAACATGGCTGTTTTAAGATGCTAAGCTTTGGGGTAATTTGTTCCACAACAAACGTAATTGCAGCTGGGAAATGAAATAGACATATTGCCACCCTGCACTGAGTCAGGAGTCTTTGATCAAGAGAGACAGTGGTAATGGATATTGGACAGTCAACTGGTGCTCCCTGCTACAGTCCACCCCTTTGGCTACAATAATGCTCATACATACACTTCTTCCCCTACCCACGGCACACTCACGCATCTTCCAATGGAGACAATATTAGGTTCCCATCTGGGTACTGTGTCAAGCTCAGAGTCCAGGATTTTGGAGGAAGACAGTCTTCTTTATCAGGCCCAGATGTGGCTGGCCCAGGACGCCCAATAAACAAAGGTGTAGAAAGAATTCCTGTGTGGAAAAGGGGAAAAATGGAAGCACATAGCAGACACGGGCCCTTAGCAAAGACCAAGCCCGCTGGACGTGAACAGCGAAGACTGGTTCTGGTCCTGCCTCCAGGGAGCTTCTTCCTTGTCTCCGTGGCTCCCCATGGCCACATCTGGGGGTGGGGACGTTGGAGAGGATGTTCTTCTTGGGGATTGCATAAGTCCTGATTGTGAAATTTTGGAGCCCAGGTTTCATTTATTTCCCCCAACTTTTTGAAAATGTTCACACCTATAGAAAAGTTGAAAGAATGGTACAACGAGCACCTGTATAGAAGTCATCTTGTTCCCAGTTGTTATGATTTTACCCTATCTGCCATTTTGCTTGCTGTGAGCCATTGGACGGCAAGTTACCTCAGTGTGCAGTGTGCACTAAATACTGCGGTATGCATTTCCGAAGCATCATTTTCTTGTAGAACCCAATATGAATCACACCTCAAAAGACGGACACATGTAATCATGTTCAACTTTTCTCAGTTGTTCTAAAAATAACATCCTAATGAACCATAATTGACCTTGATATTTTATTTTTAAAGTACAGGGTTTTTTTTTCAATTTTTCCTCCACCCCACTACCCCAATTCAGTGGTTTCTACTATCTTCACAAGGCTGTGAAACCATCACATCACCTCTTCTATGTTTAACCTTTTGAGGAGCTGCCAGACTGTTTTCCAAAGTGGCTGCACCATTTTACATTCCTATGGGCAGTGTATGAGGGTGCTAATTTCGCCACGTCCTTGCCAACACTTGCTATTTTCCAATTTTGATTACAACCCCCTTAGTGTGTTGAAGTGGTATCTCATTGTGGTTTTGATTTTGATTTTCCCGATGACTGATGATGTTGAGCATCTTTTCATGTGCTTATTGGCCATTTGTGTGTCTTTTTTGGAGAAGTGTCTCTTCAAATCCTTTGCCCATTTTGAATTGTCTATCGTTTTATTGTCAAGTTGTATAGCACCAAACTTGACACCATGCGTTCTGATTTCATTCATAATCTCTGTAGTGGATTCTAAGTCTTCCCAGGGTTAGAGACACTCGTCCACATCCTACGATGCCTTTGAAAGATCTGAACGACCAAAATACCTCAAGCCTTTGGATGTCAAGCCCTAAAAGCAAATCCTATTATCCTTTCACCATCCCAGCGCAGGAATAGATTCAGACAGCTTGAACCACTGGGTCAAAGATGAAAAAAGACCTAGTTTCTAAGCGGCGTCCACAGATTACTTACGAAGTGCAAACGGGAAAATGTACCTTTAAATGGAGAAATCGGGCGGTCAAGACCTAACCCAATGATGAAACTTATCAGCAAGAGTGACATAACCTGATGTCATGCACGTCCTGATGTGAATATCACCACAAGGAAACGATCAGAAACTGGGACATTCTACGGAACTACTGCTCTGGAGTTTTGTAAAAAATCAGTTTCCTGTCAACCAAAAAGGGTAAAGGACTGTTCCACACGCAAAGACAATGACAAGACAACCAACCGAAACTTATTAACCTTCATTGGCTCCTGAAGGAGGAGGTCAAAAGACACAACTATATAAAATATTTGGGGGACCCATCAATTCTATCCCTAGGTATACAACCAGGAAACATGAAAACATGTGTTCATACAAAAAATTGTCCACAGAATGTTCAGAGAAGCATTATTCATAATCGCCAAGGGATGGAAACAACCCAAACATCCAGCATCTGGTGAACGGATGAACAAAATGTGGCATATTTGAACAATAGGATGTTAATCAGCCATAGAAAGGAATGAAGCACTGCTCCATGCTATGACGTGGATGAGCTTTGAAAACATTATGCTGAGTGAAAGAAAGCGTCACACAGTGTAGGATTCCATTTGTGTGTAACGGCCAGAACAGGCAAATCCAGAGATAGAAGCAGATCAATGTGTTTCTCCAGGAACAGGGAAGAGAATGGGGAGGGGTGGTTTATGGGTGCAGGGTTTCTTTTCAGGGTGGCAAATTTCTTCCAAAATTACAGAGCCTTGATGGTGGCAAATTTTGTGAATATACTAAAACCCACTAAATTATATACGTTAAAAGCGTATACTAAAGGGTGTATTAAGGGTATGAATTCTATCTCAATGAGCTATTATTAAATGATGTTAACTTTGGTGCATTAAGAATGTGTAATGTTTTAAAGAACTTTAGCATATTAAAATAGCAAAACGAATAGCCTTGTGATTCCAATTTAAAGTATATAGTAATTGAGTAATGATTTAGATTTGTGAATTTAATTTAAAAATATGATTCCTATTACATTAAAAACAGTACAGGAACATTTAAAAGTAATTAAGACTCACTATATCTTTACGTCACTTAAACATTTTGAAACAATTGCAAAGTTACAGATTAGTTGCAAATACAACACGTCGTGAGTGGTCAATAGGAAGCCCCACCGCCCTGAGTGCTCTGATGAGTATCTACTGGAAACGAGGACATTCGTCTACACCGTCCACATCGGGAATTCGACACTGAGCCCCCACTGCCATCTGACCTGCAGACCCCATGCAAGTCCTGCCTGTCGGCCTGTAATGTCCCCTCCAGCAAAGGATCCAGTTCAGAGCCCGGCGATGGTTCGGCTGTCATGTCCTCTTAGCGTCCGTCCCTTCAGTCTGGAGTGGCCCCTCCCTCTTCCTTTGTCTTTCATGACCTTGGCACTTTAGAAGGTCGTGGTGGATGTTTCCTCGCATTAAGCTCAGGTGGTTCACTTTGGGCAGGAGACCCACGGAAGCGACCCCGTGTGCATCCTACCCAGCTGCCACGCCCTCCACGTGTCCCCATGCTGGTGAGGCTGACTTGGATGGATCATGGGATCAGTGTCCCATCCAGGCTTCTCCACCGTGAAGTTACCCTTTTGTCCCTTGTCATTAATAAGCATTTTGTGGGGCAGTGCTTGGAAATTAGACAAAAATTATCACATTCTTCATCAAACTTTTATCATTTCATTATTCACATCTGCTATAGACTGAAAGTCTGTGTGCCTGCAAATGTCTATGTTGAAACCGAATCCTCAGTGCATTGTGGAGGGGGAGCCATGGGGAGGAGGTGAGGTCATGAGGGTGGAGCCCTCACCAGTGGGGTGAGAGTTCTCATAAAGGGACCCCAGAGAGCTCCTTTGCCCCTTCAGACATGTGGGGACAGGGCGAGAAGAAGGCCGTCTAAGAGCCAAGAGTCAGGCTCTCACCAGTCACCCAGTATGTCGGCCCCTTGACCTTGGACTCCCCAGCCTCCAGAGGCTTGAGAAATAAGTTTCTGTGGTTTAGAAGCCAGCCAGTTGCTGATTTCTTGGTTACAGCAGCCCTAACAGAGTAAGACAACAGCAGTTGGGCTCACAGCTTCCTATTCCGTTCCCGGTACCATCTCGTGTGGCTCCCACTTCCCAGATCCCCCTGTGGGGTCCTCCAGGTGAGCTCACGCAGCCACAGTCCACGTGGCCCAGCCCCTCGTGAACGCTCCTTCTTCCCCGATGCAGAGCTCTTCTGCCCCGTCCTCCACTCTCCCAGTCTAGGCCTCGGAAACAGCCGTTTCTGCAAGAGTCCTTGAGTCCAGAAAGCTACGGTCTCGGAACCAAGATCTGGGCACAGGTGCACCCATCGCGATCCAGGCGTCTCTCTCAGGGGATGGAGGTGGGGGACACGTGAATGCAGATGTGTCTACACCTAGTAGGGCACGCAGAACGCCTCCTCCAGCCTCCCAGGATTGCTCAGCTGGGCCCAAGAGTTAAACTGACTTATCAAAGTGCCAGGTTAATGGGAGAAATGCAGACACATTTATATCAGTTTTATGTGGCACTGCAGCCCTCATAAGGAGGTGAAGATTCAAAGATGGCTGACCCTGAGTGGTTTTTATTTGTGGAACAATAGAGGCAATTGTGGGAAAGTAGCTAAACCAATAGCAGGGAGGCTAAAGGAAGATAAGAACTATTTCAACAAGGCCTGTTGGCATGGAATTCTCCAGGTCTCAACCTCATGATAAGAGCGTCACTGTCCTTCTGGGACAGGCGGGCGTCTTTCCCAGGCAGAGTTTATCTCCTTTTTCAGGAAGAAAAGGGAAACGAGAAGGTCATCTTGCATCTCTGTCTTGCAATTGCCTTTGGCTCAAATTAATCCTTGTGCCAAAGGGGCATATGCTGGGGTGGCGTGTGTGCCACCCTCTGACATGCGCATGCGGATTTGCACCCACATTTATTTCTCTTTCATGTGCATATACTGCTCATCCGTCACGGAGGGCAATTCTGTGATTCCATTCTTACAGGACCTGAGTGGCGAATGCATGGGGACAGCAGGGGAACCGTGGGGGCCAGGGACTGGGCCAGGGAACGAGGAGCTGGGGTTAATAGGGACAGAGTTTCATTTGGGGAAGGTGGAAAGTTCTGGAGAGGGATGGCGGCCAGGGTTGCACAACATGTGAATGTACTAATGCCACCGAACTGTCCACTTAAAAAGTGGTTAAAATGGTCAATTGTATGTTTTCATTTTTTCACAGAAAAAAAGTTTTTGTAAGGGACACTCCCATCTAAAACCACAAACAACTCAGGACGTCACCAGTTCACGTGGATGCCTCCAACTCCAAGCCAACCTCACAGGGTCCGAGGGCCTCCTCTCCTTTTCGGTATCTGCTCCTCCCTCCTCTGAGAGTGAGGGGGGCTCTGTCTCCCATCGCTGACACCCACGCCCCATTTCCTCCAGGGACGCCCTCCGCACCTCACCACCTCAGCACCTCCCAGGGGCCCCATCCCCACACAGACACCTCCTCCCCTGCTGGGGCCGGGCACTCCCCTGTCCTCTGCCCTCCATACCCGGGCCCGAGGACCAGCCTCTGCCCAGCGCCCTCCTCTCCTGCTCCCTCTGACCCCCAGGCTGGACCCACCCCCGGTGGAGTGGCACCTCCTCAACCCACTCAGACCCCCAGGCCTCCCCACTCCAAGAGCCGCGCTTGCTCACCCACCTACTGGCTGGAGGACCCCCTGGCCCAGCAAAGGAGGGAGAGGAGGGGGGAGGAGGGGAAAGAGCCAGCCCTGCATTTACGGTTCAAGCGTGGAATGCACAGGATTACTGATGACTTAGAGCTCACTGGACAATGGAACGCTTACAACTTAATACATGCAAATACATGATACATAACATGCAAAAATAGAATCCCACACGCAGCTTAAAATCTTGAAGAGGGTTTAATGAGCTCCGTTTATCAATGGAACCAAATGCTACAGAAAATGCTTCCCCTCGGCAGTGACCGGATGGGCACACTTGCCTATGTTTACGAATACAACTGTAGGGTTCCCATGGACTTCACAGCTTAAAAAAATAGATTTTTAAAAGGGGTATTATCCCCTTTTGAATGTTCATTTCCAAAACCAAGGGGCCTCCTAATATCTTCACTGTGCACAAAAAACAGCCAGAAGTCACCAAGAAGCTGACATTGACCGAGCCTGGACTTAATTCCTGCAACCACCATGAATGCAATGAGCTGCTTTTCACTTGCATTATTTCCTGAAGGAAGATGAAAATCAGGAAACAGGCAGCCTGCTGGCCACTCCATTTCTTGATTTTTATGACAAATGAACTTCATGGTCTTAAATACTGCAGGATGAGAGTTTTCCTGGGGCAGGGGCAAGGAGGGCTGGCTGCTTCCGGGGCGCCAGGAAACTTGATGGGGGTGCTGGTTGTGTAACCCTCCAGGACCCTCCAGGACCAGTTCAACTGACCTCATCTCTTATCAACAGAGTGACTAAGAATTGTCTTTCAGGAAGAAGTGAAACTGTCACTATTTGCAGATGACGTGATTTTATATACAGAAAAGCCTAAAGAATCCACCAAAAAACTTTTAGAAATAATAAAGGAATACGGTAAAGTCGCAGGACACAAGATCAACATATACAAAAATCAGTTGTGTTTCTGTACACCAACGACAAAGTAGCAAAAAGAGAAATTAAGAATATAATCCCATTTACAATTGCAACAAAAAGAATTAAATACCTAGGAATAAACTTAACCAAAGAGGTGAAAGATCTGTACACCGAAAACTATAAAACAGTGTTGAAAGAAATTGAAGAAGACACAAAGAAATGGAAAGATATTCCATGTTCATGGGTCAGAAGAATAAATATAGTTAAAATGCCTGTACTTCCTAAAGCAATGTATAGATTCAGGGCAATCCCTATCAAATTTCCAACATTTTTTACAGAAATAGAACAAAGAATCCTAAAATTTCCATGGAACAACAAAAGACCCCAAATAGCCAAAGGAATCCCGAGAAAAAAGAACAAAGCTAGTGTCGACGAAAATAATCCATAATCAATCTATAAATGAAAATTTGGGTGAGTTTATTCTGAGCTTAAATTTTAGGATTATAACCCGGGAGAGTCTTTCCACAAAGGAACAGAGCACTCCAAAGAAGTGGGGCTATACAGGGTAGTTATATACCCTCAAAGAGTATGTTTCACATATGATTGAAATGTCCCTTTTACAATAGTCACGAGGCTGCTCTGTCAGCACAGCGATTGATGGAAATGGCAGATAGGTCTGCTGTCTCAGTGAACGCCATGGGGTGGCAGGTGTGTTGCCTCGGGCTGGGAGGTCTCAGATGAGCGCTGCAATCGGTTCCCAGCCTAAAGAAAGATGCTTAATCTGTAAGGAGACGCCAACATTGGGAGGGGGAGAGAAGTTGCACCTTTATCTCAAGGGCCTTTTGCTCTTGCCTTAGGGAATCTCTAAAGCAGATATACAATGCATGCTCAACGGCCTCGGTCAGGCCCTTTTGGAAAGACAAGGTCAGGCTGAATTAGGTTTATACCAAATGGCTTCCTCATATTCTCCAATTTATCCTATTGCTTGCCATTTTTATTTGTCACTAGAGGCGTCACACTCCCTGATTTCAAAATATACTACAAAGCCATAGTAACAAAGACAGTGTGGTACTGGCACAAAAACAGACACACAGATCAATGGAACAGAATCGAGAGCCCAGAAGTAAACCCACAGATTTAGGGACAGCTTACATTCGACAAGGGAGCCAAGAGCATACAATGGAGAAAGGAGAGTCTCTTCAATAAATGGTGTTGGGAAAACTGGACAGCCACATGCAAAAGAATGTAATTAGACCATTACCTTACACCATGCACAAAAATCAACTCAAAATGGACTAAAGACTTGAAGGTAAAACTTGAAACCACGAAACTTCCAGAAGAAAACATAAGCAATATGCTCTTTGACGTTGGTCTTAGCAGCATATTTTCAAGTCCCATGTCTGACTGGGCAAGGGAAAAATGGAAAACATAAATGGGACTACATGAAACTAAAAAGCTTCCGCACAGCAAAGGAAACCATCAACAAAATGAAAAGACAACCTAACAATTGGGGGAAGATATTTGCAAACCATGTATCTGATAAGGGGTTAATACCCAAAATACACAAAGAACTCATACATCTCAATGACAATAAAACTAACAACCCAATTAAAAATGGGCCAAAGATCTGAACAGACATTTCTCTAAAGAAGATATATGGATGGCCAACAGGCATATGAAAAGATACTCAACATCATTAGCTATCAGGGAAATGCAAATCAAAACTACAATGAGGTATCACCTCACTCCAGTCAGAATGGCTATAATTAAGAAGACAGGAAACAACAAGTGTTGGAGAGGATGTGGAGAAAAGAGAACTTTTGTACACTGCTGGTGGGAGGGCAAACTGGTGCAGCCACTACGGAAAGCAGTATGGAGATTCCTAAAAAAATTAAGAATAGAACTACCATATGATCTAGCTATTCCACTACTGGGTATTTATCCAAAAAACTTGACAACGTGAATGTGTAAAGCTATGTGCACCAGTATTTTTCACAATAGCCAAGACTTGGAAGCAACCTAGGTGCCCATCAGGAGACAAATGGATAAAGAAGATGTGGTATATATACACAATGGAATACTACTCAGCCATGAAAAATGATGCAATCTGGCCATTTGTGACAAGATGGATGGACCTTGAGGGTGTTATGCTAAGTGAAATAAATCAGAGGGAGAAAGTCAAAGACCGTATGATCTCACTCAGAAGATAAAAACAACAAGAAACAATCACACAGAGACAGAGATTGGATTGGTGGTTACCAGAGGGGAAGTGGGGAGGGAAGAGGGTGAAAGGGGTGATTAGGCGCATGTGTGTGGTGATGGATGGAAATTGTTCTTTGGGTGCTAAACATGACGTAATCTACAGGGAATTGAAATATAACGATGTACACCTGAAATTTATATAATGTTATAAACCACGTTATCACAATTTTTTAAAAACGGGGAAAAAAAGAATAAACTTCCAAAAAAAAATTGTCTTTCAGAAAAACTGTGAAGTCACATAGCCAGAGCATGCATAAAAGAAGAAATTGTGACCTGAAATGACCTCGGATCTAAAGATCCTCCTCCCCATGGATCCCAAGGACCAAACTTGAAAGTCAGACTCTTATCAGAAGCCAGGGGCCCCTCATTCAGGAAGACCCGCTGTTAAAACTAACTTCCCCACCACACCCCCACCATAAATGCTCGGAGCCCGCCAATCAAAGCCTGTCCCACGAGCATGTCCACGTGCCAGCCTGTCCTCCCTAACCTCTTACATTTTGCCCCAAATCCTGAATCGGGGAGACAGATCTGAGGGCACGTGCGCCCTATCTCCCTGCACATCGATATTGTGGAATAAAAGTTGATTTCTCCCCACAAAAGGTTGATGCCATAATTAATTGGCTTGTTTATGCACACCGGGCAGAGAACCCCAATTTTGTGCAGTAACAGTTGACGACCACGAAGGGTCGAAGGTCCTGTGACCGCCCCCCCCGAGGCTCTGGAAGCCCCAGCGGGGTGTGGCGTCGTTCGTCTAGAGGCTCCACTGGTTGGATTCTCATTTCCCTGCTGCCGTGCTCCAGGCCCCGCAGCATTTTTTTTTTTTTCCTTTGGGAGGAGAAACAGCTTCTGGATCCAGACATCTCTAGTCTCTGGATAAGTAACTCTAAGAAAGTGACTATCCTTTTTTCAAAAACAATTTTTTTTTTTTTTGAGGAAGATTAGCCTTGGACTAACATCTGCCGCCAATCCTCCTCTTTTGCTGAGGAAGACTGGCTCTGAGCTAACATCTGTGCCCATCTTCCTCCACTTTATACGTGGGATGTCTACCACAGCATGGCTTGTGGAACGGCGCCATGTCCGCACGCAGGATCCGAACCAGTGAACCCCGGGTTGCCAAAGCGGAACGTGTCAACTTAACTGCTGTGCCACCAGACTGACTATCGTTTACCTCTCTCTCTGATTTGATTTCCTGGAAATATAAGTTTGCCTTGTATTCTGGAGAATCCTGGAGGGTTGAGACCCAAACATTGGGCCTGAACCACCCAAGGTAAGTGCAGGCAGGAAAAAAGTTTCACTCATGAAGCTGCTTCTAGGTCTGGGCCGGTCCTGGCGCTGGCTCTGACTTGCCCCTGGCAGTCTGGTTTTCAGTAGCTCCTGGCACTGGTTCTGAGCTGCTGCTGGCATGCTAGCTAGTATTCCGGTCTGTTATATGTAGAACTGTATTGTGTGTCAATGTTTGTCTGAGTTGAATTGGCTGTTTCGGCGACTGAGTTTCTCAGTAACGGTAACAAACTCTCTTTAGAAATTACCCAGTTGGTTGTGGCCATCTTGGGAAAAGCCCCCCATAAAATGGGGACAACTGTACAGAGCTGGCAAGACAACCTGGGATAATTCAGAGTTACAGTGGCCATTCTGGGCTCTTTGTGAGCTTTCATACCGAGAAACAAAGAAATCTTTAAAGAGTCAAGGGCTCCACCTTTCGACCTAGAGGTTCCAGGCGCTGCAGGTGTTTGCAGAGAACTGCGGAGTCTTACCAAGCTTGCTGTGTGTCCTGAGGGCCTGGCTGGATGATCGTCAGGTTGGGGGTTCCCAAAGCTACAGTGGGACTCCATTTATAGTCAGAGAGTCGGGCAGAAATTCAGGTTGCCCTCCTGTCTGTGGCTCAGGGTTCTACCAAACTGCCATCAGCCTCAGGAGAATTACACTGGCCATTAGGAGAAAGCCTGGGCTGGGCTTCCATTGTGAGGCTCTTGAGTTCGGAGATGCCTACACTTTTCAGGATCTGGTTCCAGCTGCTGCATAAATATACTTTTGACCGGCCGTGTCTAAATTCTGAAACAATGGGAAATGCTCATTCGATCCCCACCTGTAGCCCCTTAGGCTGCATTTTCCTGCATTGGATGACTTTTAGCTATGAGGACATAGTGTGAGCTACTGGGTACGCCTTGGTTTATTGACCCCCTCCTCCCAGAAACAGCCTCTATTTTACATTGTCTCTGTTTTGTTGCATAGTTTGTCATAAAAAGAAAAAAACCTCAGGGCAAGACACAGGCATCTCCATAAGCCTGTTGTCTGAATGGGCTTTGCCATAGGGCCCGCCTATGGAGTATGCACGTAAGGTGGAAGCTGTTGCTATGGGACTTCTTGGAAGCCAAAAAAGGTCGCGGTACTGGTGGGTACAGGTTGAGCAGTTAAGAGCCATTAGGGTGCTTGCCACGTCAAGAAGACTCCCGTGACAGGACAAATTGGTCATGGATCAGGGTACATGATGACAGGTCCCCTGCCAACCTGAAGAAAATGTTTGTGCAATGACGAGTTACTCTGTAAAGTGCATATAGTGCCCAACCCCACAGCACCTCCCCACTGGGTGTTAGTCTGGCTCCGAGAGACCCAAAGCATAGCTAAAGCTGTTAATGTGCATGTAAGATGAGGGCTTTTTTTCTTTTGTCTTGTTCTGTGTCTTGGTTCTGTGACCTCTTTGGTCATGAGGGGTCCCAGTCCATCAGGGGCCTTTGTCATATCAACCATCATTGCTTGTCAGTGCACTACCATCTGTGCAGCAGAAGCCTTTGTTTTCCTGGACTATTTTTGGGAGAGAACTTTCTGGACCTTGTGAGGACTGCTTCTTTTGCAATTTCTTTTGGGGACTCCTCTTGCGTCCATAGTTAAGCCATAGATGCTTATTGGTTTGAGTTGCTATTAAGATCCTACTCGCCAATGGTCAGAGGATGGATTCTTAAATTGGAAAAACTGCTGAATTGAAAAATGCAGCTGAAAGGGTGGGTCAACCTCTTTCCAGTTCTTTGGGAAGATGGAAGCAATCATCTTTGTCTTGCAAATCTCTGCAGGGCCTGGGGTGTGGCTCTAGAAGGCGGTTCAAAGTTCACTTGTCCTTTTCCAATCCCAATGCCAAGCCTCCCCCATTCCTCTCCAAATGCTCATAGATACCGAGACGTTAGAAACCAATAAGGCAAATATGCCCCAGAAACTCCATCTTGGAGAAAGCTTGAGTGGTTTCTCTGTGCCTTTGTGATGTAGCTGGACAGACAGGTCAACCTATAATGTCATTTGAGTTACAACCTAATTTCTGAGAAATCAAGAGCAATTGTCCTTAAAAAAATCCTTGCAAGACTGGAAATGCAGCTCTAGAGGCAGTTCAGGTTCCACCCGTTTGCCTTATCTCAAAGAGCTTGCCAACCCTCTGGGGTCTATCTAGACCGTCACTGATTCCTAGGACTGAAGGAAAAAAAAAGGAAAAAGGAAAGAAAAATGTCCATAAGTGTGCCCTCACCAAAATCTAGCATCTTGAGTGTCTTCTCCACAAATATTAGTAAAAAAAAAAAAAAAAAAAAAAAGGCTTAAAACAAAATTTGGATTCATAATTAGGGAACTTTGTACCTGATTCATGGCAGTAATTTTAAATCAATAGCTGTGGAGACTCTGTGTATGTGTGTCTTCATGTATGTTTTATATGTGTGATACTTTACCTCCAGGTGGCATGGCCAAAATTAAGATCTCTAAAGTAAGTGCTTCCATAAATTATTTCTAAACGCAACTAACCCAAATTTCTGTCAAATTAACATGGTATAAATTAATATTTGGTAACTGAAAGCTGATTTAAGATTGTTGGTTTGATGAAAATGGACATGTCGTCAGAATTATCAACATTGGATACACTGCAGGCAGGCAGCCTTTATTCTACATTTATGGGTCAAATAAGCTAATGTTCTCTCTATTACAAAACTAGTTAACAAAAATAATAACCTAAAATGATGGCTAATTTTGTCTAATGCCTCATGAAGTTTGTAGGCAATCTAAATAATTATTGGGAATGGGTCAACTAAATGTATGTGAAAAAGTTAAAAGTGTTGGGTGAACTTTTTAGTGTTGTGACATGTATATTTAAGATAACTTCCAGAATCTCTCTGGTAACTTGAAACTATGAAGTTTTTCTAGGTGAAATTAAATGATAAAAAAAAATTCATTGGATATCTGGGTCATTTTCAAATAAGATAACATACCAAAACATTATCGCTAAATTTGTCTAATTTTATCTACTTTTGGCTTCTTATTACAAAGAAATAAATATATTTGCGTCAATTAGTAAATATGCTTTGTATTTCATTAAAGATTATACAATGAAGTAGCATGTTTCTAGAAATTATGAAAAATGTCTAGAATGCTAGTAAAAAAGTTCATAACTGCTTTGTAGTTTTCACTAAGGTCTGTAAGGGTTAAGAATTTTAACTAATATGTGTGCTTAAAGCTACTAAAAATTAATAAGGAAAACATCTGTGTATTCAAGGAAAGTAAGATTTATGTTTTCAGCAAAGAATGTATAAAGAATGGAAATATTTTGTTTGTTCTGTTAAGAAAGATAGCCTTGTCCTAAAGTACTAGAAGGAAAAAAGAAAGGCATAGGAAAAATTCTGAATGTAAAAAAAAAAAGTATAGAAGGTTTGTGGAAGAGGACACTAAAAAGAGTATTATGCATGGTCAAGTGGGCTAAGAGTGAAGTAAATCGAATTAAGTAAATGAGTTTTAATGTCAAAAATAAACTGGTGCAAAAATTAAAATTTGATTCTCTCTCTTAAAAGGATAATTTTCTTGGACTTTTTGTCTGCTCTTGATAAAGAGGTTATAAAAGGTTTTTCTTTACATTTGAGTAAGTATACCTAAAAGATAGAAGATCTATGTTTTGTTAAAATAATTTCCTATGTTCGAAAAGACTGAGGTCTCTCTACTAAGGCTTTTTTTTTTTTTTTTTTACACTATTTAACTCTCTGTTTGCCCTTGTCTGTTTCTGTTGTCACTTTGATTGAATGGATAACTGAGCATTGTTTCCTATTTGACCAAATGTCTTAAACCCTTCTGATACATTTGACAAGCTTCCCCAAAAATTCAAATCCTAAATGAAGGCTTTCTTTTGACCTAAAAGAAAAAATTTTTCTTTGAGAATTTTCAGAGGACACTTGGGACTCCTGAAAGAAATTTTTTCTCTCTCTTCCTATAAAGAAGAAGACACTAAACTAATTAGGCTTATTTTGTATGTTAAATTATGTGGGATGCTTTGCCAAATAAGTGATGATAAACTTCTTAGATGGTATTATGTGGGTAAGAGTTATTGAAATAAATGTTTTAAAAATTATATAACATTCCTAAAATTCTGATCTGTCCTGGTTGTCAGCCATAATTCTAATTACTATCTTGAAGTGTTGTATGTCACAGAAATAGCCAAGTTTGTCAATTGCTCTTTTGAGTCTTTTGTCATTTGCAGATAGTTGCTGATTTACTCTGATTCTTTTGCAAATATGTTTCATCTGCAGAGAGATTTTTGGAAAGGGCTCTAACACTTACTCTAGAATACAGGTTTCTGATAAACCTACATATCATAAAACAGAACTGGGTAAAAAAGTACTGAGCTCTAATGGAGAAATTGATGAGCATGAAACTGCTAACAGAAGATTAAGATCAAGACTTGATTACACAGGACTGAATGAACTGATGAGAATGATTATAATTTCTATGGCTTTTCCTTTGAAATATTGCTAATTTTTTTAATGTTTTGTTCTGCCTAGATTTAAGGAAACCTTTTTCTCTTTCTCTTAAGCTAACTATGACTTATAGCAATTTGGTAAAACTATGCCTTTGTAAGTAAAATTGAAACATTTATCTTTTTCTCCATACTTGATCCCTCCAGAATTTGTAAACTCTTAGTGAGTAAATATTCTTGTTTTCATGGTAATATAGTTATTTGCGTAAGTTCAATAAGAATTTGTTCTCCTTTTAACAGGACACAATTGGAAACATTGGTTATATTACCAAAGCTTTGACTGGAATGTCATATTGGAGAGAAAGACACAGTCTTAGATATGACAAGACTGCTTTTGAGGAATAAAGGTTGATTTTATGGAATAAAGTCTCCTGGAAATATTGGCCTGATACTTTGTTAACAGGGTTCCCAGCAACCTTATCAGGTGAGTAAAGAAGGTCACTTCCCTGACAGATGCAAGGGATCTCAGGATATTTGGGGACCTCAAGAAAACAGAGACATCCACCCAAATCTTTAGGTATTGCAGGCAGAGTCTGATGACAAGTCCTTGGCTGAGCTTTCCTGGCCTCAAGATGCCTTTAAAGTTCAATCTTAGATTCTAGATTCCTTATGAAATGTTCCAGCAAAGCAGATCTGAAAGAGCATATATGATCAATTGCTATTCTTGCTGTACTTATGTAAATAATTGGGCCAAGTTCATTGAAACTACACTTATTTTGGCAACCAAGAGTCTTAATTGGCTGTCTTTGGTAAAAATGAGGGTGATTTTAGAGAGAAAGATTATGTTTCAATAGAAACTATAGTACACATTCATGGATATTAGGTTCTAGTTCTGATCATTGTCTTTGAGATTTTTGTTTTATATCTATTAACTGGACTGGATCCTGAATTCTTCTAGTCTCCTGAAATATCTGGCTACAAATCTCCAAACTAATGTTTTCAATTTCTTCCATCACTTTCATTTGAAATCATTGAGAGCTGAAACTGCCCTTTTCCCTGAAGCCCTGCAAACTGAAGCTGGACAACTTGATATAAACTTAAGAGAGCTTTCTGTCTGTTGCTGTGTAAGCCACTCAGAAACATACCTGAACACCTGATCACATCATCAGAGACATTTCAAACTGCAAAAGATGATTTGTCTCTGACACCTAGAGATCCTTTGACTGGCTGTTCCCTGGGCTCAGAAACTGGTTTATAATTTGCTCCCATCATTAACCTTGTTTTCCTTTTTGTTTCTCTAGAAATGCTTCTTATTATATAACTGGTTATTTGCTTACTCAATATAGGCCTAACTTTGGGAGCCCACCTGCATCACCATCTTACTAAGAGATTGGTTTAATGAGATGGAACGACCTATGCCCTTTATCAGCAGGAAGAAGTTAGAGCAGTCATCACCCTATGTCCCTCAAGATTGAGGAATGAACAACAAAAAAGAAGGATTTGTAACCACAGGCCCTCCAGGACCAGTTCAACTGACACCATCTGTTACCAACAGAGTGATTAAGAATTGTCTTTCAGAAAAACTCCAAAGTCATCTAGCCAGAGCATGCATAAAAGAGGAAATGGTGACCTGAAACGACCTCAGGACTAAAGATCCTCCTCCCCACAGAACCCAACGACCGGGACACAACCAGAACTTGACAACTGGACTCTTGTCAGAAGCGAGGGGTCCCTCATTCAGGAAGATCTGGTGTTAAAATTCCTTCCCCACCTTGTTGTAAATGTTTAAAAGCTTACCATATATGCTTGAAGCCCACCAATCAAAACCTGTCCCATGAACATTGCCACATGCCAGCCTGTTCTCCCTAAACTCTTAAATATTGCCCCAAATCCTGAATTGGGGAGACAGATCTGAGGGCACACACCCTTGTCTGCCTGCACATCGATCTCACAGAATAAAAGTGGATTTCTCCCCCTAAAGGCCGAGGCCATAATTAATTGGCTCGTTCACATGCATCAGGCAGAAAACCCCAATTTTGTGCAGTAACAGTTGCACAGGTGTGTGCATTTGTCAAAACTCATCAAAGTATTCCGTTAAAATCTGCACAATTTATGATTGTGAAATGTGGTGTGAGAAAAAAAGGAATAATAGGAAATAAATACAATCACTATTTATTTGGAAATGAAAAAATATATGCGTCTCCCAAAATTATTCCAAAACTGATATAAAGATAATCAACACAAATAAAAACAGATCCATCAAGGATGAGCGTATGTGGGTTCCGAGAAATGAACTGGTGATTAAACAGATAATAGACTGAATGGGAACATTTGGCCAAACGCCAAAGTCAAGTGTGGACCTGCAGGTTGGCAGCATGTGAAGAAATATCCAGCCACGATGAAGAAATCTGGGAAGGTGAGTCATTGGGATCAGCAGCAATCCACAGGATGAGGCAGGAAACACAGACGGCCTTCTCTATAAGAGTAGTGGAGGCCATCATGCTGGGAAACTCTCCACCCTAGTTCTTGCTGTTAAAACCTCAGACCCACTGTCTTCTCTATTTAAAGTCCCAATAATGAGCCCTTGGCACTCAGACCTGACCTCCAGCCCAGGCCTGATGCCTTCCTCGCTGTGTGGCCTTGGCTGAGAGGCTGCCCCTCTCTGAGCCTCAGTTTTCTCCTCTGCAAAATCGGGGTGTTTGCATCCTCCGTAAATGCAGCCGCCCAGCCTCATTCTCCGAGGCCCTTGCTCCCTGAACTGCACCATCCCCTGGGGAGCCTCGTGTGTGGGGAGGGGCAGGGAGAGAGTCTGGGAGGCCTGGGGACGGTGGGGTGGTAGGTCCGGTTCGGAGTCTGGTGTCTCCACCCAAAGTTTCCATTCCCAACCCATCTCTGGCCCAGGCCTCTGCCCCCTATGGGGTGGGGCAGAAATAGGGTTATGGGAGGAGGGTGGGGCACTGGGGAGCAGGCCTGCAGGCTGTTAGGAGGGGATTCTGCTCAGCCTCCTCCCCCTCCCCTCTCCCTGCCTTCTAGAACCATCTTTCAGCCTTCTCCCTCTGACCCCGCCCTTCCTGGCCTGGGTTCCTCTTCTGGAGTGTTGGGTTATGGGGGCTGGAAATGGGCCTGGGTGGAGGGTCCCACATATTCTCTTCCTTGGGCTGGTGGGGGGGTGGGTTCTAGAACACCCTGCACTCCACCCCCTTGTCCTGAAAACCAGGTGGGAGAGGAGCAGTTCTGGGAGGTGGGTCAAGACGGAAACTTAGAGGAGAGAAACACGAACTCGTGGTGGACTGAGTGAGAGACACGGGGAGACAGAGACCCAGAGGGAGACTGGGGCATTCACAGAGACAGAAGAAACACAGAGAAACTTCCAGAGATGAAGAAAGCCAGAGACACAGTCAGCATGCTAGTGCACAGCTGTGTGCTTTGGGCCAATTGCCCCGCCTGTCTGAGCCTCAGTTTCCCCGTCTGGCATTGTGGGTGTTTGACGCCCCTCCGGCCCGGCCTGTGCTGAGCATCAGTGATGCTTGTCTATCCCTGGCAGACCCAGAGGCTCCACGATTGGCAGCTGTTGTTACTCTGTTTCCTTCCCCACCCATATTTCCCGAATGCTTACCGTGTGTGGGCGCTGCTCTGGGCACCAGGGCACGGCTGCCACTTCAGGCACGAGTCCTGCCCCTCGCAGCCCCATGTTCCATGACGATGTTGTTGCCACAGTTATTACACTAGGACAGAGCGTCAACTGGAATTTCCGGGGAGACACTTCCTCAGCCGTGGGCTGCAGGGCCAAACCTGGGAGAGAGGGGTCCGGAGCTGCAGCCCCGGGTTGGCCTCTCAGGACCCACGTTTTCCATGATCAAATGGGCATGAGGGTCTTTGCTCTCTGCTGGGCAGGGGGAAGGTAGGGCTGGCTGCAGGGTGGCTCAGGGAGCCTTCTCTGCTGTCATTATTATTATTATAATTATTAATTTTTGCTGGGAAAGGTTCCCTCTGAGCTATCTGTTGCCAATTTTCCTCTCTCTCTTTTTTTTCCCCTCCCCAGAGCCCCAGTGCATACTTGTGTACCCTCATTGTAAGTCCTTCTAGTTCTTCCATGTGGGTGGCTGCAACAGCATGGCTACTGACAGACGAATGGTGTGATTCCACAATGGGAACAGAACCGGGGCTGCCAAAGCAGAGGGTGCCAAACTGTAACCACTAGGCCATCGGGGCTGGCTCTGTTGTTATTATTATTATTAACTGTCCCTGTCATTTTTAGGTCAGAGAAGCGGGGCAGCCACCTGGGAACCCTCAGTGAGAGGAGGGAGTGAGAGGCCCCAGAAAGAGGGTGCGGGGCCAGCCTGGCCTCGGGGCCAGGGTCTGAGCCAGGTGTGGGCGGTGGGTGTGGAAAGGGGTGAGGTGAGTCAGCAGGGCCAGCCACACCCTGCTTTTACTTAAGGCCCCAGCAGCCATCCCTGCCATCACCGCTGCCTGTCCCGCTGCCTGTCCCACTGTCCCAGCCATGGCAGGGAGCTCTGTGAGTGCCTCAGGGGTCTGAGGCCTTGGGGGGTCTTGGACGCCAGGCTGCACCAGACTTGGGGAGGGCCTGGGGCCTGGCTGGGGTCCCCTGTCTCAAGGGAGAAAGTGGGTGCTGGGGTGTGCTATGAAGAGTCTGAGTGGTGGCTGACTCCACCCATCCGCATGCTCCCATCTCTTGGGTCCTTCCTCTGGGTTTCTCTCTCTGGAGACTTTTGTTGATTCTTTGTGTTTCTCTCTCCAGCTGTCTCCCTGTCTCGGGCTCTCTTTCCTTCTCTCTGTGCCCTTTCTTTTCTCTGATTCTGCTGGTCTGGGTCCTGTCCGTTTCCTCCCTGGGGCTGAGGCATCATTTTCCCTCCTCTGTCTCCCTGCTCACATGGCCCCCTAACCCCTTCTCCTGCAGGTCGTGCTGCACAAGAGCCCGCTGCCTGAGGGCGTCCGAGTGGGCAACGTGATGAGAATTCGTGGTGTTGTCCCCGACAATGCTGGCCGGTGAGACCCCAGGCCCCAGCGGGAAGGGGTGGGTGGGCTCCAGGCTCAGCTGACCCCAACTTCTTCCAGCCCAGAGGTCAGGGCGCCAGAGCCACCTTTGACCCCCGGGGTTTTGGGACCCCTAGGCCATTTCTGACCTTCTGGAATCTGATGTCTTCACTTTTTGCCCCCTGACTGTGGAGCTGGGGTCCCCATGTCTCCCTAAGAATCTGGGGCTCCATGGCAAACTCGGGGTTCCTAGTCCTATGACTTCCAGTCTGAGTCCAGGAACTGTGGGAACATGTCCTGAGACGTGGAGGTGCCCTGGCATCTGGGAGGCCTTGACAGTTGGTCCTATGACTTCCTGGGTCCGGGAACGTCAGGCTTCCTGGGCCTCTAGGGTGCCTGAAAATACTGGGTCCCTGGGATTGGGACCCTCTAGCCCTCTGGGAATTAGGGATGCCCCGGGAATGGGGAGCAGCCTGGCCATCAGCACCACGACTCCTTGGCAACTCCCAGACTGTGTGGAAATGAGGGGTCCCAGGCCACTACACAGTGACCCTTTTCTCGGTGGATATATGACCAGGCCCCCAATCAGATTTTGGATGCCCTGGTATCTGGGCTCCCTGGCCACCCGTCCACAACCCCTCCTTCTGTGGTGTGTGACAATCTCATGTCCCTATAAATCTGGGTGTGCTCCTGCCATGGCGAGTCCTGTCCCCTGACCCTGACCTTGGTCTGGGTGGGTCTCAGCCTCTGACCACCATCCAATGCGCGCCGCCCCCCCCCCCCCCCCCAACTACCAGGTTCTTTGTAAACCTGCTGTGCAGCGAGGGGCCCGAGGCCGAGTATGCCCTGCATTTCAACCCGCGGCTGGACAGGTCCGAAGTGGTCTTCAACACTATGGAGCAGGGCCGCTGGGGCCGAGAGGAGCGCGGCCAGGGCATTCCCTTCCAGCGTGGGCAGCCCTTCGACGTGCTCATCATCACTACCGAAGATGGCTTCAAGGTGTGTCTTCCCCGCAGGGATGGGTGCCGAGACCCAGGTCCCTCAGCAGTTGGGGGAAGGCCCCTGGTGGAGCTAGCCAAGGCTGGGCGCCTGTCCCCAGTCCGTCGCCCTCCCCTGGTGCAACCCCATTGATGTCGGAGGGCAGGTGTGTGGCAGGGGCCGGACCAGCGAGCAAGAGCCAAGCGCCCAGGGTGGGGGTGTCCCAGCGGGGAGGCGTGGCCCCCATTTCCGTCCCGACCCCACTGCCTGTCATTCATGCTGAGCTAGCCTCTCGGCGGCTGGGGCTAGGCCGTGCTCAGACACTTGCCCAGACACAAGTCCCCACGGGAGTGGTCGCCGCAGACCCTCCTCCACCAGGCCGTCAGGAGTGGGCCGTGGACGCCGGAATCGTGGGCATCACGGCCCCGCCAGCCCTTCAAAGCGCTCGCGTGCACCAGGCAACTCACTGAACCCCCGCGCCGTTAGAACGCACTGCAGCCCCGTTTTCTCAGTGGGCCCAGGTCACACGGCGTGGGGCCGGACGGGCCCGACCCCGCAGTCGGCCTCCGGGTCCTGAACCCCCGACCCTCCCCTGCAGGCGGTGGTCGGAGACTCGGAATACTACCACTTCCGCCACCGGATCCCGCCGGCGAACGTGCGCCTGCTGGAAGTGGGTGGAGACCTGCAGCTGGATTCGGTGAAGGTCTTCTGAGCCCTCCTGGGTTGCGGGTGAAGGGCGGAAATGGGGTCCAGGGCCCTTGGATGGCAAATAAAATGTGAGCTCGCTCCTCTGCGTCTGTGTCTCCTTCACCCAGACCAGGAATACAGGTTCAGAGAGGGGAAGACACTCACTAAGGGTCACCCAGGGACTCGGTGGCCCAGGTGGGATCTCCTCGGCCGCTTCTGGCTGGGAGGCCTCAGGAGGGTCGCGAAACGGTGGGGGCGGGGCTTTGACTCGCGGAGCTTTGCAAAGCAGCCGGGCGGCCATGCCGTTGGGGTGATCTGATGGAGTTGGCAGGGGGCTCACGCGCTGCCCCGGTGACCCCTGCGCGGATCTAACGGACCCCACATCCGTCCATCCGCAAACAGGGGGACGAGTCCGCCCCGCCGGGTCCCTTGGAGACCCCCCTCGCGGCGACGGTGCAGGAATCAGGCGCCCAGCGCCGCCGCCCCTCCTTCTCCCCTCTCCCCATCCCCGGCCTCTCGGGGCGGGAGGCGGCTCGCGCGAGGAGGGGCTGGGAAGCGGATGGGGCGTCGCCGGCCTCCCCTCCAGTCCCCAGTCGGGACAGGTCCCCACTGGTTCGCGCCTCGGGGCAGACGCGCACCGGAGCAGCAGCTGGCGCGCGAGACGGACGAGGGACTCGAAGGGCCGGCCTCCTGGGCCCCCACTGCGGTCACGAGCCGCAGTCCCACACCTCTCCCTCCTCCGCACCCCGGACGGCAAGACCTCGCCCTGCCCGGGAGACTCTGGAGCTGGAACGGGGGAAGGGGCTCACACCCAGACGCCCACTTCACCCTTGACCGCCAGGGGGTGACATTCTGGTCGGGTTGGGTGTAGGGGGGTTGTTGCTGGGTCTCCAGTTAATGGCCGTGGGAGGGGGAGCTGGGACCCCGCGCACCCCCGAGCCCTGCCCCCTCGCGAGGGCTCTGCACGCTGGGTGCCGGGTGGCGTCGATTCAACCTCGCACGTTCGGTTCGGGTCTCGGGTGTCGGGTCTCAGGAAAGTTCGGCGCCACGCCCTCGGCTGGAGCTTTGGGACGCTTGTGACGCGTCTCCCCCTGGTGGCCGCTGCCGACGTTGCAATTTTGGGAACTGGTGCAGGAGCTGGGCTGTTACCGGCGTGCAAAACCCTGCGGAGCCCACCAGGCCTGGCTGCAGGTCGGAGCCCTTCCAGGACCAGAACTTTTTCTGCACTTTGCGAACCTCCATTTATAGCGGCCCCTATCCGTGCCTGGCCCCCCTGAGTATATTTCTGGGAGGCGGTGGAATGAGGGGGTCCCCCTCTCGGGGGAGCAGACCTGAGAAAGTCTGCAATGTATTGTACTCCAGGGCTCGCTGTTACATGAATTAATTTTATTTTATTTGTCTGTGTCGTCTTGTTTTTGAATGTTTTAACAAATTTTTATAAAGATAACATATCCATATGGTGCAAATTTCAAAATATACAGTGAAAAGAAGACCTTACTGGCTGGTCGGGTTCTTCAGATTAGATGGTAGTGATGCATTCGTGTTAATGTGCTGGTTTTCACCTGTCTTCCCGTGTATATATTGGAGAACGTTCTCGTTTGTACAAAATGCACAGTAGAGTACTTGGAAGTGAATAGGGAGCATATAGGCAACTTATTCATAAATGGCTCAGGAAAAAACTAAAGCTTGTACTGTACTTAATTTTTGGTTTGTCATTTCAACAACATATATGTATGACTTGTGTCGTACATATACGTGATATGATCTTATATGTGGAATTCTCTAAAGATCCCCCCCAAAACTGCTAAAACAAAAAAGCATGTTAAATGAATCCAGCCAAGCAGCAGGATACATAGTCAACACACAAAACTCAGTTGCATTTCCCTAGACTAACAATGAACAACCTGAAAAGGAAATTAAGGAAACTTGTCCATCTACAATAGCATCAAAAAGAATAAGCTATTTAGGAATTAACCAAGGAGCTGTAAGACATGGACCATGAAAACTACAAAACGACACTGAAAGAAATGAAAGAAAACGAATAAATGGAACGTATCCCATGTTCATGGATCGGAAGATTTAATATTGTTACGACATCAATGGTACCCAAAGCAATCTACAGGTTTGATCCCATCCCAATCAAAATCTCAGTGGCTTTTTTTTTTCCAGAAATAGAAAAACCCATCCTAAAATTCATATGGAATCTGAAAGAAACCTGAATAGAGAAAATCTTGAAAAAGAAGAATGAGGCTGGAGGACTCAGACTTTCTGATTTCAAAGCTTACTACAAAGCTAAAGTAATCAAAACAGTGTGGTATCAGCACAAAGACAGACATGTAGACCAAGGGAGTAGAACAGAGAGCCTGGAAACAAGCCCTCCCATGTTTGATCAAATGATTTTTGACACGGATCCCAAGAGCAGTCACCAGAGAAAGGACAGTCCTTCCAACAAATGGGATGACTGGATATCCGCATGCAGAAGATGAAGTGGGGCCTTACCCAACACCACACACAAAAGTTAATCCAAAGTGGGTCGAAGAGCTAAATATAAGAGGGCTGTAAAACTATGAGGATAGGGGCTGGCCCCACGGCTGAGTGGTTAAGTTCACATGTCCACTTCAGCCTGGGGTTCGCCGGTTCAGATCCTGGACGTGGACCTACACACTGCTCATCAAGCCAAGCTGTGTTAGCATCCCACATAGAAGAATTAGAATGACCTATAACTAGGATATGCAGCTATGTACTGGGGCTTTGGGGAGGAAACAAAAAAGAGGAAGATCGGCAACAGATATTACCTCAGGGCCCATCTTCCTCACCAAAGAAAGAAAACAAATAAATTAAAACAGTAACAAGGGGGGAAAAAACTATGAGGATAAAATGTAGGACAAAGCCTTCAAGACTTTGAATTTGGCAATGATTTCTTGGATATGAAACCAAGACACAGGCAGCACAAGAAAAAGTAGGTGAATTGGACTTCATGAAAATTTAAAAATTCTGTGCATCAAAGGCACTATCCACAGAGTAAAAAGGCAACCCAGTGAATGGCAGAAAATATTTGCAAAGCATATATTTCATAAGGGATTAATATCAGAATATATAGAGAACTCGCATAACTCGACAACAACAACAACATGAAACTGGTTAAAAAATGGGCAAAGAACTTGAATAAACATTTGGCCAAAGAAGAGCTACAAATGGCCAACGAGTAAATAAAACGGTGCTCAGTACTGCTAATCATTAAGGAATTGCAAATTAAAGCCACAACATACCCCCTCACACCAATAGGACGAATACTCTTTTTTTAATAAAACAACAACAGAAAATAACAAGTGTTGACAAGGATGTGGAGAAATTGGGACCCTTGGGCGTTGTTGATGGGACGTAAAATGGAGCAGCTGCTGTGGGGAAACAGTATGATAGCGCCTCAAAAAATTAAACATAGAGTTACTGTGTGATCCAGCAATTTCATTTCTGGGTATATACCCAGAAGAATTGAGAGAGAGTCTCAAGGAACTACTTACACACCCATGTTCATAGCGGCATCAGTCATAGTAACTAAAACATGGAAGTAACCCAAGTGCCCATCGACAGATCAATGGATAAGCAAATTGTGGAATATACATATAATGGAATATTATTCAGCCATGAAAAGGAAGGAAGTTCTGACATGTGCTACATGGATGAAACTTGAGGACATTAGACTGAGTGAAATAAGCCAGTCACAACAATATAAATACTGCATGATTTGAGGTACTTAGAGAAATCAAACTCATAGAGACAGAAAGTAGAATGGTGGTTACCAGGGGCTGGGAGTGGGGAGAAGAATGGGGAGTTATTGTTTAATGGGTATAGAATTTCAGTTTTACAAGATAAAAGAGTTCTGGAGACGGATGCTGGTGGGGGGTAGCACATTACGAATATATTTAGTACCATTGAAATGTACACTTAAAGATGGTTGAGATGGTAAATTTTATGTTATGTGTATTTTACCACAATTAAAAAACTGGAAAAAAAATATGTATGTATAAAAGTCCTTTCTGGAAGGAAACTGCTGTGACTCGTGTCATATCTTGTGCGTCTTTCAAAAAATCTCTGCTCCTGTGAACACATGCAAATGTAGGGTTTTTTCTCTCCTTGCATAAACGGTAGCATCCTTCATCCACTGACCTTGTTTATATTACTTACCAGTATATATATGTCCGGCTTCATTCACTTCACTGGCTGCCCAGTGCCCACAGTAAGGAGCAACACAACGAATGTCACTCGAGCCCTCCTGGATGTCTGTTGGTGTCACATCACCCACTACAAGCAATGCTGCTCTGAGTGTCCTAGGACCTGCGCCAGACACGATCTTTTCCCTGTTTTATAATCTCCCTTCTGATTATAAATTATGTGCATGCTTATTGTAGGGTTTTGAATAAGAAATTTAAAATCACCTACAATTGCACCACCCCGAAATAATCACTTTTAATATGTTGGTGTTTCCTTCTAGTCCTTTTTCTATAATAATTTATCCACACTGTACATTTTGGGGACAAGTGGGATTCATATATATAAGTAGATGTCTGTGTTGTCTATCTATCGACAGCTAGCATTTTCTGAGTCCCCACTATGTGTTGATCCCTGTGCTAACCATTCCTTCAATCCTTAAAGTGACCTCTGGGGTAGAACCTCTTATTCCTCTTGTGCAAATGAGGCATCTGATGCTCAAGAAGGTTCAGTGACCTGTTCAAGGTCACACAGCACGTAGATGGTGGAGCAGGGACCAGAGTCAGATGAATGCGATTCCACAGCATGGGGTCTAAACCGCTGGGAAAATGTGTTTTATAATACAACTTCATTGAGGTATAATGTACCTACAATAAAATTCACCCTTTCTAGGTGCACAGTTCCATAGACCGTGACAAATCCACACAGTTGTGTAACCAACAGCACCGTCACGGTCCAGGATAACTCCATGACCCCTCCCCATGCACGCTCCCGGCACCTGGCAGCCACGTCTGCTCTCTGTCATCATAATGTAGTTTGTGCTGCTCTAAAACTTGGTGTAACAATACAGTAATGCTCTTTTCTGAGTAGCTACTTACGTTCAGCATGATGTGTTTGAGGTTCGTTCGTGTATTTGCACGTCGTGGTAATTCCTTCCCTTTTGTCTGAGTGGTATTCCTTTGCATGAGCAAGGTTGTCTATGCATTCATGTGTTGATGGACACTTGAGTTGTTTCCAGTGTTGGTGATCCTGGATTAGGATGGTATGAGCAAGTCTTTGTGTGGAGATATGTTTTGATTTGTTTTGGGTAAATACCCAGGAGATGAGTTGCTGGGTTATTTGATGACTGTGTGCTTCACTTTATAAGAAACTGCCAAACGTTTCCAGTGTGGTGGGACCATTCTGCATTTCCACCAGCAATGTATGAAAGTTACAGGACATCCTATTTTCATCGATAGGTAGTATTGTCAGGTTTTTATTTGTTTTAATTTTAGACACTCCAGTAGACGTGTATTGGTATCTCATTGTGGTTGCAATTTGCCTTTTCCCGTAACTACTGATGTTGAGCATCCTTTCATGTGCTCAGCAGCCATTTGTATGTCTTTTGTGAATTGTCTGTTCAAATCTTTTGCCCGTTTTCAATTGGATTATTTGTTTTCTTATTATTGGGTTACAAGAGTTCTTTACATTTTCTGGATATAGTCCTCTGTTAAATATATGTATTATGAGTATTTTCTCCCCCATGTTTAGCCTTTTCCATTTTTTTATCTGTCTTTCTCAGAGAAGAAGTGTTTAATTGATGAAATGCATATTATCAAATTTTTTTCTGTTATGGTTTGTGCCTTTGTGTTCTATTTAAAAAATCTTTACCTACCTAAGGTCAAAATTGTTTAAAATTATTTTAGCTGTTTTTATAGTTTCAGCATTTATATTTAAGTCGATGATCTATTTTTGGTTAATTTCCACATATGGTGTGAGGTGAGAGTCAAGGTTCATTTTTCACCATATGGACTTTCAATTGTTTCAGCACTGTTTGTTGAAAAGACTGTCTTTTGTCCCAGTGAATTACCTTGGAAATTTTGTCAAAAATTTATTGACTGTGTAATGGGTTTATTTCTGGCCTCACCCTTCTGACTCACTGGTTTCTTTATCCCTTCTTAGCCAATATGATACTCTTGATCCCTGTAGCTTGATAGTAAGTCTTAAAATCACATAGTACAAGTCTTTCAACTTTGTTCTTCTTTTCAAAATTATTTTGATTATTCTAGGTCTTTTTTGTTTTCATATACATTCAAAAAAAATTTTATCAACATTTTCACCAAAAACGTCTTTTCAGATTTTGATTGGGATTGTATTGAATGTATAAATTAATTTAGAAAGAATTGACACCTTAATAATATTGAGATTTCCCATCTATGAATATGGTATGTCAATCCATTTACTTAGGTCTTTGAAATTTCTCTCATCAATGTTTCATAGTTTTCACTGTAGAGGTTTTGCAAATGTTTTGTTAAATTATATCTAAGTTTAAATGTTTTTGGATGATTTTGTAAATGGCATTTTTTTAAAAAATTTCAATTTCCAGTTCATTGCTACCATATAAAAATACACGGTTTTTGTTTCATTTTGAATATCAACCTTATATCCTGCAACCTTGCTAAATTCACATTTTAGTTCTCATAGCTTTTTCTGTAAATTCCTTAAATATTTTCACAGGTACACAATCATGCCATCTGTGAATAAAAACAGATTTACCTCTTACTTTCTGATCTTTATGCTCTTAGCTTCTTTTACTTGCCTGATTGCACTGGTTAGGACCTCCAGTGCCATGTTGAACGTATCTGGTAGGAACAGACATATTTACCATGTGACCGATCTTAGTGGAAAAACATTTAGCCTTTCACCATGAAGTATGATGTTGGCTGCAAGGTTTTTTGTAGATGCCGTTTATCAGGTTGGGGAATTTCCCTTCCATCTGTAGTTTGTTGCAAGTTTTTCTCTTCTTTTCTTTTTTAGCATAAATAGGTGTTAGATTTGTTACATTCTTTTTCTGTATCTACTGAGATTTTTATGTCATTTTGTCCCAATGACATGATTTGATTTTCTGATGTTAAACCAACCTTGCATTCCTGGTATAAATCCCACTTGGTATTGGGGTATAATAATTTTTATAGATAGGATGGATTCAATTTCCTAACATGTTGTTAAGGAGTTTTGCATATCTTCATGAGAGATATTGATCTATAGTTTTCTTTTCTTTTGATATCTTTGTCTGACTTTGGTATCAGGCTAATAGTTGTCTCACACAATGATTTGGGAAGGGTTCCCTCTGCCTCAGTATTTCTGAAAGAGTTTATGTAGGACTTGCACTATTTTTCCTTTAATATTTGATAGAATTTGCCAGTGAAATCATCGAGGTCTGGGCTTTTATTTGTGGGAAATATTTTTAAATTACTTTTTCAATTTCCATATTTGTTATAGGCCTATTCATATTTTCTATTTCTTCTTGAGTCAGTTTTGGTAATTTTTGCCTTTCTAGGAATTTATCCATTTCATCCAAGTTGCCTAATTTGTTGGCCTAAAGCTGTTCATAATATTCCTATATAATCTTTTTTTCAAAAAAATTCTGTGGGGTTGTCAGTGGAATTCCTTCCTTCATTCCTAATTTTGGTCATTTTTGTCCTCTCTTTTATTTTGTGATCAGGCTAGCTAAAGTTTATTGATTTTGTTGATCTTTTTCAAGAGCCACCTTTTGGTTTCATTGATTTTCCCTGTTGTTTTTGTATTTTCCATTTCACTGATTTACGCTCTGATCTTTAGTATTTCCTTTTTTCTATTTACTCTGATTTACTCTTCTTTTTCTAGTTCTTGAGATGGAAGCTTAGCTTGATTTTAGGTCCTTTTTCCATTCTACTATGTTTTTAAAGCTTAAAAATTTCCCTCTATATACTGCTGTAGCTGCATCATATACATTTTGTTATGTTGCATTTTTGTTTTTACTCAGCTCAAGATATTTCCTAAATTTTCTTTTGATTTTTTCTTTGACACATGGGTCATCTAGGAGTGCGTTGTTTAGTTCCCACATAATTAGAGACTTCTAAATTTTTTTTACGGGTTGGCTCCTAGTTTAATTCCACTATGGTTAGAAAACATACTTTGTATGATTTCAATTTGTATAAAATTATTGTGACATATTATAGCCTTGAAAATAGTCTACCCTGGAGAATTTTCCAAGTGTGCTTAAAAATAATGTATATTCTGCTTTTGTTAGAAGCAGTGTTAAGAGTTAGGTCAAACTGGTTGATAATGTCTACGTCTTCTATATCTTTGCTCATTTCTGTCCGGTTGCTCTATCAGTTACTGAAGAGGGGTATTGATATCTACACTTATAATTGTTAGTTGTCTATCCTTTCAATTCTGTCACATATTTTGGGATCTGTTAGTATACATCTTTACTTGATATATATATTTGATATATTTACTTGGTATATGCATACATATCTGATGAACTGACCATTTTTCATCATGAAACATCCCTCTTTGTCTCTAGTCAAATTTCTTTTAGTGCCTATTATGTCCGAGATTAATATTGACCTCCTAACTCTCTTATGTTCACTGTTTGCATCATATATATTTTTCCATCCTTTTACTTTCAATGTATTTGTCTGTTTATATCTAAATAGTGTCTTTCGTAGACAGCATACAGTTCGATCTTGCTTTCTTATCCAGTCTGACAATGTATTATTTATGTATTGCTACATAACTAATTACCCTCAAATTTAGCACCATGAAACAACGCATATTTATTATCAGACACAGTTTCTGAAGTTAGGAATCTGGGACTGGCTTACCTGGGCGGTTGGGGCTCAAGATTTCTCATAAACTTACAGTCAAACCATCAGTAGAGGGATTAGTAAACCATGCTGTGATGGTGAATTTTATGTGTCAGCTTGACTGCACTAAGGGATGCTCAGGTAGCTGGTAAAACATTATTTCTGGGTGCGTCAGTTCTAAAAGAGATTAGCATTTGAGCCAGTAGACTGAGTAAAAAAGATCCACCCTTAGAAACGTGTGCAGACATCACCCAAGCCTTTGAGGGCCTGAATAGAACAAAAACGCAGAGGAAGGGGGAATTCTCTCTCTCTCTTCTTGAGCTGGGACATCCATCTTCTCCTGCCCTTGGACATCCGAGCTCCTGGTTCTCAGCACTTGGGTCTCTGGGACTTACACCTGTGCGCCCTCAACTTCTCAGGCCTTCAGACTCAGACTGAATTCTATCACAGGCTTTCCTGGGGCTCCAGCTTGCAGGTAGCAGACCATGGGGCTTCTTGGCCTCCATGCCACATGAGTCAATTCCTATAATAAATCAATCTCTCTGTCTCTCCATATGTGTGTGTGTGTGTGTGTGTATATATATATACACATATATATCTCCTATTGGTTCTGGTTCCATGGAGAACCCCAAAGAATACGCTTGCCAATTTTGAATATTATAGCCAAAAATATCTCACGATTGTTTTATTTTGAATTTTTTATTAATGTGCTTTTTTCACATTTTAATCAGTCAATTTTATCGCCTTTGTATATGTTCATTTTATTATTGTGAAGTTTTGGGTATTTATTTGTCAGAACTCTTTATTAGTGAAGGACTCTAAATTCTTTTCTGTCACATATGGTGCAAGTATGTTGCACATATTTCCCCACTTCCTATTGCCACTTGCTATTAAATATTATTTCAATGTTTTTCTGATGTATAAAAGCTTTTGATTTTTTACAGTCAAATTTAGTGATTTTCCCTTGCAATTTCATACATTGTTTTTATGCTTATAAGATTCTTCTCAACTGTGAGATATTTTAGTTTCTGTATAAGCTTTAAATTTTATTCTTTAATCCACCTAGAAGTGATATATTTTTCAAAGTGTTCACTGAACAATTTGTTGGTCTCTGTCGATACCTTAATTATACACCAAATTCTTAACTATGATGGGGTGTAATTTCTAGGCTCTCTCTTCTCTTCCATTGTTCTATTTTTGTATTACTATAACACTGTTTATTTTAGTTTTACAATACAAGTTAATATCTAGTAGAGTAAGTTCTAATTATTAAGTTTTCCTTCAGAGACTTTAGAATGAATGTTTCAACTCTCCTTCTTGCCCTGACCTCCAATTCCATTGAGTTGTTTTTTGTTGTTTTGGAAGATTAGCCCTGAGCTAACATCTGCTGCCAATCCTCCTCTTTTTTGCTGAGGAAGACTGGCTCTGAGCTAACATCCGTGCCCATCTTCCTCTACTTTATATGTGGGATGCCTGCCACAGCATAGCTTGACAAGAGGTGCACAGGTCTGCACCCGGGATCCAAAGGGGCGAACCCCAGGCCGCTGAAGTAGAACATGCAAACTTAACTGCTGCGCAACCGGGCCAGCCCCCATTGAGCTTTCAAAATAACGTCTCTAGATATAGTTCACATACCATACAATTCACTCATTTAAACTGTAGAATTCCATGTTTTTTAGTGTATTCACTGAGTTGTGCAAACATCACTAAAATATAATTTCGTTTATTGATTTAACATATAAGTTTTACATATTTGCATAATATTATTATAACTGATGTGCTTGGCTTTACTTTGGCCATTGTTTCATGCTTTCTGTTTTTACTTTTTTTTTTTTTTTGCAGGGAAAGATTTGCCCTGAGCTAACATCTGTTGCCAATCTTCCTCTTTTTTTGTTTTCCTCCCTAAAGCCCCAGTGCATGGTTGTATGTCCTAGTTCTGAGTCCTTCTAGTTCTTCTACATGAGCCACCACCACAGCATGGCAACTGACAGATGGATGATGTGGTTCCACGACTGGGAAACGAACCCAGGCCGCCAAAGCAGCGAGAGAGCCAAACTTTAACCACTAGGCCATCAGGACTGGCTGTGTTTTTACTTTTTAGGATTCTCTGCATTTTCCGTTGTTTTTTGACCTTTTCCATATGGATTATATTTTCTTCTCTTTTCAAGCTATTCCACTGATTTGAAAGTTATACGTTCTGTTCTTATTCTACTATAGATTTTTTTAAGCCCTATGGTTTCTTAATTATCAATGGAAAGAATTAAAAGTGGGTGAGCCCTGGTGGCCTAGTGGTTAAGTTCGGGGCACTCCATTTTGGCAGCCGGGGTTCTGTTCCTGGGTGCGGACTTCCACTACTCATCTCAGTGGCCATGCTGTGGTGGTTGCTCACATACAAAAAACAGATGAAGATTGGCGACAGATGTTAGCTCACGGCAAATTTCCTCAGCAAAAAAAGAAAAAAAAAATTAAATGTTATCTGTTAACTCTCCCCGGGGACTATGAGGGAGATAATGTCATTATTCTTTCTTCCCACTAACTCATTCCAGTTTTTGTGGATACGATTTAGGGTTTTATTCTTCTTCTTTGCCCCTACTTCGCCAGTATGTGGGGCCTCTATGAGGCCACCAAAGCAGCCACGGAGAAGACAAAGATGAGCTCAGCCTGCAGAATCATTTTTAATAATCATTTCAATCTTTTAAGATAATATTTGTTTTGATTTTGAAATCATCACAAACTTACAGAAAAAAATCCCCCCTACCGGCCTTCTCAGTGGACAGAGCCAGGAAAGGCTGGGGCCTTGGACTTCTGACGTCTCACAGCTGGCCCCTCACTGCAAAGTGCCCTCTGTCGCAGATAACAGCCTCACCCACCATTACGCCCCTCCCAGGTGGTGGCCCACGCCAATGACTGGAAGGTTCTGGGTACAAAGCCCTGGCCCCCTTGCCTCAATGTGGGACAACCCTGACCCCCACCCCAGCTCCAGAGCTCCCCATGGCATTGCTGAGTCTTCCTTACAACCATCTGCCCACTCATGCCCACCTCGCTTCCTTTTAGGGGTGTCACCTGAGGCCACTCCCCAGTAACCCTTCTGCATGCAACTCTCTGTCTCAGAGTCCATTTCTGAGGAGCTCACCCTAAGACCCAGGGTGATATACATATATGTGTCATTTAAGTTACACTCTCGGGGCCATCAGTTGGCCCTAGCTGGAATACACACTTCCGGAACAGTCAGCCTGCATCTGATCGAAAGCCAAGTAGGCAATTACCACAAGGATTTCAACTATTTATGTTTGAGAAACACCAGGGACTTCATTCATTAGCCTGATGAAAGTTAGAAACGGATTTTCATTTGTGTATTGGGAGTCTAAGTAATAACTGGCATAGTGGGTGTTTAAAATGGGCTGTTATTGGTGAAGTTGGTAGCATGCAATGCTGGCTAAAACATTTTGGATGCTCCCATTCTTGTCTGAACAGTGTATAAGAATTGAGTAAACCTTCATCATTCACCTGCAGGAATGGTGCCCAGGGAATGAGTTCTAAGTGATCCTGTGTTTGGTCAATCGTTCTAGAAGGATTCTGGTCACTTGATACCAGCTAAAGGCCAGCTGAATATGGTCCTCAGGGATGCAGCCAGGTTCACCTCTAAGGCTCCTTCTGTGAAAGATGAGTTCAGAGCACCTAGAAGCACAGCCTGCTGGGACTTCATCCACCTTACAGAACAGGCTGTGAGGCTGGTTTAGCCCCTGCCTGCTATTAACCATCCCCGACAACCGCTTTGTCTCTAGCTGGTCTGGGCTGGTTGAGTCTCTGCTCTGCCTCCCGCTGTGTGGACTTCATTCTCAAGCATGCTCGCCTCTTGATGCAAATCGACTTAAGCCAATTTAATTATGTTCGGGCATCAGTGCTTTGGGGAGGGTGTCCATAGCTGCCAAGAATTGGAGGTAAATCCCCACCCCAACTCACTACTAGGCAGTTTGTTACAACAAAAGCTCTCAGAAGGAATTCTGACACACGTGGATATTTAATGAACAAAGGTGGCTCTGAAAAGTGGTAAACAAAGGGACAAAAATCAAGGAATTATCCTGTCTTTCTTTTATGAACAGTACTCCAGGGCAGCCAAATAGTAGAGACGGGGAAGTGTCCCTTTGTGTAACATTCCAGCTACTATCTGAAGAGGAAACGATAGAATTAGAACATCACACATTGCAATCCCCATCTCGCATCAACAGTTGCGGGCAGTGAGCACCTGCGGCTAACATCACAAATGCAGAGAGAACTAGACGGAGAAACCAAGTACCTCCTAGGGGATCATCCTGCCAAAAACCGAGACTGCAGCCAATGAAGCTTCTAGATTCCATGCCCACTTTACAGGGATTACAGGACACAGAAGCACATGTTAAATGCCACTAGGGGACGCATCCGGTCCAGACCGGGAAACTCTCCAGGACAAATGATCCAGGTCTTCAGCAAAAAATTGTAAGAAAAAAAAAAAGAGCTGAAAGAAGAAACCTATAGATTAAAAGAGATTTAAGAGACATGTCCATCAATTGCAGTGAATTCACCTTATTGGAGTCCTGATTCAAATAAAGTAGTAGCAATTTTAAGAGAGTTATGAGGCAATTGGAAATGTGGATACTGCCTGGATATTTGATGATATTAAGGAATTATTGTTGACTTTCTTGATGTGACCATGGTATTCAGGTTATGGTTTTCTTTAAGGGTTTTTATCTTTTGGAGAAATATATTGAAATATTTACTGAGGAAATGAAATCATGCATGGGATTTGCTTCAAAATTATACAGGAGGGGTGGGTGGGGTCGGCGTACAAGTAAAGCTGAGCCAGTGAGAGTTAGCAATTGTGGGAGCTGAGTGACGGGGACATGGGGGTTCATGATACCATTCTGTCTACTTTTGTTTAGGCTTCAAACTTTCCTAACAAAAAGTGCTTTTTAGAGAACAGTATCAGACTGTGGGAATGCTGGGGCTTGTGTCTTCATTCAACATTATGTTTCAAAGATTCACGCACATCGTAGCTGCCATTCATCCTCTTTTCACTTCCCATGTGTGAATATAGCACAGTTTTCTCCTTGTGCTGACACTAGATTTTTGAGTTGTTTTTCGTTTTTCGCTATTACAAGCCGTGCTGCTGTGAACGGTTTTGCACGTGTCTGCTGGGACACACGTACGTGCATTTCTTTAGGAGGTATGTACCTGGGACAGGAACTGCTGGGTCCTAGGGTAGGCATTCACTGAGTAATGCCAAATTGTCTTCCAAAGTGTTTGTACCGAGTTCCACCTCTCCATCATCACTTCTGTTGTTCCACATCCCTGCCAACACTTGGTATCTTCAGACTTCTTAGCTTTCTTCCTAATCTAGCAGGATAATGGTATTTCATGCAGCCTTAATTAGCATTTCCTTGAAGTTAAGCGTTTTCTTATCCTTATTGGCCACTGATTCTTCAATTGCTTCTCTACATCTTTTGCCCATTTGCTATTGAGTCAACTCTTGTTTATTTACAGGAGCTCTTTATATATTCTGACTACTAATCTTTTGAGAGGCAAGATAGTATAACTGGTAAGCCAGACCACTGGATTCATATCCTGATTCTGCAACTGCGAGAGCATGAACAAACACCACACTTCTCTGTACCTCAGTTTCCTCATCTGTAAAATGGAGTCACTACAAACCTTACCTCTTGCTAGAGATGGAATGTTTGTGTCTCCCCAAAATTCATGTGTTGAAGCCATAACCCTCCATGTGGTGGTATTAAGAAGCAGGGCCTTTGGGAAGTAATTAGGTTTAGGTGAAGTCATGGGGGGCGGCCATGATGGGATTAGTGCCCTTACAAGGAGAGGAAGAGACACCGAGCCCTCCCTCTCCACCATGGGTAGATACAGCAAGAAGGCAGCTGTCTGCCAGCCTGGAAGAGAGCTCTCCCCAGAACCTGGCCATGCTGGCACCCTGATCTGGGACTCCCAGCCTCCAGAAGTGGGAAATCAATGTCTGCTCTTTGAGCCCCCAGTCTACTGTGTCCGCCATCGCAGCCAGAGCTGACTGAGACACCTTTCAAGGTGCGCGTGAGGATTAAAGGAGATCATATCTGTGAAGCGTGTAGAACCGTGTCTGGTGCACAGTCACAGGAAGCGCTGGGTAAACAGTAAGCATTTGCCATTATATGTGTAAGAATATCTGCTCTCTCTTCTTGGCGGGTCTTTTCATTTTCATGACAGTGCTTTATGCAGAATCTTTTTTTTTTTTTATGAGGAAGATTGGCCCTGAGCTAACATCTGTTAGCATCTGCCAATCTTTCTCTATTTTGTATCTGGGTCGCGGCCACAGCATGGCCGCCAACGGGTGGTGCTGGTCTGCACCACAACCCAGCAGGGCCGCCAAAGCACAGTTCATGGAACTTTACCACTAGGCCACTGGGCTGGCCCCCGGAATCTTTTTTTTTTAATGGCTCAAACGCAGCCTCAACGCGGGGAAGCAGGAACTGCGCTCCTCGCCGGCAGGTAAGGAGGCCAGGGTGGGATCGGAGTAGACTGGCACCAGCTCCATTACTCCACGGCTGTGTCGATCCCTTCCTCCAAAGGGGACTGATGTCCTGGACACTCGAGCTGGTGCATCGCGGCAGAAATCATGCCAACTGCACTAGGAAGGTTTCTTTTGGCTGCTAGTGACAAAAAGTAAAACAAAAATAAAAACTGGGGAAAAGAGAGAAGCAGAGATGCTTGACTCCTTTGCCGTAAACATCCGGTTTCAAGCACACCCGGCTCGAGGGCCTCTGGGCTCGTGGGAATCTTGTCTCTCCCATCGCCTGGCCCTGCTTCGCTCAGGCAGGGTCCCCCGATACAAGGACGTGGCAAAGGTGGAGCCCGGCCACCCGGCGCTTACATCCCGCCAGCTTAGTGGCCCCAGGAAAAGAGACGCTCACCCTGAGTCCCCGGGCCTGGGCGAGGGGCGTGGCCAGGGCTGCGCTGCTCCGATGGGCTGGTCTGGGCCCAATGCCCTCCCCTGGGGCTTGGGGGCGGGGCCAGCCCTACCAGAGCCACGTGGCTTGAGATTAAAGGACCAGTGGGTCCCCAAAACATCATGGAGGTGCTGATTCCAGCAAAAGAGCTAGGCTTGCAAAGTAGCAGACATCCACTACAATGGTATCAATGCGTTTTTTTTACCTTGGCCGGAGAAAGCATATTTGGGACCCTGGATGCAAGGGGTGATGTGGAGAGTGATAATCAAGGGGACACTTGTGTGTGGGATCTGACCAGGGCCCTGCAGGGAGCTGGAGGAGCAGCAGCCAGGAGGGGCCCGCAGAGGGAGGAGGCGACTAACGGCTTATGATCTGCCAGGCAGTGTTCACGGGTCCTTGGTTCCTGGCCACTGCAAGATGTCAGTCAGGTTTTGTTAAAATCTTCCTCCTACTGTTGCTGGTACTCTGGGGCAAATATAGGGGAGAGGTGTGACCTTGTGGATGGCAGAGGTGACCATGGAAGTGGCAGAAACAGCGGCCAGAGCCAGAGGTGACAGGTGACCACGGATGGGACCTCAAAACGTGATCATAATATCTATCGTCCACTGAGCACCTGCTATGTCAGGCACTGCTTGAACCTGCCCACTTGTTAGCTCATCAACTTCTCACAACAAGCCTCCGAGGGAGGTCCTGTTATCACCCCCAGTATAGAGATGAAGAAACAGGCACAGAGAGGTTAAGTGACTTGCCCAAGACACACAGTTCTAAGTGGCAGAGCTGGGATTCGAACCCTCTGGCTCCTAACCCTGGCACGTGTTCATAATCACTGTCACCGGCCTCACGTGGGGGGTGGGGTGGCAGAGTCTCAGCAATTCTACAGGAAGAAAACCTGTCTTATAACCCCCTTTTGGTGGCCACACAGCCAGAGGCTCAGACAGTATCTGTTGGTCTATTTGGAGGGAAGGATGTTAGAGGGCTGAGGGACATCTGGGTGCCACAGAGTGACAAGGCTCTGCCAGCACAGGAGACACCCTTCCCCCCCACCCCCCAATGCCCTGCTGAGGGTGGAAGCTCCACTGGGACAAAAATTGGTGAGTTTCTGGCCTCTTGGAACCTATTTCTCCCATTTCTTCAAACGGCTCCAGCATCCTTTTTGGGAAACATTGCTCCCCGAACCCTGAGCCACGTGTGGGCAGGGCGGGGAGTCATCGTCCCCGGGGGGCCCAGCTCCCAGCTTAGGGCAGGTAGGTGCAGAGTGGCCTCTCCACTACCAGCCCTGCCTGGGGCGACCAGGCTGAGGTCTGCCCGGTCGGGAGGAGGGAGACGGGGGTCCTGACGGCTCCCTGTGGGCGACTGAGGACTTACAAGGACAGAGAGAAGAATGGAGAGGGACAGACAGTGAGACATGCACAAGACAGGCAGCTAGAGAGAGAAACAGAGACACAGAAAGAGAGACAAAGAGAGAGGGATGGAGACAGAGGGAGTCACTGAGAGAGAGAGAGACAAAGAAAGAAAAACAGAGAAAGACAAACAGAGACAAGAGAGAGACACGGAGAGACAGCGAGGCCAAGATGGAGAAGAGAGATCGATGGCAGCAATGAGAGACGCCGGCAGATGGAGAGACAATGAGAGATACAGACGCAGCGGGAAACACGCCCCCCATCCCTGCTCTCCTTGGCCCCACAGAGGGAGACACGCAGGGACAAGCTGGTAGAAAGGCACCCCCACGCTGACCTCCTTCTAGGCACTCCCACAGCGGCAACCAGTCCTCCCTCGGCTCTGCCCGCCTTCCCTCCTGCTGCCAGCCAAGCCCATTAAGCTGCTACGGTGGCCACAACTGAAGGCCCCACGCCCTGGGGAGGGAACCGCTGAAGAGGCGTCCCTGCTCCCCACACCAAACCATCAATTAGTATTAACGAGGGAGGCTTCTCACGCGGAAAGACCCCCCATGGGGGTCAGATGGAGGAGAAGCCCCGCCCCCCGTGACTCAAGAGGTTAAAGGGCTTGGGACCAGCCTGTGAGCCCAGAGTGTTGGGATGGCGTGTGACAGCAGGAGGGTCACCATCCAGCTGGTGGACGAGGAGGCAGGGCCTGGAACCAGGGGCCCAAAGCCTTTTCGGGGCCAGAGCTATGAGAAAATCCGAGCAGCCTGCCTGGAGGAGGGGGTTCTGTTCCGAGATCCCTACTTCCCTGCTGGCCCAGATACCCTTGGCTATGACCAGCTGGGGCCGGACTCTGAGAAGACCAAAGGGGTGGAATGGATGCGGCCCCATGTAAAGTGGGGCTGGGGCTTGGGGCCTGGGTCTGAGGGCGGAGGGGCTGGGGGCCTGGACTCCTGGGTCTGAGGGCGGAGGGGCTGGGGGCCTGGACTCCTGGGTCTGAGGGAGGAGGGGCTGGGGCCTGGACTCCTGGGTTTGAGGGAGGAGGGGCTGGGGGCCTGGACTCCTGGGTCTGAGGGAGGAGGGGCTGGGGGCCCGGACCCCTGGGTCTGAGGGAGGAGGGGCTGGGGGCCTGGACCCCTGGGTCTGAGGGAGGAGGGGCTGGGGGCCCGGACCCCTGGGTCTGAGGGAGGAGGGGCTGGGGGCCTGGACTCCTGGGTCTGAGGGAGGAGGGGCTGGGGGCCCGGACCCCTGGGTCTGAGGGAGGAGGGGCTGGGGGGCTGGGCTCCTGGGTCTGAGGGAGGAGGGGCTGGGGGGCTGGGCTCCTGGGTCTGAGGGAGGAGGGGCTGGGGGCCCGGACCCCTGGGTCTGAGGGAGGAGGGGCTGGGGGGCTGGGCTCCTGGGTCTGAGGGAGGAGGGGCTGGGGGGCTGGGCTCCTGGGTCTGAGGGAGGAGGGGCTGGGGGGCTGGGCTCCTGGGTCTGAGGGAGGAGGGGCTGGGGGCCTGGACTCCTGGGTCTGAGGGAGGAGGGGCTGGGGCCTGGACTCCTGAGTCTGAGGGAGGAGGGGCTAGGGGCTGGGCTCCTGGGTCTGAGGGAGGAGGGCTGGGGGCCCGGACCCCTGGGTCTGAGGGAGGAGGGGCTGGGGGGCTGGGCTCCTGGGTCTGAGGGAGGAGGGGCTGGGGGGCTGGGCTCCTGGGTCTGAGGGAGGAGGGGCTGGGAGCTGGGCTCCTGGGTCTGAGGGAGGAGGGGCTGGGGCCTGGACTCCTGAGTCTGAGGGAGGAGGGCTGCGGGCTGGGCTCCTGGGTCTGAGGGAGGAGGGGCTGGGAGCTGGGCTCCTGGGTCTGAGGGAGGAGGGGCTGGGGCCTGGACTCCTGAGTCTGAGGGAGGAGGGGTTGCGGGCTGGGCTCCTGGGTCTGAGGGAGGAGGGGCTGGGGCTGGACTCCTGGGTCTGAGGGAGGAGGGCTGGGGGCTGGGCTCCTGGGTCTGAGGGAGGAGGGGCTGGGGCTGGACTCCTGGGTCTGAGGGAGGAGGGCTGGGGGCTGGACTCCTGGGTCTGAGGGAGGAGGGGCTGGGCTCCTGGGTCTGAGGGAGGAGGGGCTGGGGGCTGGGCTCCTGGGTCTGAGGGAGGAGGGGCTGGGGGCTGGGCTCCTGGGTCTGAGGGAGGAGGGGCTGGGGCTGGACTCCTGGGTCTGAGGGAGGAGGGCTGGGGGCTGGACTCCTGGGTCTGAGGGAGGAGGGGTGGCCGGGCAGGCTCAGAGCAGACCAGCCCCCCCTCCCCTCTGTTGGGTCAGGGAAGGCAGCCGCCCGCCCACAGGCTTTACAAGCCTCTCTGTGCTCATTACTGAGCAGCGAGGGCAGGAGAGGACCTCCCCGGAGCTCCCTCCCTCCCTCCCTCTCCCGGCTGAGGCCTGGCATCCCGTCACCCACAGGAGTTTTGCGCTGAGCCGCAGTTCATCTGTGAGGACATGAGCCGGACAGACGTGTGTCAGGGGAGCCTGGGTAGGACCCCCGCACCATCCTGAGCCCCCAGATCCCACAAGCTGCCCCTGAGACCCTGACAGCTCCGCCCCCGGGCCTCCCCTCCGTGTCCCTCTTTCCCCATCACCCAATCCTGGCCTTTCTTCCCAGGTAACTGCTGGTTTCTTGCGGCCGCGGCCTCCCTCACTCTGTACCCCCGGCTCCTATGCAGGGTGGTCCCCCCTGGACAGGGTTTCCAAGATGGCTACGCAGGTGTCTTCCACTTCCAGGTAAAGCTTGATTCTTCTGTCCATGCCTCAGTTTCCCCCATGGTGACATGGATTTAATAGTTGACGCTGTCCCCTTGGAGTTGTAATTCTTGGGCTGGAACAGCTGGGGCAGGGGTCAGAGGCTGAGGTCGCGCCTGGGCCCCGCCCCTTGTCCCGCCAGCTCTGGCAGTTTGGCCGCTGGGTGGACGTCGTGGTGGACGACAGGCTGCCTGTGCGTGAGGGCAAGCTGATGTTCGTGCGCTCGGCTCAGCGGAATGAGTTCTGGGCCCCGCTCCTGGAGAAGGCGTACGCCAAGTAAGGCTTCCAGCACCCCCGCGGCAGCCCCGAGCCCCCAAGGACCCCCGGATCCTCTGGACACCCCACCAAAGACCCCAAACCAAGTCCCAGGACTCTGATGTCACACCCTCCCCTGAGCACCTCTGAATAATAAACACCTCCCTCCATCGCCATCTCACGGAAATATTCCTGGGGACCCACCAGACACCCCCAATTCTTAAGGAGCCTGAAATCTCATTTTTCAGGCCCTGAGGCACCAAATCTAACATTTATCCCCTCGGGGGCCTGTCATCTCAGACAGTCTCTCCTGATCCATCGAGAAACCCAAAGGATCTCCAAAATATTGGCTGTGGTCCCCAGACCCTCGAATCTTTGCTTTTCCCCATCTTGTGCCTCTGAAATCTCAGACGAGCCCTCAGGGTACCCCTGAAGCAGACATCACCCCTCCGGAGAGTCGAGGTTTCAGACACAGTCTCCAGGACGCCCAGCATTCTGACAGAGCTCTCCTGTGACCTCTGAATCACACAGGCCACCAGGGACCAGAGGCCCGATTTCCAAGGGCTTCTAGAATATGCCACAGTTTCTACCTCGAGAGTTTGCAAACTTCAGGGATAGCCCTGGGACCCCACACCCTGCGACAGAGGCCCCCCAGATCCCTGGGCTTGCCCGAGATGCTCGCACGGGCCTCAGACACCCCCACCCCAACCCGCTCCCACAGGCTCCACGGCTCCTACGAGGTGATGCGAGGCGGCCACATGAACGAGGCTTTCGTGGACTTCACGGGCGGCGTGGGCGAGGTGCTCTACCTGAGGCAAGGCACCCCGGGCCTCTTCTCGGCCCTGCGCCATGCCCTGGCCAAGGAGTCCCTCGTGGGCGCCACTGCCCTGGTGAGAGAGTCAGCCTCCCATGGGGACCCCCCACCCAGACCAGAGCACAGTCACAGCTGGAAGGGGGCAGGGGTCACGTGTCCTCCTCTCTGCTTTCACTGTTGCCTTATTCTCTCTCACAAATCAAACACGAGCAAGTCAAAAGGACATTTATTTACTCTCAGAACTAACCAATCTTCAGGCATAGCTGGATCCAGGCGCTTAGTGGATGTTGCAAATGCATTTTTCTATTCTTCGTTCTGACTTAGCTTCACTTTCAGGCAGGTTTTCCCCTCATGGGCACAAAAGGGGCCCTCACAGCTGTAGGTACCTCCCACCACCCCAGCGGTTAAAAAAAAAAAAAAACAAAACAAAAAACGAGGGCCTCTTTCTGAGAATTTCAGCAAAAGTCCCAGGGTTGATTTTCATGGGCTCAGCTTGGGTCATATGTTCGTCTGTTACCCAGTCACATACTCATTCATTCACTGAGTCAGTCTAACTCATTCACTCATTCGTTTACTTAATCCTCCACTGTGTAACTGATTCTCCTTGTCTTTTGTGTCTCTCTGCCCTCTCCATCTCTCTCTGTCTGCTCTGTATCTCTCTGTCTCTTTGTCTCTCCTCCTCCTTCCATCTATTGCTGACTCCTCTCCTCTGCCTCTCTCTCCGTCATCTCCCATCTTCCCTCACCAACGCCCTCACCCTCTCCAAGCCCCGCGCCATTCAACTGGGGGCTCTGGTTGACTCCTGCTTTGGTGGCAGGAGGTCGGGGGGTGGGGCAGAGAGGAGCGGCCATCCTCCCGTCCCCCACCGTGGCCTCACCGTCCCCTGTCCTCCGCCCAGAGTGATCGGGGCGAGTACCGCACAGAAGACGGGCTGGTGAAGGGACATGCGTATTCCGTCACGGGCACGCACAAGGTGGGTATCCCCTTGGGGGGGCTGGCAGGGGGTATCCCAGCGTCACCCCCACTGCCGATGCCGCCCTCAGGTGTCCCTGGGCTTCACCAAGGTGCGGCTGTTGCGGCTGCGGAACCCATGGGGCCGCGTGGAGTGGACCGGGGCCTGGAGCGACAGGTGGGACGCATCTGGGGGGCGGGGGCGGGGGCGGGCTTAGCGCCACCCACCCACCGCTCACTCCCCAGTCTCCCCAGTTGCCCCCGCTGGGACGCGCTCCCCGCCGAGTGGCGAGAGGCCCTGCTGGTGAAGAAAGAGGACGGCGAGTTCTGGTGAGTTGGGGGCGCCCAGCCCGGCCTCCGGGGGAAGGGAAGGGGCGCCAGGCCGTGGGGCTCAGGGAGGGGGCGGCCTGCGTGCAGGGACACGGCGGAAGTCCCTGGGGATGGGCACTGACCCTGTCAGTGGTAATTTGGGGGTCGGGTTCTACTGGGGAGTCAGGAAGAACTGGCAGTAATGTTAGGGGAATTCATAACCTTGGGGGTTGAAGGGGGAGGGGTGACATTTAGGGCAATTGAGGGGGACTTGGTGACATCCGGGGCGTTTCTTGCGATTTGGCAATATTAAGGGGCGGTAGGATACTTGTTGGTAGTCGAGAGTCTGAGGGTCTTGATTTTGGGGGTTGAACGCAATTTGACGACATTCGGGGGCAGTTTGTGCATCTCACAGTTCGCGGTGGTTTCTGGGGACTTGAAGAAATCTGGCGGAGCTGGGGCTCAGTGATTGGGGGTCCTTTCTGGAGACAGGGTATTACCGCGGGGACTGCAGAGTACGTGGCACTATTTAAGGCATTTGGGGGGTTCCGTGACTCGGGGGTCACGCTGGGGTCTTAACACGTTTGGGAGGCCGGCCCCGGGGGCGGGCGGGGCTCTGACCACTGGCCTCTCGCCGCGCAGGATGGAGCTGCAGGACTTCCTTCACCACTTCGACACCGTCCAGATCTGCTCGCTGAGCCCCGAGGTGCTGGGCCCCAGCCCGGCGGGAGGCGGCTGGCACATCCACACCTTCCAAGGCCGCTGGGTGCGCGGCTTCAACTCCGGCGGGAGCCAGCCTGGTGCCGGTGAGGCCCCGAGGGTCCCTGAGGGGCAAGCCGCGAGGTGGGGTGGGGGCGGGGGCGGGCTGTGGCAGGCCGTAACCCCATTGCTTTCTCCTCTGTTAGAAACCTTCTGGACCAACCCCCAGTTCCGGCTGACGCTGCTGGAGCCCGATGACGAGGACGAGGACGAGGAGGGGCCCTGGGGGGGCTGGGGGGCAGCAGGGGCGCGGGGCCCTGCGCAGGGGGGCCGCACCCCCAAGTGCACTGTCCTCCTGTCACTCATCCAGAGGAACCGACGGCGCCTGAGGGCCCAGGGCCTCACCTACCTCACCGTGGGGTTCCACGTGTTCCAGGTGGGACCCCGCGCTGGGCAGAGGCGCGGGGAGCAGGGAGGCAGCGAGCGGCCGGAGACCGTGGGGGACCGGAGGCGGCGGGGAGGCTGCGGGGTAGAGGATGCGGCCGAGGGTCAGGGACCGAGAGAGAGCTGAGGGAATCAGAAGGAGTGTTGGGAGAGACTGAGCGGCTAGGGAGGGCGCGGAGGGAGGCGGGGGCCAGGAAGGCAAGGGGATGAGGGGTCAGAAAGGGGTCAGAGCAAGGGCTGAGGGCTGAGGGTCAGGGAGGGGACCAAGGAGCAGAGAAGGTCCTTGAGGGCACAGCCGGGAGGGAGGGGTCCAGGAGGAGCTGGAATCTGGATGCGGGGGCAGCGGCTCAAGGAGGGGTGCAATGGGAAACAGAGAAAGAGAGGGCACTGGGAGGTGGAGGCTGTGGAGGGGGCAGGAGGGGACTCTGGGGAGCGGCCGCCGCCTCTGGCCCTGTCTCCCCTTTTTCTTCCTTCTCACAGATCCCGGAGGAGGTGGGTCTCTGATGGGACCCCAGATCCCAGAGTCCATCCGTGCCTGAATCAGCCCCAGGGGCTCGGACAACCTGCGTGGGGGGGGGCAGGGCGGGTGACGGGGGAACCCGCGGGTGTGGACCGGGCGCGGTGGGTGGGTGGGTGGGTGGGGGGTGAGCTGGGGCGTGAGCTGGGGCGTCGCGGTCACGCCGCCCCCGCCCCCAGCTGCTGGGCCTCTGGGACTCCCCGCGCAGCCGCGCGCTCCTGCCGAGCCTGCTGCGCGCCGACCGCTCGCCCTTCTGCACCCGCCGCGACGTGAGCCGCCGCTGCCGCCTGCGCCCCGGCCACTACCTGGTGGTGCCCAGCGCCGCCCGCGCCGGCGACGAGGCCGACTTCACGCTGCGCGTCTTCTCCGAGCGCCGCCACACCGCGCGGTGAGCGGGCACCCCGTCCGCCCCGGGGACCCCCAGACCCGCGTCCCGGGCGCCCCGGCCCCCGTGCCCCGAGTGCATCCGCCCAGGGCCCCCGGGATCCCGCCTAGACACCCCTCCCCCATTCCTCCGCCGAGACCCCGGGGTGAGCCGCCCCCACTGCCATCTGTAATTTGCAGGGAGATCGATGACGCCATCAGCGCCGACCTGCGCGCCCTGTCGGTGAGGGGCTGCCCTGGAGGGGGCACGACGTGGAGGCTGCTCTTGGCCAGAACTAAACTCCCCCCACCCACAGGTCCCCTACGTTCCCCTGGAGGTGGGCTTGGAGCAGCTGTTTCAGGAGCTGGCAGGAGAGGTGAGGAACGGGGAGGGGGATAAGGGGGACCCCCCCCCCCGAGCCTCTCCCTCATCCTGGGTGTCTCATTTTGCTCTAGTGTCTCCCTCTCTCTCTGAGCTTAAATCTCATGACCTTCTTCTCTCATGCTCACAGCTCTTCCCTGCCCCAGGGCCTTTGCTCAATCTGTCCCTCTGCCTGGGCGCCTTCTCTCCCTTCAAACCCTCTGCCTGGCTAAGCCTCCTCTTTCTAAAATGCCTTCTCTGGGAGCTCTCCTGCCCCTCCTCCAGGCTGGTCAGCTCCCACAGCCCAGTGCCTCCCCAGTGCAGCCCTGACCGCTCTGGGGACAGGTCTCCCTGTCTGGACTGTCAGCTCTGAAATGGCAAGCAGAGGGAAAGGGGTTCCCTCACTCTCTGCTGTGTCCCCAGCGCTGCTCACCCACCATGCCATTTGGACCCAGCCCCAAGCTGTTTGTTGAGTGGCTATCTGAGTGAATGGCCTCATGACCCGTTCTCTCCCTGACCAGGAGGAAGAACTCAGCGCCCCTCAGCTCCAGACCTTACTAAGCATCGCCCTGGAGCCTGGTGAGCTGGGGGCCAGAGTGGACCCCTGTGCGTGTTAATCCACTATGCTGCTGGGACTCAGGCCATGGGAGCCATGGGCTCAGCCTGGCAGCGCCTCCCCACGTGTGGGTCCTGTGGCAGGACCCGTGGCCAAGGCCACGATCTCAGGGACAGGCAGGGGTTGAAGCCGCCTTGAGCACAGACTCAGAACCCCCTTGCCTGGGGTCAGATCCAGACTCTGTTCGTCCCCGGCAGCCACCTGGCTCTCTGTGCCTCAGTTTCTATTAACATGGGGGTGGCAATAATCTCTAGCATTTACACGGATGGCAGGCATGCAGGACGTTCCGTCTTTTTCTTTTCTTTCCTGTAGCCAGGGCCCACGCGCGGACCCCGAGAGAGCTGGGGCTCAGGACCTGTGAGCAGCTGCTGCAGTGTTTTGGGGTACGTGGTGGAGGTGGTGCCTGGGTGTGGAGGATGGGGCCTGGGGGGCCTCTGCTCCCCTTCTGGGGACCCTGCCTTAGCCACATGCCTCCTCCCCAGCACGGCCGGAGTCTAGGCCTGCACCGTTTCCAGCAGCTCTGGCGCCACCTCCTGGAGTGGCAGGTAAGATGGGGGCTGGGCAGGGCCGCCTCCTCCTGGAGGGAGAAGCCTCTTTACTAACAGGGACTCGGGTGCTATAGGGCTGGTTGGCCTTAGGGAGACGGGGGAATGACCATCCCATGTCAGCTGGGAGGGAACCGGCTAGGACGCCCCTGCCCATCCACCCCTTTCTGTCTGTGTGACCTCAGGCACGTCACCTCTCCTCCAAGCCCCTTGTGGTCCAAGGGATGGCTGCTCGCCCAGGGCACCAGCCGGGAAGGAGGGAGCTGGGGTGGGACCTGCCTGTCGGCCTCCGAGGTCCCCCTTTGGCCCTGGGGGTGCCCGGGGCCTGAGGCAGGGGGCTGACCTGTCCCTCTGTGCCCAGGCCACATTCGACAAGTTCGATGAGGACGCCTCCGGGACCATGAACTCCTACGAGCTGAGGCTGGCACTGAATGCGGCAGGTAGGGACAGGGTCCTGGGGGGCCTAGGACGGGATCTGCTCCCTGCCTGCTGCATCTTCTTGGGGTCCTGACTGCCCGCCCCGCTGCAGCCATCCACAAAGCCCGCGCCTGGGTTCATTGCCAGCTCTCGGCAGGGACGGGGTAACCCTGAGAGGCCAAATGGGGAGAACCCTCTGTGTGGGGGTGGAAGAGGGTATGAGGGGCTGGGCCTGGGGGACGCAGAGGGAAGATGGGGGAGGCTTGGGAGCTGGTGTCTGAGGCCCCAGCCCCCAGGGCCTCGCGGTGGAATGTCCTGGATTCCTGGGAGCTTGGGTTGGAATCCCAGCTCTGCTGACTCACCCCTCGGCTGGCCCTGGCCGCACGTCCGGCTCCCTGAGCCTCTGTCCCCTCTCTGTAAAGTGGCCACTGCCCGGGGCGGCTCGGAGGAGCCTGTGGAATGGGGCCCGCAGGGCCTGGTGCTGGGGGCGCGCTGCCATGACAGTGTGCCGAGGGCTCCCGCTGGCGGCTGCGTTCTTCGGGGGAGGTGGAACAGCCCCTCCACCCGTGTGGGAGCCGGAGCTGGGCTTCTCCTGGGCTCCAAAGCAAGTTAGAAAAGTGCGGGATCAGCCCCCGCTCTTGGCCTCGTGGGGGCGCTGGAGGGGCAGCCAGGATCAGACGCGGGCCTGCCAGGTCCCCCGCCTGACCCCAGGGCTCGACTGCCACACAAAGGAAGGGGGAGACAAGGGAGATGGGAGGGGGGGACTGTGACCCAGAGGGAGACCCCAAGGGGGCAGGTCAAAGGTCCAGGGATGCGCAAGAAAAAAACAGAGGAGGGGAGAGGTGGAGCCAGAGAGCAGAAGACGGGCAGACATGAGGCAGTGGAACGGAGTCCCGATGGACAGGCACAGAGGCCGGAGGAAGGGGACAGAGGGGAGGTCAGTACGGCCGCTTCAGTGTCACTGAGCCTGGGCCGTGCCCGGAGTGGCTCTAGGTAGGAGAAACTGCTGCAGTGCACTGGTGGGGCCCACGGTCTCGGGGCGCAGACAGACAGCAGACAAGGGAAGCATCTGGGGCAGATGGCATAAGTGCTGTGACGGTGAAAGAAGGCAGGCCAGGGCATCAGGGCGTGCAGGAGTGGGGTGCGGTCTGGGACAAGCTGTTGGGGAAGGCCTCCGGGAGAAGGTGATGTTTGAGCAGAGATGTGATGGAAGGGGAGTGAGCCTTAGGGAGACTGGGACAAGAGCAGTCCAGACAGAGGGAACAGCCAGTGCAAAGGCCCTGAGATGGGATCTTGCCACTGTGTTGGAATAGCTTCGAGGAGGCTGCTGTAGAGTGAACAAGGGGCCCAGTGATGGGGGGGGGGGGGTGGGCAGTGTGGCTGGAGGAGGAAGAGGCTGGGGAGGGCAGGTGGTCAGAGAGGAGACACTGGTGGGGAGACAGTGGAGCCCCATGAGGCCTCGGAGGAGCTCAGCTCTTCACATCTATGAGAGGGAGGAGGGAGAGGCAAGTCAGGGGCAGGGCGCATGGGGCTGGAGCCGACTGGCAAGGGAACATTAGTGCCACGTATGGAGGAGGGAATGCCCAGGGCCAGCAGGAAGCCGCCTCCCAGGAGCCCAGGGACAGACGGGCAGGCTCGGGGTCGGGGGACGGCGAGAGAAATGACCCGCTCCCATTGGTCCCATCCTGTGCTCCATAAGCATCGCCTCAACACTTGCTCCCGTGCCCGCCGAGGCTGGGGACTCAGTGGTGACCAGAAACCCTTCCCTGACCTCCCGCGGCTTCCAGTCCAGGGGCAGCCAAAGCCCGCAGTGACAGTGACAGTGCAGAGGGGTCAGGGCGGGACGGGGCGGCACAGGGAGCTGCATGCTGGGGGGTATCGAGAGGACTTCCTGGAGGAGAGTGTCTGAAGAGTGGGATGCTCCCGGCCGAGAGGACAAGGTGCTCTGGGCAGAGGGTACAGCAAATACAAAGGAGGCCAGATAAGGGCCACAGGCCAGGTGGAGAAGTGGGGGAGGGCAGTGGGAGATGGTGTGGCCTGCGGGGCCACCAGGTGGCTGAGGACAGTGCGGGTCATGTCACCAGGGCCCAATACACTAGGTGAGGGGTTTCACGAGTTCCAGGGGACCCTGGGCAGGACCCCACAGCAGGCAACACAGGACACACGAGCCACAACGGTGGTCGGAGGGAGCCGGCAGCTGAGGGCCCTTTGCCCTCCATGGGTGGGGGTCGCCCACGGTCCTGGGCATGGCATCCCCCCCCAATCCTGAAGGCAGATGAAGGCCAGAGGGAGAGTGACCTGGGGGAGGTCACACGGCCAGGGGGAGGCTGCAGCCCCCAGAACAAGGCATGGCGTGTGACGGCTCCTGCCAGGTGGGTATTTGTTGAGTGAACGGATGCACAGAATGGGGGCAGCAGAGGCCGCTGCAGGCGCCCTTGGCTCACTTGTCTCTGGACTCGAGCGGGATGGAGCGTCACCGCACTCCCGAGCCTGGAGGGGGACCAGTGTCTGCAGCTTTAAAATGACTCCGGCGAGTCCTCATCATGGAGGATTTCTAAACCTCAGAAATCGCCTGAGGGGGAGTATAAAGAAATCGACTCGGGGGCACCCACAACATTCTGCTGACGGGAACACCCTCCAGTGTCCATGAGCAGAGATTCCACAGTTTAAAGGAGTGACGACAGGGACACGTAGCTGTGACATGCTGGACACTGTTCTAAGCTCCACACGTAACATCGTCACACAGCCTTATGGGGTCAGGGCTCTCAGAGGCCCCACGTGACAGATGAGGAAACTGAGGCCCAGGAGTGAAGGGAGCTGTCCGTGGCCACACAGCTGGGATTTGAGAGGGGGAAACAGGCCCCCAGCATCTGTCTTCCCAGGGGAGTGAGGGTGGGGGGGGCGGCACTGAGGGGGTCAGGGGCTCAGAGGCGGCCTCCCCCCAGGCTTCCACCTCAACAACCAGCTGACCCAGGCCCTCACCAGCCGCTACCGGGACAGCCGCCTACGTGTGGACTTCGAGCGCTTCGTGGCCTGTGTGGCGCAGCTCACCTGCATCTTCCGTGAGTGCCACCCCTGGCGTGGGGGGCAGGGGGCAGGGAGGGGGGCGCTCACCTGCCCACTCTGTACAGGCCACTGCAGCCAGCACCTGGATGGGGGCGAGGGCGTCGTCTGCCTGACCCACAGACAGGTGAGCCTGGGCCGAGGGGGAGGGCGGCGCAGGGCCCCGGGGGACGCAGCCTCAAGCCCCCTGTCCTCTCTCCCCAGTGGATGGAGGTGGCCACCTTCTCCTAGGATCTCGGTGCAGGAGCACCTGCTGCCAGAGGCGGGAGAGCGGCTGGGGCCCCGCCTTTCCCCTCCACCAGCCGGGACCAGCATTTATTCCGCAGAGAGGGGGTCTGAGCAGAGGCACCGCCTGCGGCCCTTCCCCTGCCTGTCTGGCCTGGGCTGATGCTCTGGCGTAAGCAGCGGTTCAGAGCGCAGCCTCTAGGCCTCAGGAGCCGGCCTGCCTGGGGTCGATTCCTGGCCCACCATTCGCCAGCTGGGTGACCCCGGGCTGTGTCTGCACCTCTCTGGGCTCTGCACTCCTCACCTGTGTACGGGGCAGTCATGGCACCTTCCTCGTGCAGGCTATACTAGTTGGGGCGCATTACTCGCTTAGAACAGTGCCTGGCCCAGAGCGGTCCCCGGGAGCACGCACTCCTCCACACTCAGGGGAACAGGGGCTGTGCCCCCCCCCAGCCCCCAGCCCCGCCTTGCTCTGGGAAGAGGTGTCCTATCATCGCTCTCCTAGAAGGCGGAGAGCGGAGACAGGAGAGAAGAAGAGAGAACACTGTAGAAATCCTTCTTAAAAATATTACATGTTTTATTATCCTGTCCCCAGAAGGGTGGTTTATCCAGAAACCAAGAAAAAAAAATAATCAATCAGAATAAACTCAAAAAAGGGCAGGGAGGGAGCAAAACCATCAACTAACAGGCAGCCAGGCCAGCAGCCCACCCTCCCCTGGGGAGGGTCCCAGAGACCCTCGCTCCACACAACGACAGAGACCAGCGGGCGTGGGGGGAGCGGGGGGGCGATCGCTACGTCATTACGAGCAGAGGCGGCAGAGATACGGTGCTAGGTGGATATATATTTATATAATAAATCCGTAAGTTAATAAAGTAAATAGCAATTCTCTGAAAGTTTTTAAATTTTTTTTTTTATAGTTTTTTGTGTGTGGGTGGATTTTTTGTTTTTTTGTGGGTTTTTTTTTTTTTTGGTCCTTAGAAAATCTGAGAGGCGTAGGTCCGGACAAAGCATGGTGGGGCCGGCGGGGGGCAAGGCCATCTGCCAGCCCCACTCCTCTGCTGCAGAGCAGGGGTGCCGGGCAGCACCCCTCAGTGGGGCAGTCACCTGGGGGGGGCGGGGAGACAGGAGTGGGGTCCCCTGTCCTGTCGGGAGCCGAGGCGCCCTCTGCTGGGCCCGTCGCAGGCCCGGGCGGCTCCTGGACAAGGCACGTCGGGCTTTGGCCTGGATGGATTTGGGAGCCTTGAAGGAACCTCGGGGACAAAGGGAGGGCCGGGGTGTGGAGGGCGTTCCGAGGGCTAGGAGGGAGCCTGTTTTGCTGTGGGGATCCACTGGCCCCTCCATGTAGTTAAAAAAAATGACAAAGCACATCATATATATTTACCAGACCAGAAGCGCTGCCCAGAGGCCCGCACGCATGCCCCGTCCAGGGGGAGGAAGAGCAGCCTCCGGCCAGGGCCAGGACGCAGAGAGAGAAGAGAGCCGGCCCAGCGCCTCCCCGCCCCGCCCACCCCAGGAAGGACTGCCAGGCGCTTTGCATAGATACAGAGTCAGAGGAGTGGCCAGGCCCAGCCCCTCCGGGAGGCTGCGAGGAGGGCGCAGGCAGCACAGGGCCAGCCTCACAGGTCGCTCTCGCCGTACAGGGCTGTGGAGAAGGACTTGTAGTCGAGGGCACCGGGCACGGCGTCGGGGCCCTGGTAGGGCGCCATGCGGGCGATGCAGTATTCGGCCTGGTCGGGGGGCAGCTCTCTCCGCAGCTCCTCGGCCGTGATGAAGTTCTGGGGGCGGCAGAGTGGGACTCTGGGCCACCCCTACCCACATGCTGGCCCACCCTCCCCCATGCCCTGTCCTGGCAGCAAGGGCCCCACGCCGCCGGCCCCCAGGTGCCCCCGAGGCGTCTCGCTTACCTTGTCCCCTGCCAGGACCTTGAAGGAAGCGATGACCTGGTCGGCCGTGTCTGTGTCAGTGGTCTCCCTCGACATGAAGTCGATGAACGCTTGGAAGGTCACGAGGCCGCTGTGGTTGGGGTCAACCATGCTCATGATGCGGTTGAACTCGGCGTCGCCCTGCGGGGTGGGAGTCGGGCAGGGGACAGAGCATGTGAGCCAAGCAGGGCGGCCCAGCCTGGCCTGGCAGATGCCCCCCAGGAGAACCAGGCCAGGAGAGCAGAGCCCGAGCCTGGCCCAGCAAGCTGCCGTTGTGAGCCGGCCTCCAAGGGCCTTGGTCCCCCAGGCCGGGCTGGGCCCGCTGCTCCATCCCGCCCATGTCTGTGGGAAGTGAGGAGCTGGGACGTGGACCACACAGGGCTCCTGCTCATCAGCCCCAGGCTCACAAGCTAGCTCTGAAGGATGGGGGAGAGAGAGAAAGAGAGAGAAGGGGGAGAGCCAGGAACCTGACCCCTCTCCGCAGAGACTTCTAGGAAAGGAAGGGGAGGCCAGGGAGTCACTGGAGGGACCCCAGCCCAGCAGATGCAGCGGAAGAGGCAGCGAGGCTGTGCTGCTCTGGTGGAGTGTCCCGGAGGACAGGGAGACTCTAGGCGGGGGCGGAGGTGGCGGAGAGGAGGAGGAAGAGGAGAGGAGGAGTAGGAGGGGGAGGGGGAGGAGGAGCAGGGGGGGAGGAGGAGCGGGGGGACGAGGAAAGGGAGGAGGGGGAGAAGGCAGGGGAGGAAGGGGAGGGAGGAGGAGGAAGAGGGGGAGAAGGGAGAGGAGGAAGGAGAGGGAGGCGGGAGGAGAAGGGAGAAGAGAAAGGGGAGGAGGGGGAGAAGGCAGGGGAGGAAGGAGAGGAGGAGAAGGGGAGTAGGAGGGGGGGAGAAGAGGGATGGGGAAGGGGGGGGGAGGAGCAGGGGGAGGCAGAGGAGTGGAGGAGGAGAGCACGGCAGCAGGGGAGCAGAGGCCGCATACCAGGCTGTATCCTGTGGAGATAAGCAGAGCCCTGAAGTCATCGGAGTCCATGCTGCCTGTCTGTTTCTGCTCGAGGACGCAGGGACAGCAGAGGAGGCCAGACCCAGAGTAGGCAAGAGGGGCCGCCCCATGTGCACAGCGGGAAACAGGACAGTGGCGGAGAGCGGGGGAAACAGGCGGCCCCGAGAGACCAGGTAAGGGGGACGGTGTCCAGAGACACAGGGCAGGGAGGAGGCAGGAGAGCGGGTGAAATGGCACACGCAATGACAAGGGGCGGCACGGCGAGAGGAGGGGAGACAGAGAGGAGAGAGAGAGAGAAAGAGCAGTTAATGCCACGGTCGGCGGGCGTGGGTGCGTACCTGCCGGTCATTCTCCACATCGTAGCCCAGGCTGATGAGGCAGGCCTTGAACTCCTCCGGCCCCAGCGCCCCGCCGTGGTCCTGCCGGGTGGGCGTCCGTGGAGACCAGGCCCCGCAGAGAGGTGGGGAGAGGGGCCAGGGTCCCGTGCAGAGGGCAGGGGGAGGGGAACACATGGGGGAGGAAACACACAGTTAGAGGGGACGAGGATGAGGTGACGGCCAGGGCAGGGAGGGACAGTGGAGGGCCGTGGGTGGCCTGGCGGGCAGTCAGAGGCCCCTGGGCCAGAGCAGGGGCAGGAGCTGAGGTGCAGGACTATGGACTGAGTCCCAGGACTCGTGAGAGAGTGGGAGCTCTCCTTGCCCCAGGATTTGGGGTGGAAGAAAAGGGACCGCACCCCATCCCGCGTGGGATGTCGGGGTCCCCGCCTGACAGTGCAGAGCTGAGGGCACCCGGCCCAGCAGGGTAGGAGGGGGAGGGGCAAACACAGGTGCTCAGGGCCCTTCGAAAGGGAATGCCAGGCGGAATCTGCACGTTAACACCCCCGTGTGTGTGTGTGTGTGTGTGTGCGTGTGTGTGTGTGTGTGTGTGTGTGCGTGCATGCACATCCCAGAAGCCCAGCTGGGTCCTGGATCTCAGCCGTGCTGGAACTTAGTTCACTGGTAGGTTGGCAAGGTTTTGCCCCAGAGCCGGGGCTTGGGACCTCCTCTCCTGCCTCGAGGGAAGCCGAGGCTGGGGGTCCAGGTCACGTGCCTCTGCGCCCCGTCAGTGGCTGAGGCCCTGCCAGGCCCTGTGAGTGGCGGCTGATACTCAGCAACTGTGATGTGAACAGACGGACAGATGCAAAGACGACGGAGGGGGCGGGATGGGATGGTGAGAGCAGGGAGAAGGGAGACCCGGGGGCGGCAGGAGCGGCCCACCTTGTCGAAGTGGTTGAAGGAGGCGCGGAACTCCTGCATCTGCTCCTGGCTGATGCCCTTGGCGTCGCGGGTGAGGATCTGGTTCTCGACCTCGTTGATGGTGCGCGCGATGGTGGTGAGCAGCTGTTCCCAGCCCACACGGATGTGCTGGGGAGGGGCAAGGCTGTGACTGGGGAGCTGGGACCATGGCGCCCCCTCGCAGCAGGATGTGGCCTGGAGTCGGACCCACCCCGACTCTCTCCCCAGCCCCAGTCCAGCTCCTGCTCTCTGGGCCTCATCTGCACACAGCAACAGGCGTGGCGCCTCCCTGTGGCCTCTGCCAACCAGCAGGGTCCACGTCACGTTGGTTTATGTCCCAGCAGAGCAGGGCCAGGGCCCAATACCTATGCCAGGATCCACTGGGAACCTTAGCAGAGGTATGCTGGGCAACGTCTAACTGGCTTTCTACGGGGGAAAACCTATTTGTTTTGTGGTATCTGTGGATGTGCATGGTGTAAATATGGTCCTGGTGGACAATTTCAAGCTACCCCAAGGATGGCAACCAGCCCGACACTTTGACCCCGCAGCGAGCTGTGCCCACGGACTCCTGCACACGCTGGCGGATCTGTGTCCTCAAGCGAGGACGAAACTGCTGAGGCCACAGCGGGGGCAGATGCTGCCCTCCCAGCTCTCCCGGGAGCCTGTCCTGAGCCACACGTTGTCATGGTGATGGGAGAGCGGTGGTGGGAAAACTGTGCTTTTCTGAAATGTGTGGACGTTCAATCTAGTCTCTTTGCCGTCAGAGTAAAAGAGGAGACAGAGGAAGCGGCAGCTAGCTCTTCTCCTGGCCCCCACGATTTGGCCCACGGAGGCCCGGCCTGGGCGGCGGGCGGTGGGCGTACCTCCATGGTGTAGTTGGTGTGCTTGTTGTCGAAGATGAGGGCCTCCTGGATGAGCTGGTGCTGCTGCTCGAGCAGGTCCAGGTTGGGCTTGTAGTCCACGATGCTGCGCTCGTACTGCTTCAGGTGGCTCAGCTGGTCCTCCAGGGTCCCGTTCATCTCGATGGAAATGCGCCCGATCTCCTGCAGAGAAGGCGCTGCGCTGGGGGCAGGCTGGCGGGCCCCCGGCCACCCCCAGCCACCCGGGGAAGGTCTCTCTGTCGCTGGCTGCCCCACAGCCAGGGGGGCCTCCAGCCTGGGGCCTTTGCCCAGGGGTCCCCTCTCCTGGAAGGCCTGCAGCTCGCTGGCTGTCCCCCCAGTCCTGTCATCTAGAGTAAAGCAGCCAGGATGGAGCGTTTCTGTGCCAAGTATAATGCGCCCAACCTCACTGCACCCTCGACTCCCTGTGAGGCCCAGGACGGTGACAGCCCAGAGTGCAGATGTGCCAACTGAGGCCCAAAGAGAGCAACTTGTCACAGAGCTGGGATCTGTCCCAGGCCTGGCCATCTTCAGAGCGGCTCCCCACGCCTCGGCTCCCACAGTGGCCACGCTGGGCAGCCAGCTCTGGGCTGCGAGGCTGGCCTGCCTGCGCCCCTCCCAGGCTTGCTGCAAGTTTAAGCGAGGCCGCCCTGGCCAACAGGGTGCCTGGTACACGGTGAGCAACTGGCAAGTGGCAGCCAGAGCTGCAATCGGATCTTTACCAGCCTTCCTGTGGCCGGGTCACAAGGTTCATCCGTGAGCACACTGAGGGTCTGAGCGCGGTAACTGTTTTCACACCCATTTTAGAGAGGAGAAAACTGAGGAGCAGAGGTTAAACTCCTGAGCTCACGATTGCCAGTCCAGGGCAGAGTCGAGGCCTGAGCCACCTCTGACTGCTCAGCGGAGTCTCCCTCTGGGCAGCACTGCCCTTTCCACCGACGCAATCCCACTGACCCGCCTCCTCCCGCGAGGCCGTCGGGGCTCCCAGCTTGCTGGCCCCAGGGAGCACTGGGGCCTCCCGCTCACTGGGGGCTCTTTCCCAACTCGGCCCTGCCAGGCTTTCCTGGGCCCACAGCAGGGGCCGGGCCCCTCACCTCCATCTTAGTCTGGATCCAGGGCCCCACGATGTTGGCCTGGCTGGCGAACTGGCGGCGGAGGCGCTCGTTGGACTGCTGCTTGCTCTGTTCCTCCAGGAGGGCCTGGTCCCGCTTAGGCACCAGCTGCTGCACCTGGGGACGGCCGCGAGCAGCGCGGTCAGGTGGCGGCTCCCTCACCGGGCTGGCCCAGCCCCAGCCCCAGCTCGGGTCCTGCCGATGGGCCCCACTCACCTTCTCCCACTTGGAGTTGATGATCTGGGGCGTGACGGTGGTGTAGGGGTTGCTGCCCGACAGCTTGATGTGGTTGCTCTCGGCGATCCTCTGGGCCTCCTTGTGGATGGCCAGGATGGCATCGCGCTCCCTGTCGGCGTCTGGCAGTGTCGACTTGAACTGGTCATGGGCTGAGATGAGGCCCTGGGGAAGGAGAGGGAGTGAGGGGGCCGTCCAGCCCCGCTGAGGCCCCAGGAGAAGGGCGGCGGCTGCAGACCTCGATCTCCTCGATGGTGTGCACGATGAACATGTCCTGGAGATCCTCCATGGCACTCTCCATCCAGTTGTTGAAGGGGGCTGCCCGCTTGGCGTACTCCAGGTGCAGCTGGTCAATGGTCTCCAGCTGCTTCTCTGTTTTCTGGTGTGCATGGGGAGGGACAGGGACAGAGTACAGAGGTCAGCCAGCGAGCAAGAGCGGTGGGGAATGGGGGGGAGGGGCGTGGGGGCAGGAAGGAGCCAGAGAATGTCCCATCTGGGTGGGTCAGGGGAAGCTAAAGGGTCTGGACATGGTTACCGCCCCCCCAGCCTCAAGGCAGCGGGGACACAGGCTCGGTGGGTGGCATCGCCCCTCCTCACCTCCAGGGCTTCCCTGCGGCTGTGGGTCAGAGAGCCGAGGGCATCCCACTGGTCGCAGATCTTCTGGCACCGGGTGTTGACGTTGTGGGAGTCGTAGTAATCCAGCTCGCTGTGGGCCGGGAAGATGGTGATGAGGCCAGCAGGGGCAGTCAAGGGTGTGCTAGGGCCCACCCACCCCAGGCGTCTCAGGCCAGGTGCCAGGGACACCAACACTTAAGGACATCCGTCATCAATCACCCCTCCAGCCCACGGGCCCCCAGGTAGGAGGAACGTGGGGGAGGGGCTGACGGGCAGGGGCTTCCTCCTGCTCACACACTCCGTGATGTGCTCTGTCGCCATAAGCTACCTCGGAGGCCCCCGAGTGCGGCCCTCAACCACGCCCGCATCGGGACTGCGTTTCCATCTAAAGAAGTCCAGCAGTGTGCACTGGTTACGGGATGGGCTAGAGCCAAGCCCCCCGGGCTGAATTCTGCCTCTGATGCTGTCCTCATGTGACCCCTGGCAGGGCACTCCCTACTCTGGCCACCTCATTTTCTCATCCATGAGATGGGAGGGCGTGGAGAGCATGTCACCCAGTACACGTGAACGCTGAGAGCAGCCCGCGGGCTCCGTAGGTAAAACCAGCGGCAGTATTTATCCAGGTTGCACATTTGTTTTAATGGGTATTAAAGCAGTTAATTGCTCTCATTCTATGCAATTACTAACATATTTAAGAAAAAAGAGAGCTGACTAGGGAGTAGGTTTGATCACTGCTTCGCCCAGGGTTCAGGGAGCGCCAGGCTGGTACAATAGCTCCTGCCCCCACACCCACCACAGCCTCCCGGCCCCTCCATCCCTCAAACCAGCCCAGGTCCCTGGCTCCTGCAGTCCAGACACACGGACATTCTTAGCAGCGGGATCCTAGGGAGTCATGCCTGTAGCAGGACCTTGGGGGCCTGGCGAGGGGTGGGGAGCAGGGAACAGCTCTGGGGAGGAACAGGACCTGGGGGCTGTCTCGCCTGCCTGGTGAGCAAGCCAGGCAGGCAGGATACAGGGGCCAGGGCGCATGCAAGGGCTGGGAGAGGGAGTGAGGCTGTGCTCCACAGAGGCACCAGGCAGCCTGGGTTCCATTGCTGTCCCAACCACTCCCTAGCTGTGTGACCTTGGGCAAGCCCCTTAGCCTCTCTGTGCCTCAGCTCCCCCTCTGCAACGCAGTGGCTGGGGGAGTAAAGGAGCTGGTGCAGGCAGAGCACCGAGCACTCTGAGTTTTCGTCACTGCCATTAGTCCACGCTCGCCGGGCTGTCCATCCAGATGGTCCTGGCCGGCCCTCGGCCCCTGATCATCGGGGAGGGAACGGACGGCACCCCAAACAGCCCTGCCCTTCTCTTCCAGGGCTACGGTCCGGAGAACTGCTTCAGGACCGTCCGTTCCCTGGCTCGGGGAGTGGGTTTGCACGGCTCTCCCCTGAGCCTGCGAAGTAGGCCGGCCTAGGACTTACTCCAAGTGTGTGTCCCACCAGCTTCCAGGGGCTCGCCCACCAACGGGGGGACCTGCCCACATCCCACCCCCACATCCCTGCGGATGTCTGCGTCTGTGACCTCATCTCCTCGGCCCGGGCACGCCAGGTGCAGGGGCTCAATCCTAGGAGAGGCTGCAGGACCCCAAGGGGACCCTCCAGTAGTGCCCAGCAGGGACTGCGAAGGCCCCACGGTACTTCTGCCGCAGGGTGAGCAAACGGGGGACCCCCAGAGCAACTGGGCAGTGCGGCGGGAGGAGTCAGGGAGGAAACTGGCCCAGCCCAGCGTGGCTGTACCAGGCGTCGGGCTGGCCCTGGCCTTGTAGGAACAGGAGTGTGGGGAGGATGGTGGCGGGGTGGGGGTGTCTGTGGAAAGGGCAGTTCCAGCCAAGGCTCCTATTTCTGAGCAGACAGCTATTTTGGGAGCCCTGCCGCCCCTCCAGGGCCTGCGGATTTTCCATGAAGTAATGGCCTGGGCCTCCCACTCGCTGGGCCCTCCCCGCTGCTGGCCGCTGCACTGGCGGAATAAGGCCCCCATTCACTGGCTCTGGAGGTTCAGTGTACTAATTGTGTCCGCAAGTTTATCTGACTGGGGCGGGGAAGGGAGGGCAAAGAACCGGCTGCCTGGAAGCTTTTACAATAAGCGTATTCTGAGCAGGAGAGGGAAGGGCAGCAGAACAATGGGCTCTCTGTACAGCCCTACTCCCTCAAGGAGGAGCGGGTGGGAGCAGTAGGGGCTAGGCTGCCCCCACATCACGGGGCCAGGAGGTCCCCTTGGTATGGCAGGCAGAGGAGGTGGAGCCCCAGGGACCCCTACAGCCTAGGAATCAAGACAGGGGGTCAGAGACCTCCCTTCTATCAGAGAATCCAGACCCCACTGTTTCTCATCCGGGGTTAAGACGAGATGGATAAGGGCGTCCTCGAACAGGCCCTTCCCTGGCCTCTGACAGGAGTTGGGGGGCGGGCTGGGAGGCCCCGTCCAGGCCCTGTGGCAGGCCGGGCCTCAGGAGGCAGCCCCACCACTGCTCTGGGCTGGGTGCTGAAGGGAAGGCAGGTGCCGGGGCTCCGTGAGCCCACACGTACTTGAGCTCCTGGGCGATGGCCGCAATCTGCTCCACGCGGTCCTGGTGTGCGGCCAGGTCGCTCTCGAAGGCCTCGTGCTTGCGGATGAGGGCTTTGATGTCCGACAGGGTGGCCGTCTCATAGTCCCGCTGCTTCAGCATGGCCTCCTTCCCTGGGGGCGCAGAGGGCAGGGGGTGCTTAGACACCAGCACAGCGGGAGTCCAGAGGGCCGTCCAACCAGAGAGGGAAACGGGGTGCGGTCCTCACATCCTGCCTCATTGAGGACGGTGCCACGAAGGCTAGAAACTTCTGGAACCTTTTTCCTTGCCCTTTCCAGGGATCTCTAAGCCCAACTATATCCTGGACGGAACCAGGAGACACTGTGGGGTTGGTGGGCCTGAGACGGATATCCCAGGTGAACCTGCACGTCCTACACTTAGTGTCCGTTAGTGGTGGGAGACCATAAGAGGATGTGCCACCCTGGCTGGAGAGGGGTCACCCACCTGTGGAGGGCTGTGACCCACAGAAGCAGCGGGGCTACAGCCCTGCCTCAGCAGGGTGGGGCAGGGGAAGTGTTCAAGCCAGGCTTCTCCCAGGACCCGACCCCTGGGCCCGCCCCCCTCAGGGTGCTGGTCCTAACACACATCCATGTGCTCCACCCCGTCCCAAGGGCTTTCTCTGTGCAGTGCACCGTCAGGTCCTCTGAAGGCAGGAGGAACACTGTTACTGGTCCTGGAGACCGGCTGGTTATACAGCCAAGGACAGGAGCTCAAGGAAGGGCTCACGCACAGGAAGGGCTGCAGAGGACCAAGGGGAAGTGCCCGCCTGGGCAGGCAGCTGGGAGCCCGGCTCCTGAAGGTGCCCTGCTCAGGCAGGCCACCTTGGGCTCCCCCTGGAGTGCTGCTCAGAGATCCCCTCCTCAGCACAGCACCAGAGCATCTGAGCAACAGCTGCCCGCCTGGTGCGGACCTCGGAGCGGTGGGGTGGCACGCAGCCTCTCCCCGCCTGTCCCTCATCTGTAAAACAGGGTCAACGTCAGGCCTGGCGTCTCAGTGAGGTGACGTTCGAGAAGGGCAGGCATGGAGCCGGGACCATCGCATCCACCCCGAGGACCAGGCCGGCACTGGCAGGCGGGGGCGGCAGCCTGGGAGCCTGACTCCACGAGCCCTGCAGCCCTGGGGCGGGAGGCCTAACCACAAAGGCAAGCTTGCAATTCCCTTCTCCAAATTTTCTCCCAAGGGTGGGAACCCGAAATAGTAGGTTCCCACTTCTCCGCCTCCGCAGAGCTTCAGCAAGGGAGCCGGCCGGGGGCGCACTGCAAACTCGGGAGAGGCCGCGACAGCCACGGAGGGACTCGGGGCTCGTTCTTCCCCAGACAATCCAAGACCTGCACAGACCTGCACCCCTGCAGGCTGGGGGGGATGCTGAGGGGGACACAGAGTGATGGCGGCTCATCCCAACCTCTGGGCCTGACCCCCAGGGTGAGGAGGCTGCTACAACTGGGTCCCAGCTGGGCTGAGGGGGCGGGAGGCCGGTCTGTCCTCCTGTTCTGCATAATTGGGGGTTCAGAGGACAGAGGCTTTGGATCTTGGGAACGAGAGAAGGCAGGACTGCCTGGGGTCCCTGGGCTGACGCGAGGAGCAGGGCCAGATGCCAAAGGGGTGGGACAGGGGCATGTGGAGACCGCTGAACCAGTTGGGCCCTGGCTGGAGACAGGGCCGGCTACCCCTAAACACCTTCAGATGAAGGCAGGCCCCGGGGTCATTCCCAGGGAAGGTCTGGTGGCCGCACACCCACACTCCTCAGCCACAGGAAGCCATCTTCCCAGGGTCCGCTGGAGCCCCAGGCGAGGGACTGCAGAGCTGATAACATGGGCCAAGAGGCTCCAGAAGGGAAATCCACAGGGATGACACCCAGAGCCCGTGAAGGATGAGGGAGACACATGGCGTGGTAACAAGGAGACAGCCCAGTCCAGGCATGGGACACAGCTGCTGTGCCCGAGGGGCCCTGACAGGAGAAATACCCCAACCTGCTGGCCTGTAAGCCCCCCAGGTTGGGACCTCGCCTACCTGGGAAACGCCTGTGCACAAAGACGACGCTCAAGAGGGGTCTGGTGAATGAATGAACAAATGAACTAAATGCCAAGGCCCCTCCTCCGGGGGGGGCGGTGTAGAAACCCTGGGCACCATTTCTGCGAGGTGTGACGGTGGTGCCCACATCCCTGGCCCGGGCCAGCTCTTCCGCGCCCCCCTTCCGGGTTCTCCTCCTCTACCTTCTTTCCCTGGCGGAGGAGGGACCAGGGTCTGGCTCTGGATCTGGCAGCTGCTGCTGGAGAACAGCCGGCCTGAGCTCATGTGAAGAGGGCACTAGATGGGCTGCAGCCAGGGACACGGGTGACGTGGGCCCAGGTCTGCGATCACGCAGGTATGTGTTCACAGGCTGACGGGGCGGGGCAGACTCCGTATGGGTGCCTCTGGGTAGGTCTTAGTATGTGGCTAGTGTGGGGGCTGCCTGCAGAAAAGCTGGGTGGGTGGGGGCTGGAGGAGCCACCAGAGGCTCAGTGAGGATCTCACAGGGAGCTGTGGGGGTGGAAGGGATGAGAGCCAACACTGAGCAATGCAGAGAAGTGTGAAATCAGCCGGGCAGGGCGGTGGCAGGAGGGCAGAGACAGAGTTGGTGAGGAGGCGGCCAGAAGCGGGAGTGCGGGCTATGGATGCTCTCGGCTTTCCCAGGCACCAGCCACTTTCTGAAGACTTACAGGCCCCTGGGATCTGGAATCTCAGCCATGGGGGCTCCTGACCGAGGCCAGGGACGTGATGGAATTCCACATCCTGAGCCAAGGGGACAGGCAGCCCAGAGCCGCTGAGGAACAGGAGGCATAGCTACTCTTTGGGGACAAGCCATCCTGTGGGGGGCCAGGCCCTGGGAAGGGTCACGAGGGCAGAGAGCTCCCAGGTGGGCCACAGTGAGGGGTGGCAGCCAGCGGCCAGCGAGCACGGTCTTCGGGTCGGGCAGCAAGCCAGGGGGCAGCTCCCTGGCCTGGCCTTTAAGGACCGTGCTCAGGACACAGGTCCATCCAGCACGGGTTCTTCAGCACGAAGTCCATGGTCACAAAGGGTGGGGAAGACGGAAGGCGTGCTGTCTGCACACAGGCTGCTGGGGATGGGTGAGCCTGTCCCCACGTCCACCAGGCCCAGGACGGGCACCGTCCTCAGGGAAGACACGGCAGAGTGGACAGGGCACGGCTCACCTCCCCATGGAGCTGGGGTGAGGCATGGCTGCATTCCTGGACGACTGGCCTTTGATGACCCAGGGAGGGGCCCACCTGCTTGTAACCTCTGGGCCAGAGCAGCCAGGACGATAAGGAGGGCCTGGCCCCAAACTGTTCGCTGCTGCCTGGGACTGGAGGACCCGGACCCAGAGCAGCATTTCTGACATGCACATGCCCAAGCAGCAGGAAAGGGGGCCTGACACAGACCCACCGCAGGAGGGGTGCTGTGCGTGAGCGTGCGCCTCAGAGACGGGAAAGCGGTGAGGCAGCGGAGGGCCATACCATCGGTCCAGGCCTCGTGGATGGAGGCTTTCTGCCGGAACTTCTCCGCCAGGTGGTCGAGCCGCTCTAGCCTGCGGATCTCGTTCAGCAGCCACTCCTCATAGCCCTTCTCGGCCTGCTCCAGGTGCTGCCAGCCGTTGTTGATGTCCTGCAGGGCAGGGGGGCAGGGCTGTCACAGGGCAGCTTGGGCACCCAGCAGGGCGATGCCTCCCTGAGGGATGCTGATGGGCTGGGGTCACGTCTGCCCCCTGCTTCGCTGTGTCCGTGTGCCCAGACAGGGCCCGGTGCATGGCAGGTGCAGTCAGTTCTTTGAGATTAAATGGATGAATGAAAATGAATGAATGACACGGATGGGGCTATGGGAGCCGAAGGTGACTGTCCAGGGGATATCGTCCGTCCCCTGAGAAGGGGCCTCAAGCACCTGGTGGTCCTGGAGTCACAGCTGACAGCCGGTCCAAATTCAAACAATTCCACACAAACTACGGTGTGGTTTGGGGATGGGGGTAAGATTCTGGGCAGAGGCAGGGAGGGGCGCATGGTCAAGTACCAAGTGCCCCTCCCCCATCGCACGGGCTGTGCATTCTAGTTAAGAGAGACTGTGTGCGCCAAACAACACGCCTGGGAGGGTCTGGAGCTGCCCCTCTGCTCCTCGCAGTTCCGCAAGCCCCGGCGCCCTGGGCACTCACCGAGACCATCTTGCCCTCGGAGGGCATGAAGGCGGGCCGGTTGCTGAGGCGCAGCTTGGTCTGCAGCGTGTTGAAGTTGATCTCCAGCTGGCACTTCTCCTGCACCTTGGGCGGCTTGTGCACACGCCGGTAGTCACGGAAGTCCTCCAGCTTCTGCTGCATTTCCTGGATAGTCTTCTGGGGCACGCGGTCCTCCAGCCAGGGGATCGTGCGCCGGATCCACTCCAGGAGCTGTGGGCCCACAAGGAGCACGGAGGAGGCCTTTGTGGGGGGCCCTCAGGGCGCTGACAGGGCCACCCCCGGCTCGTGGGGACACGAGACCTGGATCTTCGAGGGCCCGATCTTGGGGATCACCCCTGTTCCCCAGCCCAACTTGCCCAAGATTCCTCTTGGGATCCCATGGCAAGGAATTTGGGAACACGTGCCCCTCTCTGAACCGCCGTGCTGTTCTCTGGCTACTTCCTCTCTTGGTTTTCCTTTTCCTCAGATCTAAGCTGGGCAGCTTGAAGTCAAACGCCCCTCCTCGGAGGGCCTCCCCATCACAGCCCACCATGTGAGCCCGCTGTCACCGTCTTCACTGGGCTCAGCACTGTCTGAATCTCCCGGCTCCCTGTTCACTGACCGCAGGCCCAGCTCGCTCTGGGGCGGCCAGTGCCATGCAAAGGGGCTGGGACATAAAAAACCAGAAAGTGAGGCTGAAAAAGACAGTGACCTCTATTTTTATGAGCCGCTCATGTCTTTGATGGAGTGGGGAAGGGGTATAAAAAGCAAACAAACTGGACATTCTAGAACAATCCTAGGAGAGTAAAATCGGTTACTGTGCAACATAGACACGCTCGGAGAAGTGGTTCGCAAACGCCAACCTCTGGCAAACGAAGAGAACCGAGGACAAAGGTGCCGCGTGTGTTTATGTCTTGATGCATGGCGCCAACTGCCCTCTCTCGGGAAAGGCTGATTCTAAAATATGCAACCTTTTAACTTCTTCTTGGTATTAGAAATGATGGTGGTAACAGATGGCAGCTTTTTCTTTTTAAAATATCCTTAACTTGGCAAAATAAAAAGTTGGCTGCCATGGGTTGGCTGTCACACCTCTTCCCGGTCCGTGAAATCTCAAAGTCTGGGAACCACTGGTCTAGAAGGGCAGTCAAATGACTGCCCTCGGGGAGCTGAAGTGTTTTTATTTTTTTAATCTGGGAATTTAAAAACTAAAGGAGCGAATCTAGAAGGCATGTCCTAAACGCCCATGTTCCCGACTGACAGTCGGGCCCAGGCTCTGGAGTGGGGCTGCCTCGGTTTGAACCCCGGTTCTGTCCCACCAGCTGTGTGATGGTAGCCGTGCGCTGGACCCTCTCTGGGCCTCAGTTTCCTCACTTGGAAAACAGGGTGACAGGAGGCCCTCCTCGTAGGGCTGCTGTGAAGACGGCTGAGCCCGCTCACGAGGGGCTCGCAGGGGCCTGCCATGATAACAGCAATCCTGTCACCATCACACCAGCTCCTGCTCTCTCCATCCTACTGATCAGTCCCTCGGGGGAAGGGCACGGGAACAGGAGTTTGTAAAAAGCTCCCTGGGAGGTTCTAGAGCAACGTTCAGGAAGCTGCCCTTGAGTGTCTCTGTAGGAAACCATGCTCGAGACCCAGGAGCCAGCTAGCAGAGTGACATTCCAGTGTCACCCTTAGCCTTGTGAAACCAACCCGAGAGGTCACAAATTGGCTTGGTCCAACACTGCCTGTAACCTTACAACCTTTTCTAGAAAGTCTCACTGCCATGCTGGTCCTCCCCTCTGCAAGTGTCACACGACCTCCGGCCAAGGGTAACAAGGGGTGACCCGACCTTTCAGCTGCAGCGGGGCCCCGGGGTGGGGATGAGTGGCACACTCACATCGCTGGCCAGCCTCTCGTAATCTTCCATCAGGTGCTCGTTCTCCTGATTGACAGCCAGCACCTTGCAGATCCGGTTGGCGGCCGTCTCAGCCTGGGTCACGGAAGCACACAGTCAGGGCTGCCTGGGGCTGGCAACCCTCCCTCCTGACACACAGGTCCCCTGAAAGCTGGCTCCTCCAGGGCCCACAGAGAACTCCCCGAGGAGGGAAGGAGAGGAAGCGCAGCTCCAGCAAGATGGCGCCCTGAGTGCCGTGTCCCGAGAGACCTTGCTGGTGTCCCCGCAGCTGACCGCTAAAGGCCCCGTCCAGATAGCTGGGCCCCTCGGCTAAGGGCCTGGACCCTGGAGGTGCTGAGGGGAGCTGGGGAGCCCTCCCACTGTAGGGGAAATGGATTCACAGGCCCTCTGGTGGCCTCCAACAGGAGGGTTGGGCGAGGTTGAGTGGGGTCCTTTGGTGGGCCAAGCCCTGGAAGGGGTCTCCCTTAGGTGGGAGAGTAGGCTGTAGAAGGCCAAGCTAGACAGCGATGGGACAGAGCAGGGGGCAGGGGTACTGGTGTCCCCCCAAAAGAAGCCTGGTGGTCAGCACACAGCCAGAGCGTGCCTGGCCCCTTCCTAATCCTCCCCTTGGAGGTGGGTGTCGACAGCTCACTGGGCAGAAGTCACAATCCACGGGGCAGAAGGGAGCCAGGGCCTTGGAAAGCAGAGTGGTGGAGACAGTGACTAGTCTCTGCCCAGAACCACAGGACAAGGTCCCGCCTTGTGCTGCTGGGGGACAGTGCGAGGAGAGGAGGAGGAGGAAGGTGAGGAGTGCCACACGGGGGAGGAGAGACCAGGTACCTTTCAGGAAGCACAGAAAGGGTCCAAGAGGAAGAGTTGAAACAGCAACAGAACAGGAACAGAAATAGGAGGGTCTACAGAGTGGTGGGGAAGGAAAACAGAGAGCTGGGGGAGGGCTCCAGGCCCGCCTCTCCCGGTCACACGCCGCACCAGGGGACAGGCGGGGAGCCGAGCAGGGACCGCCGAGGTTTGTGCACACGCACACCCCGCATCGTGCTGCAGGACACGTCGACGGCCCCAGGCACTGCCCCTCAGATGAGGCTCAGGAGGGCTCAGCCAATGACCACTGGCCCATGCGACACAGGAAGCAGAGCCCAGGTCGCAGCTTATGGGGGGTGACAGAGGTCAGGCCCTGACCCCTAACTTGGAAGAGATGACCGGCACCGCAAGCTGAAACCCACTTGGCTGTGCAGACCCACACGGGCAGGCGCTGCAGTCATCGGTGTCTGTTGCACGGCTGGGCGCCTGGCACCCAGCCGGGGCTGGGCGTGTGTGATGTACGCAGGGCTGATGAATGAACCCGAGAGCAAAGAGCAAGGGGCAAGCGCTTCAGCGGCTAGAAGTGAACCATCAGGAGCGAACGGCGTACTCAGAGCCAGAGCTGGGGCTCGCCTCACACTGACAGACTACAGCTACACCCCCGGAGGGCTCTTCAAGAGCCTGGACGGGGGCCGGCCCGATGGCGCAGCTATTAAATTCACACATTCTACTTCTCGCCGGCCCGGGGTTCACTGGTTCAGATCCCGGGTGCGGACATGGCACCACTTGGCACGCCATGCTGTGGTAGGCATCCCACGTATAAAGTAGAGGAAGATGGGCACGACATTAGCTCAGGGCCAGGCTTTCTCAGCAAAAAGAGGAGGACTGGCAGTAGTTAGCTCAGGGCTAATCTTCCTCAAAAAAAAAAAACAAAAAAAAAACAAACAAACAAACAAAAAGAGCCTGGACGGAGTCTCTGGGGACAAGACAGTGGCAAAAATAAAAAGCATGGCCAGGCTGTCCTGAGCAGCAGACGCAGCAGAGGGAAGCTGGACTCATCGCTGGAGAAGCCTGAACTTTGTTTCCTCCCTCACGAGAGGGGCCCCGCTGCCTCGGAAACCCGGGACGCTCTGACCTGGGCTGCCCTGCCAGTGTCAGCTCCCTCAGTCCCTCTGCACAGGAGGCCAGCTCAGCACAGGAGCACTTTGGGCAGGAGAGAACACCCTCCCTCGAAGGCACCGTGGGGCACCTGGCTCGGGGCCGCGAGGGCTGAGTCCAGTGGTGAACGTGCTGTTAGCCAGCATTGGTGGTGAGAATTTTCCACCGCTGCCCACCCACCCCCACTAGGGTGGGGTCCCCTCCAGCAGAACATGCCAAACACAAGCTCCAACCACATGCAGGGCAGCTGGTGAGAGGCTCTGAAATGTGGCTCCCGGGACAGGGCTGGGGAGACCCCTGCCGCTGCGACGCCATCATCTGCGGCGCGCTCAGGGAGCCAGGCACCGTCTAAGCCTTCACCCGTACGAGCTGCCTTCATCTTCAGAACAACCCTGAGATGGGAACTGACATGGTCCCCATTTCAGACGGGGGAGCTGAGGGGAAGTGATTTATCCGAGGTCACAGCGCTAAGGGTGGCAGAGCAGGGCCGGGCAGACCGCCCACGGGAAGGCCCCGCTGGACCCGGCTCTGAAGGGGGCGCTCTGCAGGAGGCCGCAGGTGCAGTCCTGTCCTGTGGCGTCAGGGGCAGCTCCCACCTCCCTGAACCATGCTTCCTCCTCTTCTGACCAGGGATACCACCCACCCTCCCTGGGACTCTCTTAGAGCCTATGCTCGTGGGGTCCTGGGAGGGGTGCCTCGCAGGTGGTGAGAGCTCCATAAGCAAGAGCTCATTTCTTCTCCTCCTCCCAACTGGTGACACAAAACCAAGTCACTAGGGGTCCATCGCTGCCCAAGACCAGAGACCAGGAGGCAAGCAGCGGGGACAGAGGTGCCCAGGCCTCCAGGCAGCCTCTCTCCCCAGGGGCAGCTGGGCACCTTTCTGCGGAAGTGGAGGACCCCCACGGGTGCAGTGTGAGGTCAGCCCAGCTCACGGGGTGCTGCCTCTGGGAACAGACACTCCTGCCTGCTCTGCCTGCATCAGCGGGCTGCCGGGGCCCGGCCGGACAGCTGGGCCAGCAGGGGCCGGCTCAGCAAGGAGTCTAACCTGCTCACGAGAGCCCTCGCGGGGTGCTGGGGAGGGAAAGGAGCTTCAGAGTTGGGGGCAGAAGCCAGTGCTCCGGGGGAAAGGGCCCAGCGTGGAGCCTGGGCCACACGGCAGCTCTGCCGTGAATGCGGAGCTGGGCCTCAACGGCCTCGTCTGAGAAACTGGGGCGCCCCTACCTCACAGGTGTTCACAGGGGTCATCTGCAGCATGTCAGCACCGGACCTGCACCGGCTCACAGGTGGCACTGGAGGCCCAGGGTCACAAGAAACCCACCTGAGCGGGTCAGCCCTCATGCCACGGCGGCCTGGCCACGGCTCCAACCACAGATGGGTGGTGGGGACGGGAGGGGACAGAGAGGGCAAGTCTCCAGGCACAGCAGCGAGGGGCGCTCCGCCTCAGCTCACCTTCTGAGCCCCCGAGAAAGCGTGGTAGAAGCAGGACACGTAAGTCATGATGGCCTTCTCATCTGGCCTCAGAGTGCCTACAATATCTGCGCAGAGAGAGAGAGAGAGAGAGAGAGGCAGGAGAGAGTGAAAGACGCAGGGGCGGCCGAGGCTCATGCAGGAGGAACAGCTTGCTCTGGACTGGAAGCCAAACCCCAGCTTGGGCTGCAGGCACGGCTGCCGAGGGTTTGTAGAGGGCGGTGGGGAGGGGGTCCAAATAGGTGGGTTCCTCTTCTGACCAGGCCTGGGCTTGTGATACTAGCCATCGGCTCCAGAAAGGAAGGCTTGTTTGGGTCTGGAGCAGTCAAATGCTAACTGACCTTTCTGAAAACCTAAGTCAATCATACTGTGTGCGACCACCTACCACCTTAGCATGAGCCACCTAACGGTCTCCTGGGGGCCTCAGAATAAACCCAAACTCCTGACCCCAGATGACAACGGTCCTACACAGCCTGGCCCTGTCACCTGCTCCAGCCTCACTTTCCAACTCTCCTCTCCTCGCTAACCATTCTCCAGCCACTCCTTGGACAAGCCAAGCTTATTTCTGCCTCGGGGCCTTTGACCTTGCTCTGCCCTCTGCCTGGAGCGATTTTCCTACCAATTCTGCTCATCACTCCCAGTGGCTGCTCACTCGCCCTTCAGACCTAATGCGGCCCCTGGGCACCTCTATGACGTCCCACGCTCTCTACTGCACTGGTCACCACATGAAATGCCTCCTCTGAGGACTTGCCTACCGTCTATTTCACCCACTAGAATGTCAGCCACACGAGAGGAGGGACTCTGCCTGCCTCAGTCCCTACTGTACCCTCAGTGCCCAGAGCAGAGCCTGGCACAGAAGAGGCCCTCGAGAGGTAGTGTGAGCAAAGACTAAATGGGCAGCAATGCCAGGGAGCTGGGGGGTGGCTTCCAGTCGGAGAGAGAGGCCACTGCCATCTGCAAGAGAAACGAAGTGAGCGTGGAGCGAGAGGCAGCAGCGGCATTGGGCAGTGGCGGCGGGGGGGCCTGCCTGGCCCTGCCCGGTACCTTCTGCGCTCCCGAAAAGGCATGGTAGAAGCTGGACACATAGGTCATTATGGCCTTCTCGTCGGGCCGGGCCGTGTTCACAATGTCTGCAAGTGAACAACAAGGGTTAATCCGCCCAGCAGGGGCGGGGGAGGGCGGCTCCCGGGATCCAGAGGCTCCAAGGCCAGAGCCACCCCGGGAGAGGGACCCTCAGAGCTGATCCAGTGACCCCTGTGACTCCGGTGGGCTTGGCCACACCCTCAGCCCCCCAGCCCCCTGGGTCTCTGGAAAGGCCAAGGCTGTGGGAACCGGATTGGAATGAGGCCACTTCCTCTCTCTGAGAACGGCCTCAAGGGTCTGCTGGACAGACAACCCCAGGGGCCCCCGGAGGCCAGAGGCACCAGTCCCAGCTGGGGGTGGTGCATGGCTGGGAAACGGAGCACAGCCGGAAAAGGAAAAAACAAAACACTCCCCTTCGGAGGGCTCCGCACTGAGCCTGCGGCAGGCGGGGAGGCAGAGAGAGGCCTCCACTGTTGGCAGGAGTCAGCCCTCCGGGCCACCCGCACCCCTCCCGAGGGAGAGTAGGACCGTCAGGCAGGTGCCCGGGCCCTGGACCAAGATGCAGCCCCCAGAGCCGATCCTCTTCCAGCTTCTCCACCCCCAAGCGTGCCTGTCCTGCTCAGGCTCCCCCCGCAACACCACTGTCCCCAGTTCACCCAAGTTCATCCAGCCATCCTGGCAGGCTCTGCCAGCTCCTGAAGTTACTGCTAGCCACGCCCACAAAGCAGGGTGTCGACTGAACAAAACCGATGCACTTACCCTCTGCATCCAACATCTTGGGAATGTCTAGGTATTTCTCGGCCACTTCAAAGGCATTGTTCAGGTTGGTGACTGGGTCGTCCTGGGGGGGTCGGCGAGGGAAGGAGGAAGAAATCCGTCAGGGGCAGGAGGCAGAAGCAGAAGAGAGTAAGGAAGGGCTGGCCCGGAAGGTGGGACCCGGGAAGGGACAGGACTGGAAAAGTTCCTTTAGGCAGCTCTCAGCCACCTGTGCAGCTGCAGGGACGGGGGACACCCAGAGACAGTCAATTCCTACCAAGAGGAATCCCCTGGAAATCTTTGAGGGGTAACTATGGACCTTTTCTCCAGAAAAAAATGCAGGTGCACTCTTTTCTTCCAACTTCCAGCCACCCCCGAGACCCCAGATACAGACCCCTGTCCTGAGCCCCAGAAAGTGTGGTCCAGACCTGGGAGAGCCCCGGGGGGGTTGGAGGGTGGAGGGGGGGGGGGGGGAAGGGAGCAAACCAAGGCTTCCACGTTTCTACGCGCCCAGAGCATCCTGCACGCTGCCTCCCACTGCCTATGGGATTGAAGCCCACTCCACCCTGACCATCCCTCACGTGCCCCCCACCTGGAATGCCCTCTCTCTGGCTCTAGGCTGCCTCCCCCTCCAGAGACCCCTCCCACTGGCTGGGCAGGGTCCTATCCCTCCTCCACAGCCCCGCCCAGTCAACCCCCACCCGGCCTCCCCTCGGCCTGAGCACATGTGCACAGCCTCATGCGGCTTGTCTGCTCTGGACACCTTGTCCTGCCTTCCCCACGAGGCTGGGCACTCCTCGAGGGCAGGGCCTAGGTCTTACAGGGTCATAAGCTTTGTGTAGGCAAATCAGAACAGGACCCTGCCCACGAAACATCTACCCCCTCCCCCAGGGGCAGAGAGAGAAGGCTTCCAGAATCTAGGAGTTAAGCAAGGGGAACTGGAAGGCCTGGCTGGCCAGGCCCCGACATAATCCCAGGCAGTTGCAGTGCCCACGGAGGGAGAAGAGGACCGGGCCCGAGGGAACAAGGGAGGTGAGAATCAGCCATCTAGCCTGGGGTCTGACAGCAGCTGGCACGAGGCTCTCCCAGCCTGCCCGTCTGAGCCCAGGATCCAGCTCTGGACGCCAGCGATGGCTGGGCCTGGGGGAGGTGACCGAGAGTTGGGGTGGGACTCGGGCTGAGGCCCTTGAGGACGCAAAGGACACACACCTTTCTCAGCTTGTCGTACTCGATCAGCTCTGGTCTGTGCCGGTGGATCAGGGCATTGAAGGCAAGACCGTCCTTCCAGCTGTGGACGGAAAGGAAAGCTCATGAAGAGGGCGCACACACTGTCCTGGGAGCGCTGAGAGGCCCCGCACACCTTGAGGAATGATGGATTCCTGCTTATCGGGGCAGCTGAGTGTGCGTGCCAGGCCCTGCAGGGGGACGGCACGGCACAGCAGCCAAGAGTATGACCGCTGGAGCCGGACAAATCCTGGCTCTCCCACTTGTCAGCATGACCTAGGGCAAGTCCCATAATCTACTCCCTCGGGTTCCCTGTCTAGAAAAGAGGCACAGTCCCTCCTTCCGAGGGCCGTGGTGAGGATGACACGAGTGAACGTGTGAACGCCCAGCCCAGCACCCCAGCCGTACGACACTCCAGGACTGCAGCTACTGGGAGGGCCGTGCCTGCTGCCCTCGGCACATGCAAGGCTCCCCGGCCCTGGACAGGCCCCTGGGCAAGACGGCCCACTGCGGGAGGCCAGGGCCTACACTGTGACCTCTGCCCCTTGGCTGACCTGAACTTCGGGCTGGCTGAATGCCAGAGTGAGTGTGGCTTGGCATGAGGGTCTCTGTTTAGAGGAAGACGACGCTGGTCACAAGCTAGACTGGCCACATGTCCCTCCCTGAGGCCCTCTAAGGGCTGTTCATGTGGGGTCAGGTTTAATGGACCTCCTCGGGAGGGCCCCCGACAGAGGTGCTGCCCCTTTTCACTGTCCATCACCTCGTCCTGCCTTGTATCTGCAGAGCAGTCCTCGCCACCTGCAGCTGTGTGCCTTTGTCAGCTACGGGGCCCCTATGCAACCTTCCAGGGGCAGGATTCATTTTGGTCCCACTCTTGGCACAGGGTAGGCACTCCATAGATTTGTATCAATTGAAGAAATAAATGAGTGAGAACTGCAGAGAGGACCAGGCAGTTGGTGACAGGAAAAGGAAGGAGACACACAGAGGACATCAGGGAGGTACCACACGCTATTCGTGGGGGAGGACGATGGAACGGTCCCCAACCCCCAATGCCAGGGCCCCAGAGAGCCTGGGATATAGCAGGCCCTCTCTGGGGCCCAGGAGGCCTCATTCTTCACTCCGATGTGTGCCTCGTCCCTGGTCCATCCCCCACAAGGACACCAGAGGCTCAGAGGGGTGAAGTCAAGCCAAGCCGGACCTGATCAGGGCACCCCAAGGCCGCGCTCCTGACCAGCAGGCCACACAGCCTCCCGCACTCTGGATCTCACATGGCGCTGACCATGCTAGCTCCTGTTACGGTGGTGGTAGACATGTCTCATTTCCCTGTCTCCCGAGGGAGGGCAGCTTCATGGCGGGGCTGAGTCTTGTTCATCATAGTGGACACAGAGCCCATTTTCCTAACACGAAATTCACTGGCAACTCTCAGGACGCGTCCCTCTTGCGAGGTCAAAATAAAGGCAGAGTTTTGTTGTTGTCTCTACATTTCCTTGCTTGGGGAGGAAGAAGATTCTATAAAGCCCACCAGAGAGCCGGGCCTTAAAGCCTTCAGCCCAGGACAGCGTGGCGACTGCCTCCTCCCCCTCCTCGGAGAGGATGCAGGGACCTTCTAAGGAGCTCACGGGGGCCAGTGGCAGGGGAGGGCCCCGAGGGCTGGCATCTCACAGACGACAACAGAAAGACAGAAAAGAGGCAGGTGGGAGGACGGCGTGGCAGCCCAGGAAGAAGCGAGGGAAGGAGGTGGGCTGGGACCCTCGGCAGGTGCTCACCTGATGTGGAAGTTCTGCACGTTGACGTTCTTATACGGGGCGGTCTTCCTCTGGCACCAGAGAAGGAGCCCTTCCTTGGCAGACGTCTCTGCAAAACACACAAGGACGGTGAGCATCGGCTTGAAACGAAAGCCTTGGGACCAGCCCGGGCAGATCGCGCTTTCAGCTCGGGCCCAGGTCAGACAGAGGCCGGGGGCAGGGTGTCGACAGAGCAGCAGAGCCCAGAGCAACAGCCCCTCTGTTCCAGATACGGGCAGGCCTCTGCTGATCCTAAAGCCGATCCGCGTGCATGGCCCTGAGAAGCCACTCGCCCAGGGTCACCCCAGGAAGTGGCAACGACAGGACATCAGGGCCTGAACCTATGCTATGTGTCTGACCGCAAAGCCTGTGCCTTTAACGGCCAGAACGCACCACAAACAGGCCTTGACGCCACCTCGGCCTCCCCTGCGCTGGGGGGAGAATCAGCCGAGGGCCAGAGCCCCAGGCCCTGCCCACTCAGGGGCTCGCAGCCCTCGCCACGGCTTCAGGGGAGCAGAGTTGGGGGTCCAGGTGGTCCTTCATCCCTTGTGGACAGCTCTAACTCTCCATGACAGACTGGTCTGCTACGAGGGCAGGGAACACATCTGTCCTGTTCACCGCTGTGGCCTGTCCCCAGAAGCCCCCTCTACATGCTGGCTTGGGGGGCTTTCCTCCTCCTGTGGTGCGTACAGGAAAGTAAAGTAAAGCGGCTCATTCCTGGGTGGCCTGGACTGACCCCAGGTCCATGGAGGCAAAGGGCTGAGGGTGGGGGTGTCAAGCAGAAATATGTCGGCACTGATGCCCAGGAGAACCAAGCCAGGCCTGACTCCACCACTAGGCTGCTCGGTGACTCAGTTCCTTGACTGTAAAAGGGGGCCAAGCAGGCCTGCCTGACGAGGGTGGTGAGGAGTCCACCAACATGGAGGCCTGAGGGGACCCCATTCGCCTGCAGCCTAGGCCAGCCGCTCCACTAACCACTCCTGGGCAGGGCCAGCCCTGTGAGTGATGCCAGGAGACAGGGAAGAGGCTGGAAACATGAGGACCAGACGCCCAAACGCTAATCTAACTTGCCGAGATCGGGTGAGTGTGGGGTGGGGAGAAAGCCTGCCGGTCAGCAGGCTCCTGGCTCTCACCTTCCACAGAGATATCCTGGATGGCGAACCTGAGGATGATGGTCCAGATCATTCCCAGGGTCATCTTTGCGTTGCCGTCCACGATCTCTGCATGCGGGAAAGGGGGCAGAGGGTGAGACAGCTGTTACACCAGAGAGAGACCCCTCAGGCAGCCCTCTGGTCCTGTCTATAGACTGGCTCCAACTGTCTGTCCCCGCCAAGCACCCAGGAGACAGTGTCCCCTGAATGCTCTGGGAAGCACTGGCCCCAAACCCTTCCACTGCTTAGCACCTTCGGGCTTCTGTGCACGTGTCCTCAGCTGTGCAGGCCTCGTCTCCCCCCACCCTGCTCACTGTCTTGATCCAGCTCAGGATGCTGCTCCTGACCAAGGCCTGTCCCGAAGCCAGCCTGCAGCCCTGGCCTCTGCGCATACCTCCATCGTGCATTTATGGGCCTTTGTGGGCATGTCTCCCCCAGCGGGTGCACTGCACTACTCTCTGCTGAGAATCTGTCCACTTCCCTCCAACCTCACTGCTGCCACCTTTGTCTAAGCCACTGTCGTGTCCCCCAGAGCTCAACGCAGTGCCTGCTGCACCCCCCTGCACCCCCCTCTACACAGCAGCCAGGTGGTCGTTTTAAAAGCTGTGACAGATTGAGTCACTCGCCTACTTAAAGCTCCACTGAGACGCCAAAAACAGAGCCCATGTTCCAGAGTCCGGCTTACAAGGCCGCCCTGAGGGACCCGGCCCACCTCCCCGTGCTCTCTAGCTGCGTCCTTTTGGCAAGCCAGCCTCTTTCTTGCCTTAAGGACCTCCCACCTCTGTCCACCCAGAGCACACCTGGACCCTCCTTCCTCAGACGACTGGTCCTTCCCATCCTGCCAGCCTCTGCTTACTCGTCATGCTTCAGAACGGCCCCCGACCTCCCCATGCCCGTCCTGGTCCTCCCCCGCACCTGCCCTGCCCTCACACACGGATCGCCATTTTCTGGCGTGGATCTGTCAGTCTGATTATGTGTTCACTGTCTCTTCATGATCACGACGGTACCCCCAGGACCTGGGCCCAGCCCCCAGGAAAGATGCGACGCTGCAGGAAGGGAAGAGTGGGGACACCAGGCCCAGCTCCAGGCACAGGCCTTCCTGACTAACGGAAACCCAACCCCTCTCTCACTTGTGCAGGTAAGAGGGGAGGTTCTGGACCACACAGGCTCCAGCTTCAGCAACCTAGAGAGAACTCATCCCTCCCACACTCAGGGCCCCCTGTGTCCACTGACAGGTGAGGGAAGAGGGTGAGCGGGCGTGGCTCAGCATCTGCTGCCAGAAGTGCCCCTGGTGGTCCTTTGCCTCTGCCCACATGCAGCACACCAGACGCAGGAAGAAGGCAGGGACAACAGAGGGCACATCAGGAGACCTGCTCACTGACCCTCGAGAACAGAGAACTCTGGGGCGGGCTTGACTGGAAAGGAGCCATAGTGTCACCCAGAGGATGGGGCCACCCTTCCCCAAGGACACCCTGGAGAGGAGAGGGTAGGGGCTCCATCAGCCACAGTGGAGAAGCTCCCCACGGCCAAGCCGCAGGCTGAGGGCTGAGGGCAGCTTTGGCTTTAGAGCTGCAGGATAAGGAGATAGGCACAGCCCGCTGCCCAGAGAAGGGGGGACACAGTGTCTGTCCCCATCCTTTCCCAGGGCTGGAAACAAGGCAGAGCCCCGGGCCCGCCCCAGCCCGGGGCAGAGGAGAGAGTCCCTCAGGAGATGTAGGCCGGGGATGGGCACAGTCTGGAGAGGAGGTCGCAGCTCCTGCACCCCCGGTTACACGAGGCAGCCGGTCTCAGAGGGCTCAGAGAGCTCCTGTGAGGCGAGGAAGCTGGCTTCTCTCATGGCACAGCCACCAGCTGCTCCTCGGACATGCAGCTGTGCTTCCGACCCCCGTCCCTTCTCATAACCCCCACCGGGAAGCCTGTTCCTGCAACTGCTGACACCTGAGAGAGGGCCGGGAGAGGGGGCGGCTGCGGGCGGGGCTCTCGGGTCCCCAAGCCCTCCAGTGCCTCCTGTAGGCTGCCCCCAGCTCTGTCCCAAGGCCGATGGTCCCAGGGGCTGGGAGTGAACCCATTTGGGCACGGACAGAGGACATTTTCAGACTGAGTTTTTCTCCAGATGAAGACAGATGACCGCCGGTCTCTCCTCTGAGCTCCGCATTCACAGGCTAGCATGTGAGCAACACAGACGCAGCTGCGAGAAGCAGGCTGGAGGGCAGCCAGGAGGAAACATCCATGAAGGACAGAAATTCTCAGGCCCTGACTGGATTTTGGGGTTTTGATTTTTCTAAACAAACACCAGCCCCCTCGACCGTGGCATGTGGGGCTTGGCGCCCCTCCCCGAGAGGTCCCCAGCGGGAGCAGAGCCTTGGAACGCCGTACATGCGTTCTGGTCTAGAGTCTGGGCCAAACTCTCTGAGCCCTGTCATTAACAGCAATTAGTTTCCTTTGTTTTTCTAAAAGCTGGGACAACATGGACGTCGGGGCGGAGGAAACTCTGCTCCGTCTACTGAGCAGGACTGCGAGCGGGGCTGACGGGGAGCTGCTGGGCTCCATCAGGCCTCACCTCGTCTCCCAAAGTGCCTGTGAGCTCGACACGGCAGCCCACTGCTGAGGGACAGCCGTTGTCACTCTGAGGGAGGGCCTGAAGGGAGGGTCACAGTTCTGGGTGTCCCCACGGGGCAGACAGGGACCCTGGGTATCCAGCCAGAGGTCAAACTCTCCCAGCCAGTGTGCCCAGCAGGGTCTGGGCATTGACCTTTGGGCCCGCACTCCCTGCCCCGGAGCCCTGACACTGACACCAGGCCTCCCGTGCCCTCTCTCCTCTGTGTTCCCGTCTGCCCACAGACACCAGGCAGGGCCTAGGGGCAAAGGTGCTCCCGGCACCGAGAGAGGCTCTGTCACCGTCTGTCAATATCTCTCAGGCCCAGCATGGGGATGGCGTCCAGGGTCTGAGTCAAAGCCATTCCTCTCGCCGCAGCAGCAGCCTGCCCCGCACGACCGGAGCACCCAACCCCACACTCGGACGGGATGGAGCTGTGGGTGCAGGGAGGGGGAGCTGGTGGGGCCTACGTCACATGGAGGACGGTCACTGCTGAATACTCATTGGGGCTCTAAGCACCCCAAGTGTTCTGCCCCCAACACGACTTCTGTTCAGAACGCAGAGGCCGGGCCTCAGAGCCTGCAGGTCAGGAACGGAGGCCCGCAGCCCAGCTCACCTTCGGCCCCAATGGAGACCAGCTTGACCCCCTTGCTGGCGATGAAGTCCAGCGCCTTGTTCACATTGTTGATCTTGTGCACTCGCATCTTGCCCCGCTCCGGCTTGGGTAACCGTTCCCCTGAGAGCCGAGCACCGAGAAACGGGGAGAGAGAGAGAGAGAAGCACAGAAGCTTTAGGGTCCCCAGAGCTCTCTGGAGCCTGCTGCCCCGGCACTCTGGCCTGCCCCAGCAGTGACGCCCAGACCCCCTGCTCCCGCAGCCGTCAAAGGCCTCGCTCTCCTCCCAGCAGCAGCGGCACAGCTGCACAGGCCCCGCTCGGGGTGCGATGCGCTTGGCAGGAGGGGAGCCTCACCTGAAATGACTTCCAGGAGGAGCATGAGCTTCAGGCCATCTCGGAAGTCCTCGTCGATGTTCTCGATCTGCGTGCCGGCCTTCCGCAGGTGGGAGTTGCACCAGGCTGTGAAGGTCTAGGGAATAGAACAGAGAGGTCCAGAGGGTCAGATGGCTGTTGGGGTTCTCCAGCCAAAGGGCTGGGCTACAGCCCTGACCCCAGGACAACAGCGGCCACCATGGGGCCCTCCCTCGGCTCCACCCTTCACGCACACTGTTTCTGGTCTTTACTGAGATCCAGGCAGGTCAATCTGAGGAAACAGAGGCTCAGGAGAGTTAACAGACCCACCCCATGATCACCGGGGGACACGCAGCAGGGCACGGACTGGACCCGAGCCTGTCACCCTTGGCACAAGTGCTCTCTCCACAATGCCTTGAGTGAACCCAGTACACACGTCAAAGGCGCCACGGCCTGTGTGCTCGCCCAGTCCTGCAAGCCTGATGGCACCAGGCCCCGAGAGTGGAAACAAGAGCCAGGGCTGTGCTCTCGGACAGACGCACCAGCTATCATGCCACCCAAGGGGCAGACCCGACCACAAGGCCCAGCCAGCGCTGGCTTCCGCCCGCCACCAGGCAGGAGCTTGGGCAGCAATTTCCCCATCGCTGGCATAGAGATGACCTGGGACAGGAAAGCAGTTGGAAAACAGAAGCCTCCTGTAAATTCAAGGTTTCCTCAAGTCAGCCTCTTAGATTAGAGCTCTGGTGGCCCAACAGTGGGCAGCTCCTGAAAGGCCAGGGGCACAGACCCTGAGCCCTATGCACACCCCACACAGTCTGTTTCCCTACATGCCAGACGCCCTCTGTTCCCCAGAGAATACTCCACTTGCAAATCTTAAGTTTCAGAGTGTTTTAGAGGTGCTGGAAGGCACGGGGAGGCGGGCACCCACCCCAGCAGGCTTAGGCAGCCTCATGGGAGGAGGAAGTTTCTGTGGAACACAAGGCAAGCAGACTTTGGAAGGCGAAAGGGTACTTTGGGGTAGAAACGGCCATAAACGAGAAGGCCAAACTCCAAACTGGAACACAGAACACCAAGCACAGGGCCCGGGCCACCCTGCCCCCCGCCGGCTGGGGCACGTTATCAGATGTCAGCACCCGGGCAACCTGTCATGTGAGTCCACGCGGACAGGTCCAGACGCCTCCTGGGGAACCGGCCTGCTCGGCCTGGGCAGCAGGGTCTGGGAAAAAGCCCACGCCTGTTTCTCAGGGGAGCCCCATCCCCTGTCCCCCGCCCCCTCAACCTGCAGGGCCCGGGTGGATGCGGGCAGACAGCCGGATGGCGCAGGGGCACACTCCGAGCCTGGTGCAGGCGGGGGCCGCGGAGTGAGGGCTTCCGCGGAGCTCTGGCCGAGCACCATGTGTTTTGACAACTGTCACCAGCCTGCTCATTGAGACATGAACACAAGGCCCCTCCCGGACAAAGGGGCCGCCTAATTAACACGCTGCTCCACAGCCAGGCCTGGCACGAGGCTTCTTTCCAAACCTGGGGCGGGGGGTGGGGGGGGCGGCTCTGTGTTCAGGCCAGGGCACGCCATCCTGCCTCTCGCAACATAAAAGAGGCCTGCTAATGAAACAGAGGACTCCCCCCGGGAGGTTGTTACTTCAGCCAAGGCCGCCTGTGCCCTGCTCCCGCGTCGCCTGAGCCGGCTCCCACCCATCCCTCAAAGTCCCACGAAGAGCCGCTCCTCCAGCCGCCCCCAGCTCTCAGCACAGCACCCCTCTCCCTGCTCTCTCAGGCGTCAGTACTGTCCTCTGCTCCCCACCACTGTGAGCTGCTCTGAGCTCCAGCCGCCGAGCAGGTTCTCATCAGGGGATGCGGGTACTGCTGGCCCCACCGCCTTTCCCACGCTTCTTCCCACGACTCGGAACCCAGGGTAACCAGGGCCAGCCTGTTGGTTGTACACTCACGGGGGCAAGTTACCCAACCTTCCTAACGTCCGTTTCCTCATCTGTCATGTGGCGATAAAGACACCACCCGGGCAAGGTCAGGGGAGGATTTGAGGCATCAACGCACATGGCAGGTGAATCGATGGCAGTCCTCTGGACGTCCCTGCCCCCAGACCTCTCTTCTCCGAAAATCCCGCCTCTTCCACAGAGCACTTTCTCTGCTCCCTGGCAGCCCTCGCCACCACACACGGCCCTCAGCATCTCTCTGACAGCATTCTCCAGTCGTGTGGGGTCTTCCTGGGTGTTCTGTGCACGGGTGCACGCTCCCAGCAGGTAGGAATTCCGTCTCCCATCTCACGTGCCTTTCTAACCTTGGTGGTGGACAGCAGCGCACCTGGAACTCAGCTGCCCTGGGCAGCAAGGCAGCAGACCGGGCCGGGACAGGAAGTGGCAGTGGATGCTGGGCCTCTGCTCTCACACCTGCCTGGAAGATGCTGTTGGGCTGCAAAGTAGCCAATCAGATCCCACGACTGAGGCTGCAGGAGGGCAGTTCCCAGAGGGCGAGCCCCCTGAGGCTCTGGTGCCGCTGGGGCCAAGATCTGGGCCCCTGGTCTGCAGGTTCCATACCACTCAGCCAACTGGCCTGCCAGGCGAGGCCTGCATGCTCTGAAGGGCACAGGGCTGTGTCGGAATGGCAGCTCCTCGGCTTACTTGTTCTATGTGCAAGCAAGTGAGCTGACCTACTCATATCTCAGTTCCCTTCTCTGTAGAATGGACTCATTACAATCTACCTCCTGTTGTTGCTGGAGGATTAAATGGGGGGAACATCCTTTAAAGCATCCGACCCAGTGCCTGGCATAAAGTGCATGCCAGAGAACCGTGAGCACACACACGTCCACACCCGCCGCTCCCCACTCAATCCCTGGGAAGGGTGGGATCTGGGGTCTCTGCAAAGACCCTTACCCCATCCCCATGGTTTGCAGCAGAAAGAAGATTGCAGGACACCCTCTCAAGACAGCCCTCACTCAACGTGCTGGGCTCTGGACAAACCTCGCCTTGTCCGGTCCAGGCTGTCTGTCCTCACGTGGTCATTGCACTACCCGCCCTCCAAACCCATGCCACCTCTGTGCCTTTGCTCATCTTCTCTGGGCACCAAACAAGAGCTCTGGCCTGGGGCTCACACAGACCTGGATTCAGATCTCACCTCTGCCACTGAGGCAACCAGCCAGCGGGGTAACCCCGGGCACACAGTGAGCCTCAGAGTCCTCGCTGATGAAGTGGAGGCAATAATCTCTCCTCTTAAACGAAGACTAAACAAGACCATGCCAGTAAATCACCGACGACGGTGCCTGGCCCAGATCAAGTGCTCGGTGTCGTTCAAGTGTCGAGGAAAGGCCTGTTTTGGAATCAACGGTGACTCTGCCATGCACTCTGTCAGCCTGGCTGCAAGCAGGCAGAGCCCCAAGCGGAACACAGAGCAGGTGCTCGGGGAGAAGACGCACTCACCCGGCTTGCGTGGGCAGGAGGAACTCCCACCAGAACCTGGCATGCACAGAACAGGAACCCCTGAGCTCTGGGCAAGAGAGCACGACCTCGAGTCCACCCTCGGGGACAGGCCAACCCTGGACGGCCACTTCTCCACACTGTGTGACTGGTGAGGAGAAGCTGGAGGTGGAATGTTAACAAGTCATAGCTTCTTCCTAGTGGGTTACAAAAATAATATCCTTACACACTCCCTCTCCCAACCTGGTTCAGGCGGAGATGGGGGGGTCCACAGATGGAGGCCTCATGTGCCCACTGTCCCCCCTTGACCACGCAGAATTCTCAGAGCATGAGCGAGAGCCCACCGCCGACTCCTCGATGGCCTAGACCTACACCGTGGGGTCAGGCCACACCCATTCCCTCGACAGGCGATGGCTGAGTGTTGATCTAGGGCCAGGTCCTGTGCCGAGTATGTCGTGGGAGCAAAAGCAGACCCAGGCAGCACTCCCTGGAGCCCCCAGTCTGCTGAGGGAGAGGATCTCAGTGACCAAGCACTGACTCCACTGCAGAAGTGACGCCCTTAGGGAAAGTGCTGATAGTAACAAGCACAGCTACCACCACGACAGAGCCGACTCTGTGCCGGACGCTACACCAGGCACCCTGCCACATGCTAAGTGCTCACATCCTCACTCTCTTGTGAGGTGGTTGCCTCATTTGACAGATGAGGAGACCAAGGGTCTGAGAGGCGAAGTGACTTGGCCACAGTCAGGCAGGCACCTGGAGAGTCAGAGCTGGATTTAAAGCCAGCTGCTGTGGTCCAGAGGCCAAGCTCTGAGGTACCATGCTGCGTTTGCCCTCCCCCACCCCCTCCCCAGAACGGGAGTGGAGGAGAGTGTTCAGCACGCGAAGGGACAGCTCCTGATCTAGCGGCAGGGCAGACACGGGGAAATTTCCCTGGGAGGAGATTCTCAAACCCTGATCGGACTGGGAATGAGTTAATGAGAGAGAATAGGGACAGCATGTGCAAAGGCCCTCCAGCAGTGGGGACAGAGAAGAAAGAAGGGAATGAGGGATAGAAAGCTGTGCTGCGAGGCTGGCAGGACTGCCCTCATTCTTTGGGCCTTCACAAGGTCACGCTGGCTGCTGCTGTGTGGGGACCCAGCTGAAGGGGGCAAGGGTCAACGTGTAATGAGTGGGAAGAAAAGAGGGTAGCGAGAGGAACTTGGCAGGAGAAGGAAGCAGAACAGCCGTGTCGGAGATGCTGACTGTCACGACTGAGAAATGCAAGCTCAAGGTTTCAGTTTCATTTGGGGGCACCGAGAGCTACTGGCCCTCTGTGGGAGGAGGGAAAGGCAAAGAACTTTGAGCTCTTCTGGGTTTTACTGTCAAGGGCATTTTCCAGGGGCAGCACTGACTCTGAGGGGTGGCCCTGCCCCCAGCGCCTCACCTGAGAGGCACTCAACACTCACCTGGCAGACAAACGCTGACTCGGAGTCCCTGTTAGGTACTGGGCATGGGAGGAAGCAACAGACACAAAATTTACATTCTGATTGGGGGGGGGGGATGCTAAAGATAATTATGCAAGAACTGCTAATTGCCAGTTCTTACTATTTACACAGAGTAACTCTATAGGACCTCCAACCCCATGATGACATGAGATGTTATCATCTCCATTTTACAGATGAAGAAACTGAGGCAGGCAGAGACTGAGTGACTAGCCCAGGGTCACACAGCTAATAAATGCAAACACGGGGTGGCCACTGATTCTGCAACGTCTGAGTAGAGTGCTTGGCACGGGCCTGGCAGAGTGCATCTGGCAGAAGTGAGTCAAGAAGGGCCCCGGCGGCCCCTCAGTGCCCGAGCTGGAGGACAACTGACAGTGTGAGTCGGGGGGAAGAGCTGCTTCTTCAAGGGGAGCCTGGGCCCAGTGTGCAAGGCAGGCAAGACAGTGCCAGTGGTGGCCCTGCCATCCTGTGAAGGGAGCCTGCACGCAGCCCTCGCCTCTCTCGCGAGGAAGGATGTGGACTGTCTGCCTTTGAGAACACACGTGAAATAAACCACAGACAAGAGCCTTCAGAACTCGCCTCTGCGCACGGGCAGCCTGTTCAAGCTGTTTCTCCGGGTGCTCAAATAGCACAGGGTGTGAGTGGGGGAGAGGGAGGGTGGCAGAGAGAAAGACGAGCTTGTTGGCTCGTTTGGGACCCACTGCCCCGGCTCCCTGTGCCGAGGCCTGAGAGGCCCCTGGGGAGACAAGCTTCAGAGGGGCCCCAGGGCTGTTTCTGCTTTGTCACTCTGAGTGCTGGGGGAGAGGGAGGAGGCTGAGCGTGGCTGGTCATAAAGTCCTTCCTGTGTCACAGGGACCCCTCCCAGTTGCCAGGATGTGGGGTGGCTGGGTGAATGAATGATGGATATTGTTCAGGAGGTGACCTCAGCAGCCAGGAATGTGGCAGCAGTGGGCTTTAACGAGCCATTCATCGATGACTCCCTCCCCTGACCCAGAGAGGTAAGGCCTCTACTCAGGGGCAGTCACTGAGTAAGAAACAAACACTCAGAAGACCGGGCAACCGAGGGGTGTTGCAGTGGGCAGAGTGACGGGGAGTGCAAGGAGAAAGCAGCCTGGGGGGATGCGGCCGACCCAGCTGAGAAAACTTTCCTTCCCTTTTCTGCCCAAGGACCTCTGCTACAAAGCAAGTTCTGAGTGCTGAGGGGGAGGTGTGGAGGGAAACGTCTGCTGGAAGCTGGAATTCCACTAAGCCCAGAAGAAAGGAGCCTCTTGCAAAGTCCGGTTACACGAGAACAGACTCCCCGAGTCCCTGGGCAGGGCGAAGGCGCTGGCTGTGATGACTGGCACTGGCCAAGGAGGCTCCTGGACCAGGGAGGGAGGCTGCACTGTTTCCACCCACCCGGCAGATGCTCACATGTGGATTCCACTGACTCCCAGCTTGACAAGATTTTAGGAAAAACTGGTCACCACCTCATGCTGCACCCCCCGCCTCCACTGGGTACACCACCCACCCCTTTGGAGGGATGTCACAGGCCAAGTGCCTGACCCAAAAGGACCAGCTGCGTGTCTCTTCCCCAGGCCCAGGGCTGACTGGAACTGGCCACAGCAAACTGCCCAGGGCACAGGGAGGCAAGACAGGGCTCCCTCGGGTGCCGGGAGTTCTCAAACCCGTCTCTGCAATACCGTGCTGGGTCTGCCGCTCCGCTGGGACATTGGCTGCTCTGAGGGGGAGGGCGCCGTCCTACCTCTTGAACTCCCACCTTGCCTGTTGTGGCCTCTGATGCTGCCCATGGTTCCTGCTGCCCATGGGTGCTCAGGAAGGGTGTCCGGGGCTGGACACAGGGGAGGGACAGCTATTTATTCCTGGGGTAGGCATCCCCACTTCTTATCGCCCATCTGCCAGGCCGGGGCCAGGCCTCAGGGTGGGGGAGGGGGCGCACCTTTCCAGTTCATGAAAGCAGAGACTGCTCCCCTGGCCCCTGGGCTTCATCACTGGTTCTAAAGGTGCTTTCAGGGTCTCACGGCTAAGCCTTCTGGAATCTGGGTTACCAGCGGCCCAGACGGCAAGGCGATTGCCCTGGCAACCTCTGCATGGACCTGTCCAGGGGCTCTGTGAAGCCTCTGGACAGCTGAGACTGCACATGTGAGCACTTTTTCAAAGATCCATTGCCTTTACCAGATTCCGAAGGAGATAAAAACCGGGGACTGGGTTGAGAGGACAGAAAATGAACGGGTCTTGATGACACGGCCGCCGTTTAGACGGGGCCAGCATGGGACTGGGACGGCCCCGCCAGCACTGGTGATCAGGGCTGGTGGTACTGCAGCAAGGGGACTCAACTCCATATCCAGCCGGGGGCAGAGCGGGCACGCTGTGTGCGCCTGCCCCATGACGACAGAACCTAATTTGAAAGCAATTACAGAGAAATATGGAATGCTTCTTATGTTCTGGCCTGACGTTGCCTTATTCGGAGTTTTCTCGGCCTACATGAAAAAGCTCTGACTTCCCGGTCAGAGGAGAGGTATAAATACTGCAGAGTGGAGCAGCGAGCATTCCAAGGGGCCTGCGTGTCCATCCAGAAACCAGCTCCCTCCCCTCTGCCCCCTCCCAGTAGCCAGCACTCCCCTTGGCCAAACATGTGCGTGTGCGCTGTGGCCGCAACAGCCGAATCTGGAATGCGGTCCCTGCCTCATGAGAAGCACGGGTCCAAGCCTTTCTCCCTGCTCTTCACAGGGCTGCTGTCTCTCACCGCTCAGGCCTTCCCCCCGAGGTCACCACCCCAGGAGGCCTCCCCTGGCCTGCTCTCTCCACCACACTCTCGTGTTCTTCTGCTCTGTTTTCTTCACTGGACTCGGTACCATCAGAAATTAGGTTCTGCCCAAACCTAGGCTCCCTCCCCAGGACAATATCCGCTGCGCGAGAGGGGGATCCCATCTGCGGCAGGAGCCGTGGCCTGGAATGGTGCCTGGCACGTGATGGGTGCTCAGGAAATCCCAGGATGAATGGAACAGGGTTGGGGCTTCTCATGTCCAGCCATTTAGGACTTCATGGTTTCTAATCCGATTTTATCCTGGTGAGGGTCCCTACTTAGGGATAAAACTGCATGCTTTCAGTTCACAAAAATAACCCTGGAGCTGTAGATATTCCAAAAACAAGCCAGGGCAGATGCTGCTCTCGGCTTGCCACTCCAACGGGAGAGAGGAGCCCTCAGCAGCCCTCACTGCTCAGGCATCTGAGGCCACTGGACTCACAGAGACCCTGGTTCAAGCAGGACCGCAGGCAGCAGTGGGTGAGCTGGTGGGAGGCAAGCTGAGGAGCTGACAGATGCTGCCAGGACATCGATCCGCCACGGTCTACAAGGGTGAGGAGAGGACAACGCGGCACAGTGCTCTTGGGCCTAAACAAATGTGGGTTCAAATCCTCGCTTTGCCACTTATTGTGTGTGGCCGCAGAAGACAAACTTCAGTTCTCTGAACTTTAGGTTTCCCCCTTTGTAAAATGGGGGTGACAGACACGACGTGAGCATTCAACAGGATAACACAGAGAGCGCGCTACACATACCGCCTGGCAGTGAGTGACTGACCAATGGACGCTGCGTTCATGGCTATGTTATTTCTATTCTGGAAGGCGCCACGGTCAGTCTTAGCACTGCAGGTGAAGCCAGACCCCCCCCAGGACTCGCCAAGTGGCTGGCTGCATGCTGGTGGCTGACACAAGGAGACCGTCCCCAGACCTCCCCTCCCTTGGCCTGCCACTCAACCACCAACCGCATCGGGCAATGTAACTCTCGGATCTGGCTTTTCTCGCTTCCAGAGATCCTTCAAATCCAGTGGTTCTCAATCCTGGCTATCCGTTAGAATTACCCAGGAGCATTCCCGATTTTCTTTTTTTTTTTGAGATAATGAATATTTATTGTTTTAAGCCACTAAGCTTTGAGGCAATTTGTTACACAAGAATAGATAATTTATACAGCATAGAAGCAGAGTTGCCGGACCATAGGTGTGTGTCTACTGTTTTTAATCATGTCCATACCTTGGAAAATCGATATTTTTTTTATTGTTACAATTCACATATAAAATTCACACCTTCAAAGTATAAAAATCAGTGAGTTTTAGTATATTCACGAGGTTGTACAACTAGCACTACTATCTAATGTCAGAACATTTTCATCACCGCAAAACTGTGGGCAGTCGCTCCCCGTCTCCCTCCCCGCCCCCAGCCCCCGACAACCACTCACCCACTTCCTGTCTCTGCAGCTCTGCCTCTTCTGAACACTTCATATAGACAGAATCATACACTATGTGGCCCCTAGTGTCTGGCTTCTTTCGGCATGTTTTCAAGGTTCATTCATGTTGTCAGTACCTCACTCCTTTTTGTCTGAATAATATTCCACTGTATGGATGTACCACATTTGGTTTACCCACTCATACGCTGATGGACATTTGGGTTATTTCTCCCTTTGCCATCATATGCCTCCGCTATTACGAATCATGCTGCTACGAACATTCATGTACAAGTTTTCGTGTGGATATGCGTTTCCAGTTCTCGGGTATATACACCCAAGAGTGTAAGTGCTGGGTCACAGGATAACTGTTTAATCATTTGAGGAAGTGTCAGACTGTTTTTCAAACAAGCTGCACTGTTTTACATTCCCACCAGCAATGCATGAGGGTTCCAATTTCTCCACATGCTCGCCAACACTCGTTATTATCCGACTTTTTGATTATAGTCATCCTAGTGGGTGTGATGTCATTTCTCATTGTGGTCTTGATTTGCATGTCCCTAATGACTACTGATGGTGTGCATCTTTCCATGTGCCATTGACTATTTGTATATCTTCTTTGGAGAAATGTCTATTCTAGTCCTTTGTCCATTTTTAACTGGGTTGTCTTTTTGTTGTTGCATTTTAAGAGTTCTTATATATTCCGGAAACTAGACTCTTAGCAGATGTATGATTTGCAAACATTCTCTCCCAATCTGAGGAAATTCTCTTCACTTTAATAGTGCCCTTTGAAGCAAAACCGTTTTTAGTTTTGATGAAGTCTAATTTACCTATTTTTCTTTGGTTGCTTATGTTTTTGGTGTCACAGCTAATAAACTATTGCCTAATGCAAGATCATGAAGATTTACGAACTTGTTTTCTTCTAAGGACTATAGTTTTAGTTCTGACATTTAGGCCTTTGATCCAGCTGGAGGTACTTTTTTGTATATGGTGTGAGATAGGGGTCCAACTTCATTCTTTGCATGTGGATATCCAGTGCTTCCAATAGGATTATTTACTGCAAAGACTATTCTTTCCCCATTGAATGTCTTGCACCCTTGTTGAATATCAATTGACAACGAATGCATGGGACCTAGGAGCTTCTTAAAAATGCCTGAACTTCACTCCAGGCCAAAGGAATCAGATCCCCTGGAGGCAGGTCTTGAATGACGATATTTTACAAAAGGCACCGAGTGAGTCTAAATGAAGCCAGGGTTGAGAACCACTGCTCTAACGTGACCCCTCATCTAGAAACGAGGGGTCTGAGGCCCGGGTAGAACCAGGGAGCCCTTGCCACTGGACGTTGGACTGGACCCTTGGAGCTAAAAGAAACCTTAGAGAAGCAGGGGAAAGCAGCCCAGGGTAGGGAGGTGCCCCAGTCTCTGAGCTCGTCTCTGTCCTCAGACCAACTTTTCCAGAGCCATCCCACACACACAAAACCAACCAGCCCACCCACCCACCCACCCACAGCCACTCAGATTACACTGCAAAGAACTGGGTCCTCTCCAGGGGCAAGAGCTGCCCTCTCTACAGAGTCCACAGGGAGAGAGGGGTCTGAACTAACGCAGACCACAGGGCAGAGGCAGGAGGCAGAGCCCAGCTCCCCAGGAGAGCTCTCGAGCAGGAAGCGGGGAGGGGATGGGTGAGCCCTCCCTTGAAATAGCCACCTTTAAAAGAGAAAACTTCCACTCCCACAAGGCAGTTTTTAAATTAGGGCAGCAGCAGAGGCTGGGGCCCTGCCTCCGCCTCCTCTAGCCCCAGCTGGCATTTTGCTGTGAAACGATCGGGCACAGGGGGCCCTTCACCTAGAGAACAGGGTGTCTGAGCTACAAAAACCCCATTTACTCTCAATGGCTTACAGCTGAGCTCAGATTTCGGGGCAGGAGGGGAGATTAAAGACTGTCTGGTTTAAACTTTGATCCTTTAAAAAGATAGCCGAGCGAGCCGATTCTGGCCTGGCCTTGAGACCGCGCGGCTTGGAATCCTAACAAGCGCCTGAAAGGACCACTCTTTAGAATAACCATTCTAGCCTGGGGAAATCCACCCATGGACTTGCTCATCCAGATAACAGGCGTTTGGGGAGAAAAAGTCAGAGGGGGCTGATGGGACCTGAGTGTCGTTCAGGCAAGTGCTACCTCTGCCCTGAGCCACCAAGGCCCACCCTGGGGACTCCCCAGCAGAACGGAGGCGCAGAGGCCAGAGGCATCTGGAGGCAGGGCCAACAGTCCCATTCACTTCTCCCTCTGTTCTCCTCTGGCAGATGGCTTGTTTTCTGGAATTTACAGGATCCACACACTGGGCGTTGGCGGAAGGGTAACTATGCCAGCCCAGGAGTGATCTCTAACAGTGGGGCGGGTTTCGCCTCTGACAACTGAAACTCCTCCTTGGTGACCCTTTCCTTTTTCCTGTTCTGGGACATTCTGATTCATCGGTCTGCCGGTTAGGTCAGAAGCTTTCTCCCACCCCAGGGAGAGCAGGGAGGGGTGGCTGGGAGTGGGCAGCACGGCTAGGTGGAGCCGGTGGTCTGGAAGTCTTGCTCCTGACACACCGGGGGAATCAGAGTCTGGGGCGACGCTCACAGACAAGCATTGTTTCACACAGACTGTCCCACCGGCTTCCACCATCGGAGCCCGGGTGTAAGGCGAGCCCTCTAAGAAGCCGGGGGAGCTTGGAGGCTGAGAGAACACAGGGCATTTATCGGCATGATGGAGTCTTCTTGTCTCTTGCACGGACTAGCACTGTTAGGGGCCCGCGGAGGGGCTGGTGCCCGTTGCTGAGGCTCAGCACGGCTCCTCTTCAGGGCTGGCATCGAGCAGGGGCACAGTGAGTGCTGGTTGAAGGAGTGAAAGAATCCACCAGTCAATCTGGGAGGGGCCTCAGACCAGAATTTCCAGGTTTGGAGTCTGGAGTTGGCTATGAGGCAACTGGTGGTGTTCAGAGTTACCCACTCGTGCCCTTAGCCTGGTGTGAGCAGCGCTGGCTCCACTTCCTGCTGTGGCATTAGGATGGGGTGGAGGCACAACGTCTGTGGGTTACGAAATCACTCCGGATTTGGGGTCTTTTTTCTCTTTACCATATTCTCTCCATCTTAGACCCCCTTGGACACACGAGATGGACGATATTAACAGCGTCTTGGGAGGATTTAAAAAAAGAAAAACCAAAATAAGGTCCTATAACCAAAGGGTAATTACACGTTTGGGAGGAACCAGTAAAGAGAGGCTGAAACCTCTGACTCATAACTGCTCCATTAAAAATGGTGAAACCATTTGCCCTGGCAGAGTGACAGGGCTAGACTCGCACCCTGGCTCGCCCCACCTACAGGCCTTCTTGGGGCTGATACCGTGGCCCAGCCCAACCACACGGCAGTCCTAAGGGGCGGCTGTGTCCAGGAGCGGTGTGACGTCAGAGGAGAAAGGGGCCCTGTGACAACAAAAGACTGGCGGCGTGTGTGTGTGTGCACGTGTGTGTGCGTGTGTAACAAGAGGGGACTGGCGGCGTGTGTGTGTGTGCACGTGTGTGTGTGTGTGTGTGTGTGTGTGCCCGGGTGAGAGGGAGGCAGGCGAGGGGGAATGGAGTGCCCTCGTGAAGGTGTGGGTCCAGTTTTCCAGGGAAGGACTCATCGAATCAGCTCAATCCGCCCCTTTAAAGCTACTAGGAGCTGCACCTCAGACAAAAACAGCAAGCGGAGTTCCACGAGTGGGGCCAGGGCTTCCCCTAATAGACTCCCACTTACTGAGCCTTCACTGTGTGCCACCATTTGTTCTCAGCGCTCTATGTTTGACAGATACTGCTCCGAAAGCCGAAGTGATCCGCCCGTGCTCACGCAGCTGGCAGGTGCCAGAGCTGCACCCTCCTGCCTCCTAGCTAACCTCAAGTCTGCCCAAGGCTGCTTTCTGGTTCTGCTCTCACGCCATCTGGCCCCACGTGAGGCACCTCGCATAGTTTCTCATCGGGCCCACCCTAAGGAAGACACACAACCAAGAGTGAGCCTGGAGGCCCTTGGCCATTCCATCCACCACGAGCGAGCAGGCGCAGCACTGGGCTGCGGGCTGAGTCACAGGAGAGGGAGGGGAGTCAGGTGACCCGGCGAGAATCAGAGCTATGCTGAGGTGGCCTGGTTACCTTGACATTCCTGTGATTCTGCCAAGGTAAAAAGTAACCCGAGGAGTTTGCCTTATATGGGCACAATGACAGATTTCGACACGCTGCGTTAACTGACCCTGTGTCAAATCCGTTCCCGGATTGCACAGGAGACGCCGATAAAGCTGCTCTGAAAGTATAGGAAATAACAATTTATGACGGGTTATCGCCAGTGACTCATAAAACAAAGGTGCAGCCCAACTGCCACTGTGCGCCTTTTAGAGAAGGGGAGAGGCTGGTGGCTCCCAGGCCACTCTCCTCCCCACACGAGGGAGGGGAGCCTGGCTCAGACCCTCCCGCTGTTCACAGGCCTGGCTCCAGGCAAGGTGTGGAGGAAACCGATTTCAGGTTGGAGCAGGACAGCAAGTCCTGTCTGGGCTCAGAGAGCCCCGAGCACCTGCTTTCTCCCAGGGGCGCTCAGCAGAGGAGAGGCAGCGGCCGCGCTGGATGCACCGCCTTGCGGGCCAGCAGGGGACCAGTGGTTAGGTCTGAGTGCCCTGAAACAGCACAAGAACCAAAGAGGCCGAGTGGGCCCCATGGGACTCCCGAGTCATCCTGTCTGGGCCCAAATGCGGGCCTCAGACACACCCTCTCGCAGCCTCCCAAACTTCGTCCATTCATTCCAATTCTAAAGCGCACTGGGCGTCGACCACACACACCTGCTGTTCTGAGCACTAGGATTAGACAGACATCCCTGCCCTCGGGAGGCTTACCGTCTAGCAGAGGAGGCAACACATAAGGAAAGAAGACACTGGACAGTGACGGTGCAGTGAAACAGGGCAATGTGACAAAGAGCGACCGGAGCGGGGCACTGACAGGGAGGGCATCAAGTGTGGCTGGTCAAGGAGGACCTCTCTGTGGAGGTGATGGTAGAACCTGAAAGGATAGAAAGGGTCGAACGGTTCACAAGTAGGAGGGAGATCATTCCAGGAAAACAGGCCCTGGGAGAAAGAGGCCCGGAGGAGGCCTGGAGGGCGTGGCTGGAGCAGGAGCCTAGAGGGGTGGGGGGAGGGGGCTGGTTCACAGCCTTCCAGGCCACAGGGGCAGGGTTCTTCTCGGTCCTTGCTCTGAGAGCAGCAGGCAGCCCCTGGAGGGTCTCATGGGGGAGCAGCACGCCCAGAGTGATGGTGTGGGAGGGCTCCTGGTGGCGTGTGGACGGCAGGGTCATCGCCGTGAAGATGGAGAGAACTCTGCAGGCAGAGTCACAGCCTCTCCTTCCCTCCACAGAACCGGGAGGCCGGGGCTACAAGGGGACCTTCATCCCACACAGCATGAAGCTGCACCCAAGTGCAGACCAGGACACACAGCCCCCGCCCGCACCTTCTTTAGAAACACACAGGCCTGAGGGTGAACCACGGGGCCCTCACCCAGGGCCGTCCCGTCCCGAGGGCAGCAGGAGAGGGACGCTCCCTTTAGCGGAGAAGTGGGAGTTACACGGAGGAGCGATGCACAACAGTGTTCCCCAAAGAGCTGAGCCTTGGGGGGTGCGGGGGGGGGGCAGCTCCCACTCAAATCAAACCTCAGCAGCTCTTCCATCAATTTTATAATGTGGCAGATCCACATGAGACGCCACTTCAAAAACAGTGGTGCTGTTGAAAGACATCATCGCTTTAAATCTTAAATCCTCCATGCAAAATCTATTCCAAGTGCTTGTGGCCCCCCCACAGTGGCCCTACATCCCACGGGACTGAGATGGGGACAGGGCTCTGTCAGGCCGGGCTACGGAAGGGGAAACGGAGTTCCTGGTCCTACTGATGGGAAACCCCGGCCCTCGCCTCCCCTGCTGACGCCTTTGATCCTCTCTGCTCCGTGGGTGGCAGGCAGCTGGAGGCAGCAGACGCCACATGCGCTGCTGTTCCAGTCTGGCAGGGCGGAGGCAGGGCGGAGGCCCGCTCCCTTCGGTAAGGTGGGGCAACAAACAAAGGGAAGATAAGAGGGCCTGAATCCCAGAGCCCCCCAGTGTATGGCCTGGTGCCCACAGATGGAACCTGATGGGGAGAACAGAGAAAGGCAGCCTGAATTCACAGTGGAGTTGCCAAAGGTGGCAGCCACTCTCAACAGGAGCAAATCCTTGCCGTGAGTTTCTAACTTCCATGGCATCCTCCGCTCTTGGAGAAAACAAAGAAAAAAGGAAGAACTAAAGGCAGAGAGAATGAGACCTCCTTACTTTACATAACTGAACATCTCCTAAGGTGCAACTGGCTTTCAGGAAGCTTCCCGTCTCCTGAGGGAACTGAGGTTCAGGACGAGTGAAGAGAACCCCCACCAAGGGTCGGGGAGACCTGCAAAATCCAACAGTTCTATCCTGGAAGAGCACGTGGTCCGGCTGGAGAGGGACACCAGTGAGCCAGTCACTGCGGGGCAGTGTGACCCGAGGACAGCAGAGGTCAGGGGACACCTGATCTGGGCCCTGAAAGAGGAGCGCCGTGCTGATAGGTGCTGACCGGGGAAGAAGGTCGTTCCACGCCGCGGGAACATCAAGAGCCAAACCACAAACGCACAGGAGATGTTTGGGGACCCCGAAGGGCGAGTGGCAGGAGATGGAGTCAGCTGGGTCCGAAGGTGGAGAGGCTGAAGGACTAGGAGGCTGCGCTCGGGCAGCAGGCCTAGAAAGGTTTCTTAGAGTGACCTGGTTAGATACGAGTTTCAGAAAGATAATGTTCGCGGAGCCACCGAGGGGAACTAGGAGGCTGGAGCGTGGCCAGTTAGGAGGCCGCTGTAGGAGACCTGGCACCAGATGGCACAACAAGGATGGTGATGGTCGTGATGGGAGCCAACATCGGAGCACTTCCTGCAAGCCAGGCACATGCAAAGGGAACACAAGTGCCAACGCCCTGGAGTCCCACCATAGCCTTCGGAGGCAGACATTACACTCACGGAGGGGTTAAGGCATTTCCCTGAAGCCACACAGCTCCAGGTGGCAGGTGGCAGCACAGCAGTTTGCCCCCAGGCCGTCTGACCTGAGAGGTGCACTTCAAGCACTCAACACGTGCTCCTGCATCAGCACAAGAGCGCAGCACAGGAAACAACCTGCAGGTGGGGGTTCTCTTCACTCGTACTGAACCTCAGTTCCCCCAGGAGACGGGAAGCTTTCTGAAGGCCGGTTTCACCCTAGGAGATGTTCAGTTACATGAAGTAAGGATCTCTCACTCTCTGCCTTTAGTTCTTCCTTTTTTCTTTGTTTTCTTTCTAAGAGTGGAGGTTGCTGTGGAAGGAGGATTCCAAGAGATAGCGGTGAGGAAGAAAGAAGTAAAACCTGGTACCCATCCCACTGAGGAGTCAAGGGAGGGATCCACTGTTTCTGACTCGGATGACTTCGGATGGGGCCAGGTTGCACCCGGGAATGAGAACCCAGAGAGAGGGGCTCAAGAATGGGTTTGTTTGGGACACGCTGACAGTGACGTACGTGCTGCACACCCAGCTGGCACTCAGAAAGTACAGTCTAGAACTCGGCAACAAGGTCATCTGTTCACACGCGCATTCCTTCAGTCACAAACATTTCCTGAGCTTCTATGACAGTCGGGCCTGGCGGTGGCGCGGGGGACACAGGGAGAAACGAGACAAGGCTCCTCCATGAAAGACATCGAAGTCTAACAGGGAACAGAGCCGTGTCAGTAGACGACTGGACCAGAGGGCGATGAGTGGGTCAGGACTGGAGACCTGGGAGTCATGCAGACATGAGACCTGAGACCTGAGGCCAGGGAAGGCGGGAAATCAAGTCCTCCAGGAAAGAGGCCATCGTGAAAGGCCCACATTCCAGAGTGGGGTGGAGGGAAAGGATTCAGAGACGGGGCATGAGAAGGAAGAGTCGGAGAAGTAAAGAGGTGATGTCAAGGAAGGCAAAGGGCAGGAGGTTTTGTTGTCTTAAGACACAGTCAGAAGCATTAAGTATAATAGTGTGTGGTTACATAAAACACACAGACATCTGCATCTATGAGAGAAGCACACTGAAGCATCTGTGGGGGATGTGTGAGGTTGTCTAAAACACTGAGGGAGAGTGTGTGGAGAGAAGATGCTCATTGATGCTGGGTGACGGGTACATAAGGATTCTCTCTACTTTTGCCTATGTTTATAAAGGTGCGTGCGTGTGTGCGCATGTGAGTACAAGTGTGGTTTTTCCAAAAGGCTCGCGCATTGCAGAGAGGTTGAGAGGCCAGGGACCAGGACCTGTCTCCCCAGCACCTAATCCAGTGCCTGGCACTTAGGAGGTGCCAGATCCATCCAGATTAGGCGGGGCTGCGCACACTCTCTGGGATGGAAATCCGCCAGTCTCTAGGGATCTTTGAGAGCAGGGTCCAGGGAGCTGAGCCTGAGAAGTATGCGGGAAGTGAGGAGACGGAATCAGCGAGCAAGGGCGTACACATTTTTTAAATGCACCAAGGCCAATATCCAAGCACATTTCCTTTTCCCAGGACAGAACCCAGCTGTGGGCCATCCGGCACCATTCTGTTTTCCTACAAGAGACAGACACACTCGACTGCTCCAAGGTAAAGCCCAACTGCTTCCCCCAACTCCAGCTTCAGATTCCCACAAGGTCCCTGTGGTCCCCTCCTCTGTTATCCAGGAAAGGCTGCTGGGGCGACTGGGCCTTTCCAAAGGCATATCAGAGCACACCTTACTATCTTCAAACAAACAAGCCATGTCTTTCTCACTTTTCTCCTCCCCTGCAGAACAAAGTTGCATTTAAAAGGAGAAAGTCTCAGGTTTTGTCTCCTGAACAGAGAGAAGGTCCCAAGGGCTGGGAACACAGAGGGCCTGAGTCCCAGCGTGGCTCACACTGGCAGGAGAGGAGGTGTGGAGGGACAGGGCGGACAAAGCCCCAGGCCAAGCCCAACAGCAGGGACAGGGTGGCTAGGCCATCCTGGGTCCCGTGGCCTGGAGAGCACCAAGGAGCTATCGGATTCTGCCAACCACGCTGTGCAGCCTCGATCTTTCTCTTGATTTTCCACAGTGCTGACTTCTCTGCCAACGCCCCATAAATAACAATGGCCACCAAAGCAGGCAGGACTGCACTTCCTCTCCTGGTGGCACGTCTCCAGGCTCGGCTCAGGACAGGGAGATGAGCGGGCTGCCCCAGAACACGGTACAAGTCAGCTGGGGTTCAGGAAGGTGGCCAGCCGGATAAACCACAGGCCCAATTTTAAGTTTTTAGCTATCCCTCGAAACAAAACACTCTCTTGTCTCTTACTATATAAGTTAATTTGATCTAGATATAGTAATTTCTGTATAAAAGGCAAAAGTTAAAAAAAAGACAGAGAGAAAGGGCTCCCTGCCTTTAGCCACTGCGTCACGTTGAAGGCAGGTGCCTTCTCTTGTCACGATTACCACTGTCGCTGCTGCCTAGACCCACGCCTGGCACACAACACACAGGCACCTAGCTCAGTAAACATTTGCACAACATAGGATGAATTCTGTTCAAATGCTGATTTTCCTACCTCTCCAGGTGACAGTGATGTCTCCCTTCCGTTCCCCACTCAAAAAGCATCCTATTTGGGTATCCTAACTAGCAGGCACTGATGCAGAACTCTGCAAGGGCAGCTGGCTGCCTGCTGGGTCTGGAAGTGTCCCAGGAGAGGACTTCTTACGACCTTCAAGACACACAGCTTAGCAGAGGGCCAGCTTTTAGATGGGACTCAACTGGCCTGCTAGGAAAGTGACAGCACCCTCTTTCCCAGAGGAGGGACTGTGGGTGATCAATCCCTACCCCTAACACCAAGCAGAGGTGCTGTCCCATGGGAGACACTTGAACAAGTGGATGGATGGGTGGATGGGTGGCAGGTCCATTCTCCCTGCCTGACTGGCTGGCTGTTTACCCATTCATTCGACGAATATTCATTTACTGAGCACCTGTATCTGCCAGACATTATCCCACATGTTAGGGACACAGCAGTGAACAGAACAGATTCAGTCTCTGCTCTCAAGGCCCTCACAGTCTCATGGCGGGTGGAGAGGGCAAAGGACGGTAAGAGCTAAAAGGAGAAGAGGAGGCGATGGGCATGGCCCTTAGAGAGGGGCCGAACCTCAGGCTGGAGGGTCAGGCATGGCTTCCCTCATTCCCTAAGGAATGAGGAGGAGCTGGGTGGGGATCTGCAGGGGGAAGAGGGTTCCAGAGGTAGGAAAGAGCAGGGAGCAGAGGAGCAGCTGGCGTGCCCGGAGTACAGTGCTTTGATGGCGGGGGAGAGGGGAGGCTGCAGAGGGGAGAGGAGATCCTGTAGGGCACAGTGGACCTCCAGATTTGATCCCAAGGGCAGGGGATATCGATCCGGAGTTGAAGTAGAATATGCTCTGCTTCTAGGTGGAGAATGGACTGGAGGGGCCAGGGGTCAGCATTGCTCAGACTTCAGCACTGGTGCTGGGCTGCACTGGTCCTCCACTGGAGCCCCCAGTGATGCTCCTGCAAGGGGGCTGTGAGGCAGCTTCAGGAGAGCCGGGGAGACCTCAGGGCTTCCTGAGATGAAAAGCTACGACTCGGGCCTTTCCGGGCCTGTCTGTGGTAAAGAGCAGAAAGGCTGATTGTTTACCTTCCACATCCGGTCCCAGAGACCCTGCCCCGGTGGAAGGCTGCCCAGAGGGAAGGCCACACGTGGCGTTCTGCAGGACACACAACATCTCATCGAGCCTCCTTGGAGGCACGGCAGGGCCCACAGGCCACCCTCAGTAAAGCCTGCAGCCCACTCGCTCTCCCGGCTTAGTGTTCCCACCCAGCAGCTGCCCCTAAACCACAGGGCCTCCACCACCCTGTGTCTGAGATAACCAGGGTGAGTAAGAGACTGCTGCCTCCTTCTAAGAATCTCCCTTCCAGGACCCCTGAGATGCCTAATGCTCACAGAGCTGGCAGTTGAACTTGCTAGAACTCGGGGTCCATCTTCCAAGAGCAGCTGGCTTCAAACTTAGTCATCATAAGTCAGTTCTCCTGCCTTGGTTCTTCAGCTGCAGTTTCCTTGTTGAAGAAAGGTTCCTCATTCCCCCAGCCAATCACTCCTAGAGGGACTCCAGATCCCACAGGACGAGACCTCAGAAGACACCATCCCAAACCCCTACCCCACACACAGAGTAATCATTAACACGGCCACCATGCACTGATCTCTAAAATGTGCCAGATGCGGCCCATGCCACCGCCTCACTGAATCCTGACAGCCCAGAGGTACATACATCATTGGCCGCTTCGTAGAAGAGGAAACCAAGGCTTCCTGGCTCAAAATCCCTCGGGGAGTAAGTACTGGGCCAGCATCAGCATCTGAGCCTCTCTGGCTTCACCGCCCAGGTTTGTAAGAAGGTAAGTCTACAGCCTGCAGGGCAGGATGGAGCCCGAGAACACCCCGCTGGGCCCAGCCATGTAGCTCGCAGCCCCCGCTCTGCTACGAGGCCTCTCAGCTGGGCGATGAAGAGCTGGGCCCGTCCAGCTGACCTTTCATCAGGAAACCCTCTGGAAGCAGCTGGAACCTCTGCCCAGCACCTCATCAGCCAAAGTGTGCACGATAGCGAGACAGACTTGAGCCCTTCTGATAGCAGGGGGCCTCTGTCAGCCAGAAAGAACGTGGCTTGAGATGTCCACAGAGATCCTCCCTCTTAAGAGATATTTCTAGGCTTATTAAAAATCAACAAAGTCGAGAAGGCAACATCCCAGCAAAGTTGGCTGTACTCTCACTATATGCCTTTCAGACCGAGATTAATTCTTTGGCTGGTCTCAGAACTTCAGTTTCAAAAATAGCTAGTTTGTGCTTGTCTGTAAAGGAATGTAGGTAAGCACCTCCCACCAGCAACACAGAAAACAACTCCTACTGCCGTCACCTGTTCTTGGCAATGAAGCCATATATAGGCAGACCGAACCCAGAGGGTTTGGCCAGAGAGCCGGGTCCACTCTCCAACTGATCAGATGGCTTCTGCAGAGTTGGGGCTCAGTCAAATGCTCATCTCCAACTTATGGCGCTGAGCGGGCGGTGGAATGCCCGTGGACTGGCATTGCTCCTATGGAAGCAAGGATGCCACCATCTCCATCCTCCCACCATACCCCATCCTCCAGGACCCAAACTGCAGATGCTTGGATGTTATCCCATGCCTGAGGTCCACGGATCATGGAGAGCCCTTGAGTCTTCCCGCTAGAGGTATGAAGTAAGAGAGACGAGAACCGATCGCTCAGCCCTCAAAGAGGAGAAATTACCTAAAAGGAGAAGGGTACGGTTTGACTCTTGGTTCCGCCGTTTATTGGCTGAGTGACCTTGGGCAAGCCATGTAACCTCTCTGAATCTCAGTTTCCTCATCTGGAAGGTGGGGATAAAAACACAAGGCTGAGAGCCAGCCCTGATGGCCTAGTGGTTAAAGTTCGGCTCTCTCACTGCTTGGCGGCCTGGGTTCATTTCCGGGCTGTGGAACCACATCACCCGTCTGTCAGTAGCCATGCTGTGGTGGCATCCCACACAGAAGAACTAGAAGGACTTACAACTAAGATATACAACCATGCACTGGGGCCTTGGGAAGAGGAAAAAAAAATAAGGGAAGATTGGCAACAGATGTTAGCTCAGGGCGAATCTTTCCCTGCAAAAACCCGACGAGGCTGCTGTGAGGACGGGTGAAGGGATCGGTGGGAAAGTGCTACAGGCTCTATGAGCCATCACGGTGTCTGTCCCAGCATCAGGAGAGGATGTGCGTCCATGGCGCTGCACTCATCTGGAGTTCCAAGAGGGCAGGGGTGGTTCTGATTGTTTTTTTCACAGCTGTATACCCAGTGCCTAAAACAGTAACTGGCATGGAATAAATATGTGTGGAATCAATGCCTTCTCATTGCATTTAGAACAAAATCCAAGATCCTCGCTGCAGGCGTGTTCTGGGCTCTGTCACCTTTTTGAGCTCAGCTCACACCTCCCTCCCACGGGTCCCATTCTGCTTCTCTCCTCCCACGCCCCTCGGGTCCTCCTGCCTGGGACACTCTTCCCCCAGGCTGGCTCCCGCTCCCCGCTCCAGGTCTCACATCACAGAAAGGGCTCCCCTCCTGGCTCATGCCCAATCCACAGCAAGACCCCGCTGTACCCTCTAAAGGGCTCTGCTCTTTTCCTTCATAAAAATGATGACAATTTGGAATACTACATATTTGGTATTTTTGTGGTTTCTGTGATTTAGTGGCTATCTTGCCCACAGGGCTGTAAGCCCCATGAGGACAGGAGCTGTTTTGTTCACAGCTCTGTCCCCAGTACCTTGTTTGTGGCACACACTGGATAAATGCTGAATGGATGGATGACCCGTCTTCTCCATTGATCGTGCTGGGAGCAATTACTAAACAATGGTGAGAAGGCTTCTCCTCCCTTATCAGTCTGTGGCTCTACCGCTCCCTTCCCCTCCACGATTCATTTCCTTCCTCCTCCATTCATTCCAAACCCACCAAAAGGGACACAGACCAAAAAATAGAAGGTCAAGTAACAAACACCCTTGTGTGCCCATATGGCTGGCGGCGAAGCCTGCTGATGAGAGCTCGTGCCACTGTGGTCTCTCCCTTGATGAACCCCGGGCCGCCCATTTGGGGAGAGCTGGGAACGTTGTCGTCCCAATCACTGTGGTCCAGTGAGGGCCCTGCTGGAAAAATGAGCTCGGCGGCCGGAGGCGACGGAGTCTCTCCACCCAGCTGCTTCTCTGGGTGGAAAGTGCTTTCCTTCCAGAGTTTCCATCCACAGAGGGCAGTGAGCAATGCAAAGCATTACAACCATTTTTCCTCCAGCTATTTCGAGGCACACAAATAACATCTAAGGACTCAAGGCCAGCTTGAGAAAACAATCGAGCCAGGAAATACTCAACCCAGCGTGGAGGCAACAGAGCCCAGCAAAGTCAAAGCTGAGAGCGATGGCTTTATGGAGAGTTTCCTGGCTTTTCCCAGACAGACAGCTCCAAACCATAACGTGGTAAGGATCCCGTTCTGCAGGGTCGTTAATCCAATTAACAACTGACTCAGAGATGAGAAAAAAAAAATTACATGAATTTTTCAATGATAAGCGTCAAAGTTTTTTTCAAAGTCAACGAATTTATTGCATACCTAGTATATCCCATTTTTCTGAAATCCATCAACTCTCTCATCAGTAATTAGTGCTGTGTTCTGGCTTTTCTGTCTACACAGATCTTAGAATTGATCCCTTTCACAAAACCTGGATTGCCAACACCTTCCAGAAGTCAAATTTAAGTGATCGATCCCAAATGAATATTTCTGTACATAGCCACTTGGGGGCAAACTCTGAAGCGGCAGTGAATTTTGATGGCTGGCATTGTTCGCCAGGGTATTGTGCGGACAGAATAGCTGCCTTTGTATGAAAGTGTCGTTCGGGGCCTTCTAAAACAAAACGAACAAAAAAACAGAAACATGGAGCCCTATCCTAAAAATATGTCGACAGTGAGAGGAATTTTGAGGAGCCAACTCTGAATTTTCTATGGTAATGGGAAAAACGGAAGAGTCCAGAGATGGAAAACCAGATAAGGCAGCCCCTTTTTACTGCCACTCATTTCAACCACCTTTTATCAGAGCCGTCACCAAGGAGCAAAAGAAAATGGATTTTCTCCTTCCCAGTAAGAGGATTAAGCAGCAGACTCCAGTCAAGAGGAAACAAGGAACTTTTAAAGGACAGGCAGAGCCAGGATCAAGACCATGCAAATATCCAAGGTCAGAGGCCACAAATGGGTAGCTCTTGGGGCCAAACAGGCCCCATTTTGTATGGTCTGCAGTTTTTTGGTTTGTGGGTTGTTTTTTTTTTTTTAAGTTAAATTAATTACCCCATAAAACTCTGGATTTCCAAATTCTTGGAAAATGAAGGCCCAGGCCCTCCCTTGTTCCCACCAGGCCACAATCAGCTGAAGCAGAGTAGTGGCTGCCCTGCCCCCACCTAGGCTACTTCACTGGTTGTCCCCGGCCCTGTGATAATCCAGGACCACAGTCCCTCAGCTCCAGAAGAACACCAGGAGCACTTACATCCATTCCCCTCACAACGGCCCAAATGACAGGACCACCCACCCGGGGGACAAGATCCATGCCAGGTGGACCTGAACATCCTCACTATTTCTGAAGGGGAACTGAGGGCGGAGCTGCCCCGGCTCAGCTCCCAGCCTCCTCTGACCCCATTCCACCATGCTCCTGCACTCCCATGGACGGCCTGAAATCCCAGGTGGGAGTGGAGGGTGTCATGTGGTCCCCAACTCCCCAGAGTAGAAACAGCAAATTTCCTGTGGGACCTAGGGGACATTCTTTTCAGGCACCCTATCCAAATGGTGGGCCTGGGAGGTAGCGATGGGGCAAATGGAAGAGAGAGGTATGGTTAGGAAAAATCTTAAAAACACCAGGTATACGGGCCCTGCGGGGCCCTGAGGGAACAACCCCCTTCAGCTGCCACCGCTTTCCAGTAGGTGCTAAGAGCCAATAGCTATTTCCAGTAAAGATCAGAAACGCACTAAAGTTTCCATACGTTGAAGACTGAGCCTTGAGATTTTTGGCTGGGCTGTAATTTCCTCTCCTTCCTTCCCTAACTTTTGTTTCAAACTACCTAATGAGCAACTGAGCCAGCATTCCAAGAGATGAGGTCCACGGTGTCGCCAAAGAACAAAATCCCAGGGCTACGACCATGAGGGACCAGCCCTGGTACTATTACCAGCCTGTCAATAAGTGGTGCTAACCTCACCAACTTCCTGCGCCACACGGGGCTCAGCTTCCTGGTGGTTACCACAAAAATGTGGCTCCAAGTGCACAAGGCAGCTCCAGAATCAAGCAGCAGCTCGAGCAATCCCAGAGCGACCATCTTCCCAGCAATGGCTGTGGCTTCTGCCACGACACCAACATGATGCCCGCCAGCTCCCCCCCAGCGGCCTCATACACACACGCAAGCTGAGTCAACAAGGCATGCTGGCATGGTGGAGACCAGCCCCTCAAGACCAGACTGGCCACTTAAGCTTTTCTCACACTGACATTCTAGATGCCACTGACGGGGGACAGCTGCAAACTCTCATTTCCTTGGCCGGGAGATGCATCCTTCTTGCCTAGATCTGTCGTCCCATTCCCAAGAACAAGCTAGAAGAGTTCCAGGAAAAGCTGGAGCCCAAGGTGACGGCTCAGCCCTAAAGAACTTCTGGAACCACACGCCAAGAACCAAACACTCGGGGCTCACCTGGAGGGTGATCTATGAGAGAGGCAGCCCTGAACACCTGAGCTCACAGCACATGCCGGGAAGAATCCTTTCCCAGCCCAGGAAGGCCATGGCAGTGGGCCTGTGAGCAGTCCAACAAAGGCCACATTCACGTCTCCATGTCACCCTAATATTTGGTTCACTTCCATCATTTAATGCATTATCCATCTTCCCCTCCAGAATGTGACCACCCCAAGCCCCATGGACAGGAGCTACTAGGCTGGTTCCCCTTCTGACTGTATCTCTAAGGCTAACACAATCTCTGGGTAAATGTCAGTTGAATTTAAAAAAAAAAAAAAAAGGACAGATCACAGGATGTGAACCACAGGAAACTTACGCGGCTCTCCTATTTAATCCTCAAACTTCCTTCTAAAGCTGTTAGGATGTTTTTTAAGGAGGGGAGGGTACGCGGGGCGGGTACTCTAAACCGTATCCTGATCCCGTATTAGCATTTCAGAGGCTTCATCAAGGAACTGGACGGCGCAAAACATGAAACGCGACACCACATTATAACCTCATCTGAGTAAATCACCCGTGGTTTATTTGGAATTCTAAGGAACGGGCACCTCAGAAGACATAACTCTCGTGAACCAGGCCTGGATCTTCTCATGACTGCCTTCCGCCACATAAATAGTCAGCCAGCCTGCAGATTTTGCATTAATGTCTTCACGCAGGGCTGGTTCGAGTTTATTTTTGTTGCGTTCATTTTAAGACTGTGTTTATGCCTCTCTGTTAGACTTCCAGCCAGAAGAAAAATGACAAGATGCAAAGCTCGTCTTTTTTCCAGAGATGCTCCAGACGGTTCCTGGAGGCACATGCGAAGGTTAACAACCCATGGATGCCAACTCACTGGCATGGGGTGGTTTTCCAAAATGGTCTTTGTGGCAGAAACAGATACATTAAACTAGTCCTGTGACTCAGTTTCCCCACTTCTTGACGATGGAGCCCTCTGGGCCTCAGAGAAGCAGCAGTAGGCATTCACCTTGAGCCTAACTCAGCACCCCGCCCTGTGGGCCACAAATCTCAGGCTACAACAGCCAGTTACCCAAGAAAGGAAGCACTAAATAGGGAATGGCTCAAAAAAGGCTATCTCTGAAAAAGGAGCAGCATTTTCAGGACCAAAAATAGTAAGAGAGAATTTTTTAAACTTGGAAAAACAAGGAAAGTTGAACCTAGCTACAAATATTTCAAAGACCCCCCCCACCTGTGATTTCTCTCACGCCCAGCTTTTCAACTGACTTGCCTCTTCCAGAGACAACGACAGACACACACACACACACACACACACACACGCTCACAAACGCCTTTTTCAATCCCAGCCCTCCCCCCAAGGCCAGCTTGGTGGTGACAGCTTCGGACAATGACATCACCCCAGGTCTGCCTCCTTGGCAGGGTCACCAACATTGTTTGCAGTGAATTTCCTGCAAAGGTTCTTGAGGCAGGAAACTAGTCTTGTGCCTTGAGTCCTCCGCCTGTTCTGAGCTATCCTGTCAAGTCGAAACAAAGGCTTTTTGTGTTTTTTCCTTTTAAGAAAACAAAACTTCCCTGAACTTTTAATGAGCACCTTAATTACAGCTAAAGAATTAGATATATTTACGGATGACCTCATGCCTGCTGATAATTAGCAATTTGAAAGACCTGGCACATCCTTAGCCCTGGTTCCTTCTCCTTCACCCACTCCCCGAAGCGTTCAGGTTAATTACTAAGCTTGACCTTCCAGAACAAAGTAGGTCTGGCGCAGCCAGCCCCGCCCCCAGGCTCCCTGGCCCAGGGGCCTGCTGCTCCTCCTCCCAGCGGAGAATGGAAACCGTACTGGAGAGGGCTGCTCTGCCTGGGAGAACGATGTAGGAGGGGTGACAGGTTTCTGGGGGGCCCCACTCTCAGTGTTGACAAGTTTTAATTACCGCCCAGGCTAATTTAACCCTGGCACAGTGGAGAGGAAGAAAACTGCTCATCTCAGAGGCAGAGAGCCTTTGGCTCTGTGGTCCCGGCTGTGACGAGGGGAGAGCTCTGTGAGTGGGCTCCCACCTCGGACTCTCCGTGTGTGTGCTTCCTGCTCTCCTGGCATGCAAATCCCAACTGGAGATGCAGCCGACTGGGGCTGTTCCTTTCCACACACTTTTCTGTGTGAGAGGGGTGTCAACTGCCTCATTTGGAAATCGCAAGCCGGGTGGCCCTCCCGCAGGGTTCCGCCTGCTGCCAACAACGGGCAGCTCCTAAAAATGGCTGCCCCCACTCCCCCCAACCCCAACTCCAGTCGGTTGTCACTCCGTTGTAACATTTTTCCAAATTTGCTGCGGGCCTGCACCCTGTAAGGGGAGAGGCTGGGAGGCGGACATTCTCCTCATTCTTTTGCCTTATTAGGTTGTGGATTTGATTGCTTTTGGGGGGGATAGGGGCTAAGTTGAGGAATGACATCAGGAAGTGACCTCGGGAAAGGGGGGGCCAGGAGGAAGGCGGAAAAGAGGACGGAGCGGCGGGCATGCGAAGGCCTGGGGACGGCGGCCTGGAAGCGGTGTGGCTCCACTAAGCCCCTAGAAGGTCCCGCCTTCTGGGTCCGCGGCTGGGCCCAGGCTCCTGCCCACCTCTAGGCCCTGTCTGACAGCATTTCTGGGTGTGTTTTGGGGGGGTTATCAGTGGGAAGCCCTTCCTGTTTCTACATCACTACCAGTTGAAGGAAGGCAGCCTGACTCAAGGCTGGGGGTTGTTTCTAACTTGAGTGGATAAGCATTTTTTTTTTCTTTAGGTGTCAGGAGACAGGGAGAGAAGGCGACCCAGGGAACAAGTCCCTTGGCTGATCCCAGACTTAATAACAAGCTGAGTTACTCATGAAAGAGCCTTGCTGGCACTGCCAGTGGCTCATGCAGACACAAAACTTCTCAGGCCTGCAACTGTGAAACCAGAGGCCACCTCTCGGGTGATGAGGCCCAGGTGGACCGAGGCCACAGAGAGGGCTCTGCTATGTCACCTGCAGTGTTCTGAACTGCCACCTGACAGAGGCTGCTTCTCTGAAATTCCTGGCTGGGTTCAGGGTTCTGAGCTCCCCGGGCGAGGCCTTCAGGAAAGGGGGTATATGTTTTGGCTCTCCATGATCAGCACATTTCAACAGACCCTTTCAACTCCTTTAAAGAGGAGACACAAGCAGCGGGCCCTCCTGGATGCAGGATGGTGAGCCGCTGACATCATCTTGAGAAGCGACACTTATTCAACGCTGACAATGTGCCAGGCACTGTGCCAAGTGCTTCACGCACACCTTCTCATTTAATCCTAGAATCATCCTGTGAGGTAGGACGATGGCCCTTTTCAAAGGGGGACACTGAAGCTTAACCCCCGTCACTTGCCCAGGGTCACACAGCCAGCAGGTGGAGGAGACGGGTGCGGAACACAGGTCTGTCTCCCTCTAAAGGCTCTGCTCTGACCCCAGCCCTCTTCTCACCCACACCGTTCACCACCTCCTGTTCTATCTCCAGAACCAAGCATGGAGATGGGGGTGCCAGAAGCGCCCTCCCACAGGAGCTTCAGCGCTCTCGACACCCACTCCCAGGTGGCAGCTGCTTGGGCCAGGAGACAGCCTGAATTGCGGTGACATCTGAGCTGCCTCCTATCGTCTGGGGTGAGGCTGGGCGCTATCAGCTAACCCACCGCCTGGGCTGAGCAGGCGTCTCCCTCCAGAGCCTGGTTCATGCGAGACACCTCCTGACCCGGAAGGTTTTGCAACTTCTCCCCCAGGAACCTCTCTCAAAATGGAGATACAGCAATTCCTTCCCCAACTACCACTGAGCCCAGCTTCTCCCTCGAAGGCTGTCCACCTCCCTAACACCTCTGCCTCTCCAAAGTGGGGAAGAGGCAGGCCTTAAGGACTGTCACGCAGACCCTGCCTGGAAGCCGTATCGAGCTGGAAAAGGAAGCAGAGACTGGCTGTGCTACCATGCAGCGGCTCTCCTCCACGGCACGGGCAGCGCTTCGGTGCCCACGCTGCAGAGCCTGGCTCCACCCTCACCATCCCCACCAAATCCTCCCACGGGAACCTAAGGATCCCAGGCAGCCCAAAGATGGTGGCCACGTTCTGCGGGATGATTTCAGCCACTTTACTTGCATGAGCTGAGCTATGTCACGGCCCCCAAGCATCATCCGAAGGGAGGAAAAATCCAACCTGAAAGCACGCAAGGCGAGGGGCGTGGGCCAGCTACGCCAACCTTATCGCGCAGCGGGGCCAAGTGCAGCTCAAGTCAGTCAGTTTTGGGAAAGCGTATCAAGGGCAGTGCAGCACTTGAGCCACACATTTGGCCATGAGCACCTGAATGAGTTTTGTGTGGTTTTTTTTTTTTTTTTACACACTGGAGTATTTCCTGGGATGGGAACTCTAAGTCCCATGAGCCAGCTCTAAAGCACTTAAAGAAAAGAACAGCACCTGGACGCTGAGCTCGGCAGGCAAGAAGGAACTCTAACGGCAGCACACCCCAACTGCCCTCCCCCGAGGGGCAGCATGTTAACTGGGGCACCCCAAACCAGCCCGTCTGTTGGGAGTCGACCCCACTCCCTCCCAGGATCTCAGGACGGGACCTGCCCCCAGTTTCGAGTGGTCCTCTGGTCTAGGACGCTGTGGAGCATCACACACTGGAGGAGCCAGGAGGCACAGGGCTGGGAGAGACCCTCGGACATAAGAAGGGGGTCTCTCTGTTCCTCTTTTTCTGAAACCTGTGCTTATGCTGAAGGAACCATCAGCAACCTCAAAGCAAACGCCTCAAAACTCAGCACAGTCAGGGTCGACTCCCACCTGGGGAAGGTCTGGCCTGCCCAGGACAGCCAGGGAGCAACAGGACCTGTGAACGGAGACAGAGTCAGAACCTGGGGTCTTGCCATCCAGAGGCTCCAGGCAAGGCTAAGGTATACGGGACACAGGCCGCAAGCGTGAAACTCCCCACAGACAACGCCCGCCAGGGAAAGCTGTTCAATTTGCACACGTGGGGCCCCCTAAACTTGCCCCCAGAACCTGCCGCAGCTGCGGCCCAGGCCCGCCACTCCTGCACTCACCTCCTTTATGAAAGTTTCCATGACAGACCCCACCTGCCCTGATTCACCCCTTTCCTCTCCAGGACGCGGCCAGAGTGCTGTGGGCGCGGCGTGGCGTGGCGGTGTGCGCGCAGTGTCCTGCTGAGGCTCATGTGGCTTTGCTCTCTCCCCAGCCACACGGCGAGCTCCTCGAGAACACGGGCCGGGTCTCCGGTTTCTCTCGTCCCCCAACAGTGCGGTGCGGAGCTCTGCAGCAGGGCCTGGCGCGGGCTGTCTGGCCCGGCGGTCATGTTTCTACCTGAGCACTGGACTCCAGGGCCCACAAAGCCCCAACTCATATTACACAAGATGCTGGTTGGCCAGAAAACGCAGACCTGCTTTGGTCAGTGGCCCCTCACTCTGCTGCCCAGGTGATGGCTGAAGACTTTCAAAAGACCCTCCAAGTCTTTACAGTGTGTTGGAAACAGACACCACCCGCCCCCCGAAAGCCTTTTCTATCTGCAGGAACGACTTAGAGCAAGTTCAGCGCAGCACAAATGCATAATTAGCCACCTACCATGGAAACTTACAGCTGGATCCCAAACGTGGGGTAGGACTCAACATAATCGGACACATATTCCATCTGCCATACGCTTTCTTCCCACTCTGAATCAATTTTATAAAGGAGAAGTTTTATTTTTGTATCTGAGGGGATAAGGATAAAAACACACGCTTCTCTCCCCTCCTAGGCAGCTACTTAAAAGATTTACAAGTTCACATGGGTGTGCTGCCAGAAGAATGGAAACCTCGCCATCTTCTCTCAGCAGAGGCCGCTTGGCCGGCCACGCCATCACAGGCCACCTTCACACTCATTCGCTGCCATCACAGGCCACCTTCACACTCATTCGCCCCTTTCCATTCCATCGACGGGGAGGATTCTCGCTGCACCCAGGGTAGGGCACAGAACCCCAGCCCAGGTCACAATGGACACCTCACGACCTGTGAACTTAGCTTCTCGCTGGGCACTGTGTGTACAGAGGAAGGAGTGTCTACTGACAGCCCCGAGCTCTGTCACTGCTCCTCCCTCCCTGCGTAGAAGCCACACAACTAGTCTGACAAGGTGCGCCTTCAAAGTGGGGAGCCGCGGGCCAAAGGGAGCCTGCCCTGTTCCTGGACTGGCTTCCAGGGGGCTACGGAGAGCGGGCCACCTCAGAGTGAGTCAGCTGGCACGTCTCTCTCTCTGGTCTAGAACCACCCTTGCTACAGCTCCACCTGAGCAAAGGAAACAGTGGCAAGCCCACGGAAGAGGGGTGTACAGAGAAGGGAGGACCTAGGAGAAGAGGCAGCTTACAAATCAGGCTTCCTGGCTTCCTCCTTCAAAGAGGGACGCACAGAATTTTACCAAAGATGCTTTGTCAGCCAAGCGGCCTCGGGATGGGACAAGAGGGGGCTGGACTTCATGCACGGGGTCAAAGTTAAGCTCCCTGAGAGAGAGACTACAGAGCCATACAAGCACATGGTGCCATAAAACTCCAGACCCAGAGTTACCAACGCTTTAATCAAACACAGCTGCCTGCCGCAGCAGCCATCACAGAGATAATTGGCACTTTTGTTTGGTTTCACGTTCTGCAGTCCCCAGGTTCCCACCTTAGAAGTCAGTTCTGGTTTGGCCTGTCCAGGAGGCCTGAGAGGAAGGGCTGCACTGAGAGAGTTCTGGAAGCACGAGGCTCCTGGCCTACTGGAGTCTAAGGACTGAATTGGCAGACTCCAGGCCTCATTGCCATCGCCACAGCAGAGCTCTCAGAGACCTGGCTGTGCCCATCTTTCCCACAGCCCCTGCTCTGACCAGGCTGGCCTTCTTCCTGACCCCCAGGGCCTCCCCGCCTTCGCTCCCTCTGCCTGGAACAGCCTTCTCCTAGCGTTCTCTCGGCTCCCTCTCTGCTCCCTCAGGGAACAGCTAAAACCTCTGGTCTTCTGAGATCTCCCTCATGATCTAAAGTACCTGTACCAGCCTCCCCCGCTCACCGACCTCTCCCCAGACCATGCCCGCACACTAGACTGTAGTGTGCTGTAGAAACAGGAGCACAGGCTTGACAGCCAGACCTTCGAAGTCCAGATCCTGGCCCTGTCACTTGGGCAAATGGCTTAACCTTCCACGGTTCCATTTCTGCACCTATCCTGCAAAGGGAACACCACCTACCTCCCAGGATTACCCGCGCCAGTCCACGCAAAGCACTTAGAAAGCTGTATAGCACAGAGGAATATGCTATTATTATTATTATTTAATTCACAGCGCATAACCCTAGCTGCAATTGCCTTGTTTTATTTACATGCTTGTTTTCTGTCTCCCCCACCAGCCTGTGAGTAGACCAAGAACATACAGAAACGAGATGGAAGATGGTCTGCATTTGGTCATCTGTAGTTCCTTGGTGGCCGCCAGGCAATCCCAAAGCGGGGAGCAAGCGCCCCAAAGACCCTCAGCTGCCCACACTCTGACATAACCGAACCCACAAAGCCTGAACTGCTGCTCAGAAGGCTCATGTTGAAACTATGCTTGGAATGTTCGATAGGAACACGCATTTATTTTTAGGCAAGAAAGTTGCCTCCTAGGCTAACCCTGTGCCCTGGAGCAGGCCGTATTTGGCAAGGATGGCTTTGTGGCTGTTTATTAAAGAGGCCCAGAACTTTCTCAAGTCCAAAGTAGCTGCGAAGAGAACTCAAGGCACTGTGAATCTTCTATTTTTATGGTCAAAGCTCGTTCCCCATGACTCTCCGGGTGTCTCTGTGCAGTGGTTAGGAGCCGAGGGCCACTCCCTGACCTTCTGCAGCTTTGGGCCATGATCCATTAGCCAATCACCCCTAAAATGGTTCACAGCTCTCAGTGGATTGATTCTCTCTTCTGCGGGTTGTGTCTGAGTCAGCGAGTTAATGAAAGTTACAAAAGGACAGGGAAAATTAGCTTCCCCAAATGGTCAAGGGCCTCCCCCAACTGGTCTAGGCATTTCCTCTCACCCCATCAGCAGACGCAGTGCTGGGTGACAAGGACCTGACATCTCCGAAAAAGACATCTTGATACAGACCTTTCTGTTTTACAGAAAGTCAAATCCTACCAGACTTGGCAGCGTAGCTCAAATGATCAAAAAAAACCACAACTGCCTCACAATCCTGGTGATGTTTACCATCTGGATACCTTCCAGGACTGGTTAGCAGACAGCCTGTAAGAAGGGTTGATTCATCAGACTGCCCTTGAACTAGCCTGGCGAGCCGGCTGCTTCCAGACATTTTGAATCTTGAAACTGAGTTTATTTCATAGGCCAGAACTGGAAGATCATACAAGCCTATAAAATTTAAAAAAAAAAAAAAAAACAAAAAAACACCCTGACTCTTCCAAACGCAATCCATGCCAGCAACAACCAAAGAAGCACTTTGTGAAAGCATTTCATATTTTCATCAGACTCGGACTTGAATGTAAAGGTACTCATTTCCTTCAGGGAAAGACCGGGGAGTGATAGGGAGAAAAAGGTTCACTTACTGCCAGAGTTGGGGTGGGAAGGATGTAGACTAAAAAAGAAAAAAGGTTACCATGGAATGAACCGTGCACTTGGGATTTGCTGGAAACTTCAGAGTTCTTTTTAATTTGTCAGTGTTTGTGAAAGCAGGCAAAAGTTGCAGGCACATTTTGCCCTGCTATTAAGAAGTCACATAGCTGAGATTCCAACTCTAAATGACCAGAGAAAAAGCACACGTCCCAGCCACAAAGCCAACAGTGGCTTTCACGGTGCACTCTCCTTTTTCTTCTTCCTCTCTCATGCGCAAATACACACGCCTCGTCGGTAAAATGGACTGGCCCGACGCCTGCGCCTGGGAACAGAGGCCCCTCGTCCCCCTACCCAGCATGGCCACCATGCACGTGGACACTTTCCTGTTGGCAGCATCGTATTTCTGCCCAGAAGGCCAATTTTCCACCATAGCACTGCCGTTGGTATGGAGGCACTCCCCAAGACAGTGAGTAAGCGACTGGGTCTCCATGGTGGTATCAACCAAATACCTTTGACTCACGCCCAGATTTAGGTTGACCACGGAGCACTAATGTGATGACAATTACATACGTGCACACCGAGGCCTTTCACACTGACTGAGATCAGCTTGACGTCTGCTAAAGGAAGGTCCATCGTTTCAACGACGCACACTGAAGAGCCACAAACCCTCCTCCGGGTGACCCTCCCTGCGTGGCTGGCTGTTGAATCACTTTCAAGCTTCCTCCCGTGATGTTTCTCCTAACCTCAAACCGGCCTTCTCCGCCAGCAAAATGAAGCGTGCATTAAAAGAAAAGAGATGCATCCATTTTACTTCCTGCCGTGCCCCCATCCTGGATGGCTGCTAATTAAGACATTCTTGAAGCTAGAATCAGAGTCATGACTGCTCAGGAGGTAGGATATGGAAACTCTTTCTCTCAGGCTTGGCGGAGATTAGCAAACCCAACGTGTTGCCGTCACCCGTGGAGACTGAGAAGGGAGGAACACCGCCTGCCTTCCGCACGGCCTCCCATCACCTCGACTGTGGCTTCCACCCACTGCGCGCAGCCGTCAGGGAGCGGGGAAGATGAAAAGCAAAACCCACTAGAAAGCCAGTGACAGACATCACTCAGCCCCACACCTTTCGGGGGGGAAACTTTAAAAAGCATAAAACAAACCACAATGTCTTCTTTATTCCGGCCCGAAGCTGAAGACACAAATGCTATTGTACTTGCTGGCGTTCTAACGTCCCATTCAATCATTTCAACACTGTCAACGATATTTCCCAAGATGACTTCACTGTGTTGTGCGGAGTAGTAACCACCACTTCCAACGACTTCTGCCCCCTATGGATGGTTCCACTGGAAGACAAAGAATCTGCTCTGCTCTGACATTTGGAAGAAAAACATTTAAACAAGCCTCTCTTAACTCGGCAGGAGGGCACTGCTTTCCTTTCAGAATTTAGGATTCAGATATCCAGATGGGGTAGCAGTGTGGTTTACTAATGGGAGCAGCCAAACTCTAAGTGTACGTGTGTAAGAAAGTTGGGGTCTTAAAAAGAAAGAGCTGTGTGAGGAGCAAGCAATAAACCCACAATTCTCATATTTACCACGTGGCCCTGGTTTCTTAAAAATCCTAAGACTTGAAAGCAAAGAGAAATCCTGGCTCAGGCAATCATGAGCGACACGTTCGAGTCTAGTCTGGTGGGACGCTGAGCACGCAGGACGGGCCGTGTGTTCCCGGGTAAGCCACTCGGCCCTGCCACGCACGGAATGCTTCCCGCGTCAAAGGAGATAAAGTTCTTCCGTGTGTGGCATGCTCACGTGGGAGACCGTAAGGTTATCCCCATCCTCCATTAAACCTTGAATCACAGCGAGAAGGCTGTTCCCTTTGATTCTCTTCTAGACCTTCCGATTACTTCAAAGAGAAAGTCTGCTTGGCACGTGGGTCTTCAGCACCTCCCCAATCTCTCTTTTCAACAAAGGGAGCAGGCCTCAGGCTGCGCCTTCAGCAGGAATAGTACCTGGCGAGCAGCTCATTGTTTTGTTTCCAGTGTGTTTACTTTTGCAGTTTCCTTCTATTTATGGCTAAGGAAGCGGGGTTTTCCATTTACCACACTTGTATAAATTTTCCTTTTTAAAACTTCAGTTAAAAAAAGGCAAATTGACCTAAAGAAAATTATTAAGTATACAGAAGTAAGTGTGGGTATGGAAAAATCACAGAAGACTGGAGTTTAGGAAGGATGGAGATGGGTGCAGGGGGCTGCTCTGGCTGAGAACCATCGCCCCTTCTGGAAACACAGGATGGCCTCTCACTTTTGGGGGTTCGGGGCTCACCCCAGGACGGCAGGAGCCAGCACAGAAAAAGGTGGCAGATAGCAAATCCCACGTAGGCTCAATCCACTCACCTTTGGCTAACACTTCAATAAACTACATGTAAGGAAAGGGCCACCGGCCTCTTGCAGAGGAAGTGTCGCTCAGACTAAAAAGGAGGCGACCAAGTTCCACCAAGTAGCTTTGAAAGGCTTCCCGTGGACATTCCAAGTTAATGCATCTGTTGTTTATGAGGGGAAGGGGAGGCGGAGGACGTGAAAGAACAACACAACCAAAAAAGGCACAACACACAGAGACCAACGCCTCAGGGATTTTTATAATCCCAGGGAGCCGGCTACTTGGCCACACTTCCCAAGCTCTGCTCTAAGGACACTCTCGCCAGTTAAACGTATGCAAAGATTTCACTTTCTGGAAGAGGCGGGATCTTTCTCCTCCCAGCCAGTCAGTCAATTGTGTTCCCCCAATAAGATCGCTCTTTAAACAAAGGCTGGAATTTAAAATAATTCTGTTTCTCTAGATTCACTGAAGCTTACACTCCTTGATACCTGGGATACTCGACTAAAATGTAACTCATAACCCTTCTTGTAGAAAAGTAAGTGTTACATATACCACTTTCAGATACTTTATAACAAATTCTGGCGCCTAGACTGCCAACACTGTAAAACTAAGTTTCCTTATATTGGCGCTTTGATGTTGTAAAAGTAAGTTTCCTTATATTGGTGTTTTGATGTTTCAAAAACTAAGTTTCCTTATAACGTGCTTTGATGTTTCAAAGTTTAAACTCATCCTAAAGGAGACCAACCTTGAGCTCTCAAACTACCCACGATATAAAGACTTCTTTCAAACTTCCGTGGAGGACAGGATTGTATCTGCTCAAGCAGAAACTTCCGCCTACCTTTTAGTAGGTCAGTGTTTCAGTTACCACTGCCATTGAAGCACCAATTTGCGATCACTTGCCTCTGATTTCCATGAAAAAAGAAAAGGCGGGGAAGGGGGACTTAAACCGGGTCACCTGAGTGCTTCTGTTATTCTGTAAAATAAATACATAATAAAGGCCGCGGAAGGAAACTGAGGGAAGGGAGCCGAATGTGACTGCTGAGAACACAGACAGCACTAAGTGAAGGAAACAAGAACAAAGCTGGGGGAAGCCCTGATCTGGAACAGACTAAATGCCAGGGAAGAGATAAACATGTTGATGTTTTAGCTATTCAGAAAACTTGACCGAGCAAGTGATGCTAGAGCAAACAAGTATTTGCTAATTATTCTTGCCCTTCCCTTCCTCCCTTCCCCCGCAAACAAAAGCAGCAAGGGAATCACTTTTTTAAAGACCAGCCCTAAGATCTGGTGAAAGGCTTGTATAATTCCCAGCACACTGTAAGTGAAAACAGCAAAAGCCTAAAGCGTTCCCCTCAATAGCCTCATTTCTTTTCGGCTCCATCTTTTTGCTGTCCTCTGCTAGAGCGCCCTGCTGGATCACTTGTACTACTCGCTCAGTTAACTCTGAAAAGGGCACTGTCCGGCCAAAGTGTGCCAGGACTGAACCGTATGTTTAAATGGCAGAACTCCCCACCCCAGAGGCTTAAGATTGGCATCCAGACTTGCCCCTCCTCCCCTGACGTCTGATTAACAGGACATTTTGAGAGCGCGAGCCTACATTGTAACTGACCTCCCTGCCTGCAACAAGGGGGTTTAACAGCACCAGCCGCACCTGGGTGTTAAAACACTGCCCTCATTTCCTGGGCTGTTTTCCTCCGACACTTTCCCCAAACTTTCCCCACAAGGCAGCCCACTCGAGGCCAGGCAATCGGCTGCCATAAGTGAAACCATTTAGTGCCAGTTCCAACTGGAGAGTGAATCAGCTCCCTGCTGCCAAAGTGGCCTCCTTGTTGGTCTTGGAAGCCGGAACCAGGGAGGGTGATTCAAAAGGCAGAGGGCAACCCTGAGCCCACGTCCTAGACCGCCCAGGATTAGATGAAGCAGCAGGTGCCATTCCAAGGCACCAATCGGATTTCAGCTCTCAACTGAATGAGTGTGCATGGCGCCAAGGGTCGCTGCACTGCCAAGTCACCCTCCCATACCCACCTCTTCTGCGGTCATCAGAAAAGCCATGTGCTCACACACATTTGGGGGGCGAGGGATAGAGTTCTAGCAGCTGAGTAGCTTCCCCTACCCCTCTCCCAAGAGGGCAGACGCAGGGTACCTGCCCCCTCACATATCCATAGTCTTATTTCTAGATGACAATTGAGTTTGGGTGTTTTTTTGTTTGTTTTTGGGGGGAGGGGGTTGGTAAGTACATTATTCAGTTTTGAAAACTGCTAAGGACCTGTTAGTCTTAGCCAGATCCTAAGAGGCAAGCAATTAGAGTAATGGAACAAAATAACAGGTGGCTTCTTTGGGGCCTCTATTATCAGCCTAAAAAAAAATCTACTTAGAGAAAAACACAACATCATCAGAACTTTCAAATAATTAACTCCCAGCCAACAGAGCCCGAGCCAAAGGTCGGGGTCCAAACACTGAGGCCCCGCAAGCAGGGATGTTTCAATAAACACGCACGCTTAGCAAAGAAGCACTTCCTCTTGCTGTGATGAGAAATTCGGGAGCAGCTGTCAAGAGACCTCACCCCCCCCCCCCCACCCCAAGGAGAGCATCCGGGGGCGAGGCCCTCTCAGAAATTGGGAGAGGGAACTGTGGCTGCAAACTATAACTGCTCGAGAACTTGCTCAAAAAACCAGACTGGTCCTGCCCCTGCCCCCATCCCTCAGGAGAACACTTAGGGCCTTCCCAGGTCAGAACTGTCACATAACCTACTCAACAGTTAACGCCCCGGCTACAGGGGTCCCTAGAAGTCAGAGCAAAAGGGCTTCAGGTAGAAGTAAAAACCACCAGAAGCCACACACACCCCGTCTCGGGCCAACCCTTGCTAATTCCTAGAATTCAATTCCACATGCTTTAAGAGCCTACAGCTGTCCTGGACACAGATGTTTAGAGTATGTGAGTATGCACAGGACACCACAGGACTGACACTCTCCCTGTGCCCGGTGGCTCAGCCTTGCAGAGGCAAAAAGGGCAGTCCATCGTTCACTCAAGAGACACTGCAAGTCAGAAAAACTTTAGGGGGAGGGGGGGTCCTCTTGGAAGGGAGAGAATAGCACAAATTTGTGTATATATTCCTTTCCATGACTCCTCCCCCCATTTCATAAAGGATCTCTACCCCAGAATAGCAAAGTGCACAGCAGTGAAGTAATATTTTTCCCCAAAGAGCAGCCATGAGTAAACACTGCTGCAGCAGGTATAAAGCAGGACACAGCTGATCTGGCCCTCACTGACCATCTAAAGCAGCTGGTGTTAGAGGATGCTGTGAACCAGCCTTCCCTCCACCTTGCCTGGTCCTTGAGGAAGGAGGAGGGAGAAGACACACGGCAGCGAGGCCGTGGGGTTCCGCTGAGGCCTGGTTCCCGCCCAGAACCTGAGTGGTGCCCCGGCCTCACCCTCTGTGCAAGGGAGGCCATAGAGACGAAGGAGCACACACCCTAACTCCCACAAGGGAGTGGAACTGAGCCAGCAAAAGGAGTCACTGGGAGAGTGTAGACGACAGGAAAGGAGGGAGAAGGAAGACGTCCCACCGCCAGCACCTGAGCAAAAAGGGTCAGGGGCTCGTGTCCCCAAGCACCTGGAGCTGGAGAAGGCAGATCTTGGATCCCAGATGTTCTCCAAAACAACCATAGCCCCCTGCCCTCCTCCCAACTTTCCAAGTCTCTTGGCAACTCTTAACCTTTTCCAGCCCGGCACTGCCTCAGGCAATAAATTATTGTTGAGCTGCAGACGAGGTCTCCCCTCCCCTCAACAAGCAGTTGTACGTCAGATTATCTCAACCTGCCCACCCTGAGGGGGGTGGGGAAACAGATAAGGACACCACCAGCAGCCTGCCACCCCCCACCACTCATGAGGAAATTCAAGCCAGGTTGGTAATTTACCCAAGGTTACGCCAGGCTCCACCCCAGGCGGGCCTGGCACAGCTGCTCCTTTCACCCTTTCCCCTCCGGGCCGGCGCCCCAGGGCACCAAGCACACCCTCCGGGGGCTTCCAGTCACACTCCACTCCTTTCTCAGCTCAGCGCTCCAGGTCCGTGTTCCCGACAGCTCCACCAAAGCGGCCCCACAAAGTCCCCACACCATAGACAGGCATCTAGGTAGAATCACCCAGGGGACCCCTGCACCCTCCTCGTTTTCCAGATGACAGGACTGCACTGAGAGATCAAGGGTCTTGCCAGAGGCCATGGAGCTGATTAGTAACCGATCTGGGAAGAAAATTCAGATCTCCAGAACACGTTAAATGCCTCTAACTTCAAGTACCTCCCACCCTCTTCACACTCAACACTTTTAAACAACCCCCTCCCAGCACACACACCCACTCAACACACTCCTCTCTCGAGCTCTGCCTGCACACACTCAAACCCTCTTATATGAGTTCCCCCACAACCGCCTTGGATCACCCCCTCCCCCGACACGCACAGCACCCCCGGGCCTCCCACTCCTTCTGATCTCCCTTTCACTCTGTGGGTCCCCCCTAGTGGCTCTCACACCCCAAATCTCCACCTGAAAACAGACCCCGCTTTAGGATCCCTTCACTCCCTCCCCCCAAAAAGACACAGTTCTTCCTGGACACTGTCACCTCTTCCTCCCCAAACTCCCATTCGCCCTTTCACAGCACGCACACACTCTCCAGTCCTGGGAGAAGCCCTCTCCTAGATTCCCTTCTCAGTCTCTTTCTAATGGGACTTTCCTTTTCCTAACTCACCTCCCTCCCATTATCCGCCATTCGGCTCACGTTCTCTCCCACCATGCTCACCTTTTCCAGAACACCTTTTCTCAGGCGCCATCAACCCTTTGCTGAGCAGTTCCACATTCCCTCGATTCTTCAGAAGCCCCCTTTGAAAACCCCTTGTGCCTCTCCATCCCTCATCAATTCCTCTTACTCCAATCTCCCAATCTTCCCCTCTTCCCTCTAGAACAGGGACCCCAAATAAATCTCACCTCTTCAAAAACTTCTTATTCACAGGTCCCTCACTTCTCCCACCAGACCCCTGGTCCCAGACCTCCTCCAAACCCCGACCCATCCCCACGCCCCAGGTCTTTTCACACCCACTTCTTTCCTTAGCCTCTCTCCTTTCCTCTCCCCAGTCCTCCCCCGACCCTCGGCCTCCACAATCCGTTCCTTAGTACCCCTCCTCCACCTCCAGACTTCCAGAATCTCCATCCCCTCTAGAGCTCCCCAACCCGCGACTCCCACAATTCCAATCCTCTTCAGACCTTCCTGCACCCCAGAGAGCCCCCTCCACTCTCGAGCTCCTCTTCAGCTTCCCCCGAACCCGAACTCTATGCTGACCCGCAAATTCCAGGGTCCTCCGTTTCCCTCTCACCCTCTGACCCTTCAAGCCCGCTGCAGCCCCCAATTCCATTTTAGATTCCCCAGCCGTCTCCTCGCTTCCCCGAATTCCGCACCCAGACCCCCCGATGCCTTCATCCGGCTCCCGGATTCCTTTTTGGAGACCTCCATACGCCCCCCTCGGCCGCCAACGCTTTTCTCAGACTCCCCATTCCTTGCTCGAGGTCGACGCTTCCTTTTCAGGGCTCCAAACCCCTCCCCAGCCCCGCCGATCGCTCCTCGGGACCCCCGACTCCCACCGCAGCCCCTCCAGCGCCCTCCCAGGACCACCGAGCCCCTTCCAGGCGCCCGCCTCCCTCGGAGCCCCCCTCCGGCCCGTCCGGCCCGCGGGCCGCGCACCTTGCGCTGCTGCTTCTCCCAGGCCGGGTCCAGCAGCAGGTCCCGGTCCCAGTCGTCCTCCTGGGCCATGTAGTCGCCCATGCTACCCCCGCCGCCGGCGCCATTGCTCCCGCTGCTGGGGCCGTACTGGTACGACTGGTTCGCCGCGTGGTAGTCCACCATTCCGCCGCCTCTCGCTCGCCCACCAGCCCGTCCTCTCCCGCCTCGGCTCCCGCCCCTCTGTCTGAGCTGCCGCTGCCGCTGCCGCCGCCGCCGTCGCCGCCGCCGCCTCGGCTGCTTCAGCCCGCCCTCCGCCCGCGCCTGCGCACTGCCCGCCGCGCCTGCGCACCGCGCTGCCACCGCCGCCGCCCTCCCGCGCGCGCGTGCCTCCCCGCGAGACAGGCCCTGGGAAGCCCTCGGGGCGCTCTGCGCCTGCGCACAGCCCGCTTCCCCCGCCTCCCCTTCGGCTCGTGGACGAGCCGCGCCCCCTCGCCGCGGGAGCGCGCGCGTGTCCTCCGCGTGTGGGCGGGGCCAGAGTCATGAATGATTCATGAGACGGGTCTCGCCATCCTCAGGCCTTAACCTGTATCTCCATTCAGCCACACAAATTCAACAAATATTTGTTAAACGCTGTACGGCAGACCGTGTTTTACGCATTGGCACCAAACAAAATCGACAAAAATCCCTGCCCTCGTGGAACTACCTTCTAGGGAAGGTAGACAGACAAAATTTCAAGAAGCCTATAGTATATTCCGCCGAGGTGATAAGCGTTATGGACAAACATCAAGTCTGAGCTGGGGTGTAAATGAAGTTGTCACGGTAGGCTTCTCAGAGAAGGAGGACACGAAATGGACATGGGAGATGGGTAGATTGGAATAGATCCTGGCTGACTGGGAAAGTGGATGGAGGATTTTTTGGACTTGTCTATTTTTGGACTTACCTATTTTCATTCATTCATTCAAATATTAATTGAGCACCTACTGTGTACCGGGCACTGTTCTTGGGCGCTGGCGATATAGTGCTGAGCATGATAAGCATGCGTAGTTCTCAAGTGGCTAGCACTGCAAGGGCGGTGGGGGTTGGCAACAATAAATAATAAACACAGATAAATGACATTGCCACATTAATAGATGTCTCAAATTTAAATATCCAAAGCTGAGCTCCTGACATTCCTCCCAGATCTGCTCAGCCCACGGTCATTGGCATCTCAGTTAATGGTGCTTCCAGCATTCCAGCTGCACAGGCAATGAACCTTGCGGTCATCCGTGACTCCTCTTCACACCCCACATCCAGTTCTTCCGGAAATTCTGTCAGTTCTATCTTCCAAGTACATACAGAATCCACCCACTTCCTCCTGCCCCCGTGGCCCCACCCTGGTCCTGCCCACCCAGCCTTGTCTTCAGTTGGACCACTGCACCAGCCTCCTCTCCATCTCCTTGCTCCTCCCACCGCTCCCCACTCTGTTTCCCACAAGAAGCCAGAGGCAGCCTGTGACCACCTGTGTCAGATCAAGTCTCTCCCTTCTCTGCTCAGAACCCTCCCTGGCGCCACAATCAGGGTCCAAGTCAAAGTCAAGGAAAGGCGGAAAGGCTGCAGGCCTCTTCCCTGCCCTGGGGCTTCAGCCAGACCCACAAGGTCTTCCAAGTCCTGGGCGCCCTGGTCCCCATGTCCTCTCCCAGCTCACCACCCACTTCGCCCCTCTGAGCTCGTGCCTCACTGCTGACCTCCTTGCTGTTCCTCTGACACACCAGGCGTGCTCCAGCCTCAGGGCCTTTGTGCGTGGCCTTGTTACCAGTGCCTGGAACACTTTCCCCAGATACTGGATTCCCCCGAGACTGGGCTCACAGCTTCCTCCCCTGTAGGTCTGCGAAAGAAAATATCACCTCCTCAGTGAGACCCTCCGCAACCACCTTATTTAAAGTAGCACCCCACACCTTCCCTGCTTTATTTTTTCCAAGTACTGATCACCAGTTAACGTACATGATTGGTTTATTCACTGTTTATCTGTCTCCTTCCCAGGAAGGTCAGCCCATGGGAGTGGGGATCTTTGGTCACTGCTGTATCCCTCGTCTCTGAAACGGGGTCTGACACCAGAGAGAAGCTTAACAAATCCTAGGGGAACGAATGAACAGACTTACAACCATGGTGAGGAATTGGAATTTTTCTTATATTGAGAGATAATTGACATGTAATGAATTTTATTTATTTTTTTTTGCTGGGAAAGATTTGCCATGAACTAACATCTATTGCCAATCTTCCTCTCTTTAGTGCGTGTAGGTGAGCTGCTGCCACAGCATGGCTACTGACAGACAAGTGGTGTAGGTCCACGCCTGGGGAACCCAACCTGGGCCACTGCAGCAGTGTGCCCCGAAGTTTAACTACTAGGCGACCAGGGCTGGCTCAACGAATTTTATTCTAAATGCAATGGGAAGTTAACAGAGAATTTTAAGCAGGGCTGGCATCTGATTCACAGGGTCCCTCTGGCTACAGCAGGGGAGGGAACAGACTGTAGAAGGTGGCGAGAGCTCAAGGAGGCTGCTACAATGATCTAGATAAGGGTGGACAGAACCAGGGTCTGGAAGAGGAGAGAACGATAGAGGAGGGCAGTGGGAGGACTTGGGAAAATGAAGCTGACCAGACTTACTGTCATGAATTTGATGGGGGGTGGGGATGAGGGAAGGATCAAGACTCAAGACGGCCCCTAGGTTTGGGACCTGAGCAACAGGGGCATGTGAAGAACTTTATTGAATTCAGAGGACTTGAGGGGTGTGGTTGTCAGGGAGGGTAAGAAGGTAAGGGTTTGAGTTAGACTAGGCAGAAACCGGCTGACAGTAGGTAAGGAGGGGATGGGAATTGGAAGACATGGCTCCCCCAGGTAAGGAGCTGCAAGGATCTCCCCCCACCCCTCTCAAAGGCATTGGAAGGAACCCAACAGCAAGCAAAGGAAGGCAACAAGGCCTGGGCAGCAGCCCACTTTCCCAGAGGACACTGGGCCCTGGCCAAAGCCCCAGGAGTGTCGGTTGTTTCCAAGGCTGGGCTGGGCTGGGCAGGCAGCTTCTTCCTGCTGGACTTGGAGAACAAGCCCAGGGTTCTTGTGTGGGCCTGGTCAGCAGGGAGAGGCCACTTGGGCGACGGGCCATCTGCCCCTGCCTGCCTTCTCCCGGTGGACACTGAGAGACCTCCCAGACCAAGGGCTCAGAGATGAAGCAGACGGCCCCAGGCAATGAGGTTTAAATTAAAGGCCCCCTTTAACTGCCAGCCTTGAGGCCACTTCCCGGCAGCCATCCATGGACAGCGCAGTAATAACAGCTGCTATCTAGTGAGGGTCAAAGGGCAGCAGGCAGGGGCTCAGGGGGGTAGGAAGAGACAGGAAGGGGCTCTGGGTGAAGGGGTACAGCCAACGGGCCCTGGCTTTAGGTCCACCACTTCTTGGAATCCTCGAGACTTCAGGACTTGAGTTGTACCCCATTGTTAATACTACTCAGGCACACAAAGGAGGGAGGGCTGTGTCCTCTCGGGGTGGGACGCGAACAGACACTGGGATGTCTAGAAGTGGCTGTGGAAGTGGCTGAAATAGCAGCCAGCAGACAAGCGACAAGTTTACGATCTCTTACAATGTGCCAAGCTGCTCTCAGCTCTGCGCCTGCATTAACTCACAGCAGCTACTGAAGTGGGTACCCTCCCGAGCTGTCAAACAGAGGCACCGGGAGGGTGACAAGATACCCAAAGCCACTGGACTGGGTTCGAACTGAGCAGTCTTTCTCCACAGCCAGGCCTCTCAGCGGCTCAGAGGATGATCCTCCTGGAGCAAAAGCAGATCAGGAAAGCAGGACACGATGGGGTTTGCAAGACAAAGGTCATTTCCTCTTCCCCTGCAGAGTGCCCATAGCCTTTGAGCAGGTTGTAGCCCATACAAGGGCACCTGCCAAGGGGTGAGTGGGAGTTGTGCACACCCAGAGGGGTACCTTTTGCTAATTCATACAACCAAATGGGTGGGTAGCAGGCTCTTCCCCCACCCTTCTACCCCACTTCGAGCTGGCTCTGGAGTCCTGAGCTGCAGAAGCAGCCTTTGTCTCCTGGGTTTGGGCACACCCTAGTTCCTGGCTCCTGCTCACGTCTGGAGGCCAGGGCAAAGGGTGCCCTGCCCGGCTCCCCAAGCCAGTGTCCATGGACGAACAATGGCTGTGCGTGCAGGCGAGCGGGCGTGGGGGGGGGGAAGGCTGGCAGCTCGGGCACTGCCACCGCCCTCTCCACTGGCAAAGTCCACACAGGCTGTATCGTAGAGAGAGGCACTCCCTCAGGAGCTTCCGCTGGTCTAAGCCAAAAGCTACACACCTGTCGTGGCATATGACTTCCTCCATTTTCCCCAAAAGGCAGTCACCATTGTCCCCACCCCCTCTTCCTGCAGATACCAGGCTCAGAGGGGAAGACACCTGCCCAAGGTCACCCTGCCAAATACCTCGGGTAAGAAGGGAGTAACCAGCTCAGCTAAGATCAGGTGACAGAGCCAGGCCTCCTGGCCGGTGGAGGCTAGCACTTGGGGATGCGGGAGCATGGCGGGGTTGAAAATCCCAATTTCTCATCAAGTCTCTGCAAACAGAGGAGCTCTGGGGACTAGTTTGCCACCTTGGGGACAAACTCTTCTGAGTCTGAAATGAACAACTCTCGTTTGCTAATGGTCAAGAAAAGGCCAGGCCCCAGTCTGAGACCTTTCCTGGCAAGAGCTCATGGGATCCACAGGATTCTGACAAGGGTGCTCCCTTCCCCCTCCTTTCACAGATGAGGAAACTGAGGAACAGAGAGGCAGTCACCAGACCAAGGACTCGCAGTGGGTTGGGCAGCAGCCAGGATTGGAGGTAGACGGAATCCTCCCCCGTCACCTCTCCAGCCACTGCCCCAGGGCCCCTCGTGCCTGTCTGTGTGACACCCAAGGACAAAGGAGGGGCCTCTCCCTCCCCAGGATCCCAAGGGACCCCGCCCTGTTCACCTTGGAGGGCAGAAGGGCCCAGGCCAGCCCCAGCTTTGGGGCTGGGCTCCTCCACCCCATTCACACCTTCCTCCTTGCTGACTCATGGCTGCCTGCCCTCCCACTTGTGACCTGATAGGTCAGGAAGGTGTGACTGGAAGTTGGGCTGCTGGGGCAGGGCAGCAGAGAAGTCCAAGGAGGCGCCACGGGGAGCCCAGCCAGAACCCAGGCGGCTCCAGCACAGGGCGGCAGACGCCCACTCCTGGGCTCCCTCTGGCGGGCGAGGGGCAGAAGCAGGAAGCCAACGAGGAGGAGCCAGCAGGGTTAAGAAGTCAACCAATCTTTATTAAAGGCCTGCAGAGCTACTGGGAGGACGCCATGATGCTGGACACACCTGTGGAGAAGAGAAGGAGGGACCAGGGTCAACATGGGCAGAACCTCCAGCCACCAACCACAGCACCCGCACTTTAGACCACGAACTCCTTCTGGGCCCTGGTCACCAACACAAAGGCAGTTTGGGACAGTAAAGGCCTGGATCTGGAACAAAGAGGCCTAGGTTCAAATCGCAGCTCTGCCTTGTACCAGGTGGGCGACCTCAGGCAAGTTACCGAGCATCGGTTTCCCCATCTCTATGAAGCATCCACCCTACAGGATGGCAGGACTCAATGCCGTGCTTAGAACACTGCTGGCACTCAACAGTCGCTATTATTATCATCGTCGTCACCATCCTCACAACGTCTACTGTGGACTATTTGCAGGACACTCCAAGTGCTGGACTGGTCTGTCCCGCCGCAGGGCCCTCTGCTCCAGTGGGTTCCCACACAGAACCCAACACAGCGGGCACATCTCACGGAGAGGGAGCGTCCACAGTCCTCAAGGGCAGATGTCTGCCCACTTGATCTCGTGCCTCGGTTAGGGACCAGTCAGCCAGTCTGGACCGAGAAGCCACGCTGGACCGAGATGTATCTTTAAAAAGGCAGAATCCCACTCAAGAGAGTGGGGAGGAGACGCAGGGTCCCAGGGGACAGCACACCCGTGCCCAGCCAGGGCTCACTCACTCCAAGACATCCTCACTTTCGCTTCGGCTGAGTCATCAGCGGAGTCTGTGAGTCAATGTGTGTGACGTGTGATGGTGAGGACAATGGCTACACTGAGTGAACTGGGACTGGCTCTGCGCCAAGTGTTATACATGGAAGTGTCTCGCTTCACACCCATACCTCCATGAGGTGGGTCTTACGATATTATTCAGTAACTTCTAACAAGGGCACCTGGCCTAGAGGTTCATGTGAAGACCCATGACTTAATAAGTGTAAAGAACTACCAGCGTTTGTCCTAATTATTGGTGCTGCCATCTGCACTTTCTGGATGAGAAAACTGAGGAACAGAGAGGTAAAATCACTTGCCCAAAGCCACACAGCTACGAAGCAGGGAACCAAGATCCCCACCCAGCTAATCCGACTCCAGAGCCTGCACTTTCTGGCATTTCGCTGCGTTTCAACAGATGCCAGGCTGAGCCCCGAGAGCCTCAAGGACAGAAGGCCACCAGGACAGAGCCCCTGGGAGCAGTATAGGTGTGGAGACCCCTGCAAGGCCCTCCAGGCCCTGGGAAGTGCCAGGGAAGGACACCCAGCACTCCCTGCCATTCCACTCTGGGCGACCTCCTGGCCCTGAACCAGAAGTTATCTACCCGGATCCTTCGGGCCCAGCCCCATCTGTCCAACGGCACCCTCAGCCCCACAGCCTGAGGCCTCGGGCCCCCACTCACTGTCGAAGTCGATCTTCTCCACGATGTTCTTGGGCTTAATGCTTTCTTCCTGGCTGCAGATGAAGATCTGGCCTGACTCGTCGGCACTCCAGCCGTACTTGCTCATCCACACCTTCAGCTGGCTGTCTGCAGGGAACACAAGCAGCAGAGGCCCTGGTTACCCCGATCCCACAGTTTCAGGGGGTCTAGGAGCCAAGGGCGGGGCGCCTTCCGTGCCCGACTGCTTCCAAAGCCACCAGCAGCTCCCATTTGGATGGCGGCAGCAGCTGAACTGCTCTCCAGCTGCCAGCCCTGCGCTGCTACAGTGCATTCTCTTGCCGGCAGCCAGAGGGAGCCCCAGCTTTCGCATCCTTAGCATCACAGGGCTTTCTCTTAGCTTCTTTTATTTTCTATTTCTCTCCCAGTGCAAATCTTGGTTCCTAGTAACGGCCATGTACTTACTTACCTGCTTTTCCCCACAACCCACATGCAACGGTCTTAAATTAGGACACCATCACATCACGAACGAGAAGTCCATGGCATCCAGTGTGAGAATTTCTTTGCAGTTCTGTTTTGCTCTCAGAAAACATACCAGTAAGGACGGCCAGCCAGAGTGTTCTGCTACCTGAAATAATTCTACTCTGTGTGACTATTATCAATTTGATACGTATTCAACTGCTTCTCTTTATATTTAATTCTAATGGTTGTTTCAACCCCTTTTGGTTTAATTTCTTTCTTTTTTTTTTTTTTTTTGAGGAAGATTAGCCCTGAGCTAACATCTGCTGCCAATCCTCCTCTTTTTGCTGAGGAAGGCTGGCCCTGAGCGAACATCCGTGCCCATCTTCCTCTACTTCATATGCGGGACGCCTCCCACAGCATAACGTGCCAAGCAGTGCCATGTCCGCACCCGGGATCCAAACCAGCAAACCCCAAGCTGCGAAAGCGGAACGTGCGCACTTAACCCGCTGCGCCACCGGGCCAGCCCCTAATTTCACTTTTAAACACGTAACACATTTACCTGGTGTAAAGCACTATCAAGTAATACAGTGCCTGACACAAAGTGCCCAATAAAAGTTAGCTTACACTAAAATAATGAAAGGAAATTAAAAACAACACAACCCCACAAAAAAATTATCCCGACCAAAGGGAAAACTACCCCAAAAGGTACTCAGAGAAATCCCATCCCAGCCACTCTCCCCTCTCTTCTCATCCCTCATCCCCAAGGAGTAAACATTCTCCTTAGTTTTTAAATTTTCCTCCCTCTATTTCTTTTTGCAAAAATAACCAAATATACCAACGCATGTTTTTATTTTCGGAAGGATCTTTTGAAATTTAGATCTGATCCTGTCGCCCCCCCGCTCAGACCCCTCCTGTGGCTCCGTCTCAGGCAGGGTGAGGGACCAAGTCGTGAGGAGGCCCCGCAGCACCTGAAGGCCTCACTCCTCCCACCACACCTCTGCCCCGGCCCCGACCCTCGCGCCCTGGGCTCCAGCCACAGGCCCCGGATGCTCTGTGAACATGACAGGCATACCCCTGCCCAGGGATCTGCACATGCGCCCTGCGCCAGGCTGCCCATCGCGCTCCACTGAGGTAACTGTCGCACGCTGCCCTCTGTCCCCCAGGAGTCCCCTCCACCCCCCGCCCTCTCTCTGGGCTGTCGCAGGAACTGCCACTGGACATGTGCATCTTAACTTGGTGTCTGTTTTGCTGCCTCCGTGAGACCGAATCTGGGCCATTGTGTTTGTCCCCTGCCATGTCCCCAGGGCCTAGAACAGTGGCTGGCACAGAGGGGTGTTCAATTAACTTGTGCAGAAGAAATGAATAAATGCCATAGGCTCCCCCGCAAGGAAGGAACGTTTGTGACTAACTCCTTATGTCCTCCCTGGGCTGGGCCTTCAACAAGGACCTGGTGAGGCAGGGATGAGCGCATCTGAGAAGCTGGCTGAGGCCCACTGCGCCTGAGCCCCAACCTCCTAGACCGACATGAGGGACCCAGAGAGCGCCTCACCCGTCAGGTCCCCGAGCATCTCGGCCAGCAGCCAGCGATCAATGTGCTGATAAGTGATGCCCACGACGTGGCAGATGACTGTGGAAGAGAGGGACAGAGACGGTGACGGGCCACACCCCAGGACCCTGCTGCCACAGCCCAGCCCGTCCCCCGTGGAGCCCAGGCTCAGAGAGGGACTTACATTTTCGGACAGAGTCTTCAAAGCCAGTTATACCTTCCAAGAGATCCATGTTTTCATCCAGGGCTTGCTGAGGAGAACAGTAATGTTCACAGTAACGTTAATATTAACAATATGAGAATTATTAATGATATTAAGAATAGAAACTAACACTTGAGCATTCACCCCACATGCCAGCCTTCCTCCCCTGTGACACCTTATGATGAAACAGATACTGTTTTTATGCCCACTTCAGAGATGAAGAAACCAAGGCTCAGAGCAGCTCAGTGATTTGCCCAAAATCAGAGCTGGGGTCTGAGCCTGGCAGAAACCAGTCCCGAGAGGGGACAGATCCAGGTGAGCTAAGGGCTCCCGACCACCTCCTTGCTCCGGGCTCACTCAGGGCAACAGCCAAGTGTCCTTCCACCGCCCATGAGCCCAGGAGATCTACCCGTCGCCTCCTCCCACTCACCCCTCACTGCTCCTCAGACAAGCCAGGCACCCGCCCACCCCGGGACCTTTGCATGGGCTGTTCTTGGGTCTGGCACTCTCCACCCCCATGGCTAACACCCCTACTCCTTTAGACTTCTGCTCAAAGGTCACCTTCCCAGAAAGGGCTGCCTCCAACACTGGTGACAGACATGAGGAACCCGCAAGGACACCGGAAGGAGCAGCCGGTGAGGTGGGAGAGAGGTAGGAGGGGAGCTGGCCTGGAAGCCTAGTGATAGAAGGGTCTGAGGGAGCAGTGCGTGACTGCCCCACAGGAGGCGGCCCACAGGGCAGGGAAGACAGGAGCTGAGGACCGCCTGCTGGGTCCAGCAATAGGGACGTCACTGTTTACCTCCACGAGCGCAGTCTCGTGGAGTGTGTTGAGAACCGGGGGGCAAAGCATTGGTCATAAAAGCCTGAATGGACTGAATGGAGTGGCTTCAAGTGAGTGGGAGAGAAGGGGAGACTGAGCACAGGCAGCCTGTCCCGGGAGCAGGGTGACCAACAGTGCTCGCCTGTGACTGAGGGGCTCCCTGGGGTGTGAGACTTCAGTTTTAAAACCAGCAAAGACGCAGGCAAACTGGGACGGCCAGGAGCATGGCCGTGGAGGGGAGCGGAGGAAGGGGACAGGAGGCAGGGCCAGTGGGGAACATGGAGGTCAAGGGAGAGCTCTCAGTTTTAGGCCAGAACTAAGCGCAGGGTAGACGTGTTCCGTGGGGACAGAAGTTATCCACGAAGGCCAAGGCGGCCGTTAGGGGAGAGCAGGGAGAGCCGCTGGTGCGATGCCACCATGTGGGCGAGAGGGAAGGGGCCAGTGCAGCAGGGGAGGGCTGGCCTGGCACGGGAGGAGAGACAGGTCACCCACTAAAACAGACAAGGGCTCGGTCAGCGGCAGGGCAGGGACGCGTGCGAGTTCTCCCTTGGCTGCTTCTGCTTTCCCGCTAAGTAAGAAGCCAGATGGTAAGTTGAGGCAAGAAGAAAGGTGGGGCAGACGACAGGTGTGAGGGGCTGTCCAGGAGAGCTGGGGGGGGGGGGGAGGCACTAACTGGGGAGGAGACAGGACCCTAGGAGGTTCCTAGGAGGAACGCACGATTGATGCTAAAGGAGGAAGCAGCGCAGAGGACTTCGGGCTGCTGGACAGGCCCAAGAATGTTGGGTGGGAGACCTCAAGGAGGGAGCTGGGAAGCCGGGAGGAAGCGGTCAGGGTGGAAATGTCTGACACTCATGGGCAGAGCGGGCAGTTCCTGGTGAAGACGAGCCTGGGGAAGTGAGAACCACCTGGGAAAACTGTCAGGCCCCAAAGCCTAGATCACACCCACACCAATTACATCAGACTGTGAGAGGGCAGGACTCAAGTCTCACTGGGTTTTTTTAACTCCTCTGGAGTCCTGTGTGCTGAGAACTGGGCTAGGGTACGGCTGGGAGTGATGGGCGGAGGTCATGAGGAGGACAAGAGATGGAGGAACCGAGAGGTCGCAGTGGTAGAAGGGTCACTGGACTGGCTTTTCAAGCCTCTGAGAATGAGGACAGGAGTCGTAAGGGGCCGCAGCAAGGAGCAGCCACCTGGGGGCGCTGACACCAACCAAGTCGGGCAGGAAGGGGTAACACTGCAGCTTCCAGACGGGGTGGGAGACGGGTGTGGGAGTCGGGTGTGGGAGTGGTGGTGAGAAGCAAGGTGGCCAGCCGGCCTCCCTTTCGGGAGGCTGCAAAAATGGAGAGCCGGGCTCTTTAGAGCAAGAAAGGGAGAGGGCGTTCAGGGGTGAGGCCTTCGTGGGAAGGATGGCTGTGTGTGTGAGCCTGAGCCCTGGGGGCACAGGGGACGGCCTGGGAATCCCGGCTCCTTGTGAGGATGACCATTCCATGAGATCCCGCACGCAAAGCCCTGAGCACAGGGCCCAGTGCCACCCTGCCCCCGCACCCAAAGGAAGTCACCCAGAAGGCCTGGAAGTGGCAGGTCTCCAGCAGGTCTCCGAGGTACAAAATCTGCCGGATCGGCCGTTCTTCTTGCTGGGAGGAGGAAGCGTTAAGGAAAAACGGCCTCGGAGCCTGAGGGTGCAGGTACTTAGTCCTAGACGGTCCCTCCCCGCCCACCGTCTGTTCCCCGCAGCAGGGTTTATAATGGCACAAGTGAGAAACAACCTAATGATCCAATGATGTGGACGATTAAATCAACGCTGGCCCGTCCACACGCTGAGATCAACTCAACTCTCAGAGAACTGAAGTGGAGAACGCGACAAGACACACTGAAAGCTAGATGCACGACGACGAGCAGAGTAGCCTACCATTTGGGTGGGGGCAGATGTGTATATAAACACACTCGCCTGTCCTTGTGTATCTATAGGATATTGGCAGAAAGGGACCCAAGAATCACAAAGAATTACTGCCTCCTGGGAGGGGAACGGGGTGGCTACAGAACAGGGGAGGGAGGAAGCTTTGTCTTTTTTCCCCGTTTTTTTTTAAGGAAGATTAGCCCTGAGCTAACTGTTGCCAATCCTCCTCTTTTTGCTGAGGAAGACTGGCCCTGAGCTAACATCCGTGCCCATCTTCCTCTACTTTATATGTGGGACGCCTGCCACAGCATGGCTTGCCAAGCAGTGCCATGTCTGCACCTGGGATCCGAGCCGGTGAACCCCGGGCCGCTGAAGCAGAATGTGCGCACTTAACCGGTGCGCCCCCGGGCCGGCCCCTGCTTTTTTGTACTTTTAACAGTGTACTGTATGCCTTCTTTTTAAGCCACCAGAACAGAACCTTGGGGAAGGTGGACCATCTCCCAGGAGGCAGGCACTCCAGACACACGTGGCAGATCAGGTGCAGAGTGGGCCAGCATTCCTCAGCTCAGCCCCGCCTGCCTCGGCTCAGGCAGTACGTGTGACAGTCTCGGGGCTGAGCGCTACAAGCACAGGGCCGGCAAGGACAGGGGACTCGGCCAAGTTCGTCAAGTGATGAGATGCACATCATAAAGCTCAGGTGACAATCCAGCTCACCTTCATTCCTCCTGCCTGTGCACAGCCCCTATCCCCACCTGCTACTTGCGTGGTAGTCTTTACTCAGCTAGGCACCCTCATGAGCATCTTTCTAAATCTCCCCACATCACTCTGCAGCTTTAAAGCCTTCTATGGCTCCCCAGTGCCCTTTCTGAGTCTGACCAAACTCCACCTTGAAGTCTGTGGCACGGCCATGCTAAACTTCCTCTACTGCCTTATAGACAGCACTGAGCTCTTCTTTTCCTCTAGGCCTCCCTATGCACTGTTCCCTCTGCCTGGATCACCGTTTCCTACTGCTTCACCCAATTCTTCACCTTTCAGATGCTGCCTCCTCCAGGAAGCTCTCCCTAACCCCCAGGCTGGGGTCAGGCACCTCCTCTGGCCCCTCCAACCCCAAGCCCAGACCACTCCAATCTGTCACCGCCAGGGGCCTGTCTCCCCCCCGGACAATGAGCTGCATGAGGGCAGCGCCCCAGCCCCACCCAGCACTGGGCCAAGCCCAAAGCAGGCTGTCAGCATCTGTGGCTGAACTCACAGACCCCTTCCCCGTGACTTCCCCACCCTGCCCCGCCCCTCCGCACACACCCGCCCAGGAGCTGGAAGGATACGTGTGCCTGGTCGATCATGCACTTGCACAGCGTGAAGTCGGTGTGGGGCAGGTTGGTAAGGGCCTTCAGCAGGATCTGGGCGGTGACCGTGGTCTGAAAGAAGGCCGGGTTGAACTGGTACCTGAGACGGGGAACAAGAGACACAGCAACAGTGGCATCTCCAGGTCCCTGGGCCTCACCAGCTGCCAGGCGGGCTGCCCACTGCTTTGGCCCAGAGCTTGGGAGCTGGACATGCCTGGACTCCAATCCCAACAACAGTCCCCTCTGGCCGTGTGACCTTAACCTCCCTCAGCCGCCTCTCCTGCTCTGTAGACGGGGACGGTTAAGCCTCACAGCCACCCAGCAAGGCAGACGCTGTTCAGGGATTCACAAGCAAGCGAGCACAGAAGTAGCCATCTGGAGGAGTGGTGAGGGCCCTGGAGGCAGACTGCCTGGGTGTAAACTTCCTTGCCAAGTGACCATGGACTACTCATTTTAAATTCCCTGTGCGTCAGTTTCTCCCCTTGCAAAAGAGAACGATAACAACCATACCCACCTCTCAAGGGCCCTGGAGCACCTAGGTGAGTTCACACAAAGCCTACAGCACCGTAACTACACAGGCGAGCGCTCACAAGGCAGTGGTCCCCACCAATAACAATCTAAACAAGCCCAAATGCAAGCGTTGTTATCACCAACCTACAGGTGTTAAAACTGAAGCTACGTGATCTGCAAAAATTACCCAACTGGTAGTGTGTCAATAAAGGACCGGGGGGGGGGCGGGGGAGAACCCCAACATCCATCCACAGGAGAATGGATAATCAGGACACGGTGACACCGTGGAACACGATACAGCAATGACAACATACAAACCACAGCCACACAGAGAATGGAAAGATCTCACAGACCTAGATGGAAGATGCCAGATGCAGAACAGCACATGCTGAATGACATCTGTGTGCCATTCAGAGCACGCAAACCTGAGCTAAGCTAGCCAGGATGCATACATGTGTGGTAAACTCACCCAGAGGCAGGCCAGGAGAGCATGAGAGTGGTTACCAGGGTGGGGAATGGGGTGGCCGGCACAAAGCGTATGGGACAAAGGCCTGGGACACCAGCAACACTCAATTTTGCAACATGGATGGTGATCACGTGGGTGTTCATTTATAATTACTTGTAAGACTATCTGTTTTATATACTAGCTCATATGTGTACCTTGGAATGACTCTTTTTAAAAACAAGGGGCCACGCCCAGTTGTGTAGCAGTTAAGTTCGCATGCTCCACTTTAGTGGCCTGGGGTTTGCAGGTTCAGATCCTAGATGCAGACCTACACACCTCTCATCAAGCTATGCTGTGGTGGCATCCCACATACAAAATAGAGGAAGCTTGGCACAGATATCTGCTCAGGGACAATCGTCCTCACCAAAGCAGACCAAACCAAACCATCCTCCTCCTGCCCCACTTCCCTGGCTTCCTCGTTTTGCACACCAAGAGAAGCCACATCCTGCAGGCTACCCCCAACTCCCGCCCAACCCAGGGTTGGGAGTGGCACCCTGCTGGCTGCTGGCATGGGGTTGGGGACGGAGGCAGACACTCACAGCTTCAGGACAGCCAGGTTGGCTTCTAGATCATAGGCATTCTCCTTGGCCTGCGTCTCCACGTAGCGCTCCAGGGTGGCCAGATTCTCAGGATTGTACCTGGAGGAGAATCAAGATGGGTGAGTAGAGAGGAGACAGGAGCTGAGGCCAGTCACTGTATGGGACGAGAGCGGGGGAAGGAAGGAGGCACGGTAACTTCTCCCTCCCTCCCTCCCTTTCCTCTCAATCTGGCACTAGCCAGCTGCTCTAGCCAAGTCCTGAATCAGCTCTATACCCTCTAAAAAAACTTACCCACATCCCAGACCTAAGGCTAAGCTCTAAACCCCCTCGGAGCCCTGGGTCTTTCCTAGGATGCCTCCTCAACCTCTCAGCTGATCAGTCACGGCTGGCTGTGTACCTGGCCTCCTGGACATCTCTGGCACCCACTCCTTCCTCCCCTCCCCAGGCCCCCACTCTGGTCTAGCCCCATCCTCTCCGGCCTGGCTTCCTCCATCACAGCCCTGAGCACTCCAGGCTAGCACTGTCTGCTGTCGGGTTTGCCTGGACTGTGAACTGGGAACTCCACGAAAGCATGGCCTGGGACTGTCCTGGTCACCTCTGGTCCCCGGCACTGATGGAGTAGATTTTAGTGAACATGTATTGAATGAACAACACAAGGGGAAAAGAAAGGAGGAAGCAAGAGACACTGAGACCCAGTGAGAGCCTGAGGAGCAGAGAGAGAGGAAACTGAGGGGCACAGGGGGCGCCTTGAGACAATCAAAGACGAAGAGAACGACAGCAAGATAGCAAGGCTATCTCCTGCCTCTAGGCCTTTACAGGGCTGTCTCCCGAAACATCCCCCAGATGACAGGAAATCCCACCCCACGGCAAGCGCAGGCCCCTGACCATCCCCTGCTCTCCCAGAAAACCCTCTCCTCCATCCCGCCTGAGCAGAAGCGCTCCCTCCGGCCGGGCTCAGACCTGTCGATGCCCTTGAGTAACTTGCCAACGTTCGCTCTCATCTGCTCAAACATCGCCATGCCTGCTGTCGCCTCCCACACCGGGGCTGGAGACTACCACCGGGCGCCACAGCGTCCTCGAGGACCGGAAAAGGAAGAGGCGCCGGAAAGGGAAACTACGTCTTTGTTTTCCCCGCAGCCCCGGGGGCGGGGACGGGGAAGGCTCTTGCGGCGGCTGCCACGCTTTCCGGCTGCCACGTGACTTCTGCCCCGCGGGCGCAGTTGGCACATGCGCACACGCTCCCCCCGAGCTCAACCGACGGCGTGAGAAAAAGCTTCGTCTAGTTCAGTGCGCAGGCGCGTTATCGGGGCGAGGAGGCGGGGCTAAGCTTTTCCCGGGCCTCGCGAACCCGGGTCTAGCTCCCGGGAAGTTCGCGCCGACTGTCTGGGAAGGACGCGGAACTCTAATCGCGTCGCGCGTGGCCGTGAACTCACAAAACTGCTGGAATGCATGTAGTGGCTTGGCCAGGCGCCGAGGGTGGAGCTCTCTAAGATCCCCTTTGCCCTAGGCAGGACCCTGAGCTCTGCAGTTTCAAGCCTTGAACTTGCTCCCCAGGCTCCACCCTAACTTGCAGGGGTAGGGGCCCGCAAAGATGCTGTGCTGTGTCCGGTGGGGGCTGGGGTGAGGGGCTGCCGCATCGCGGCCAGTCCCCATAGGCGTCAGTCTTGTGAGTGAAGGCCGGCCCCCATGTGTGCCTTCATGACTTATGTGTGTACAGATTGAGCACACTGCGGGCGTGAACGCACACGCATATGTCATATATGTGGAGGTATGAGCTCTGGGTACATGCGCATGTGTGCAACATACAGGTACCCAGGCATGTGTACGTCGCCTGGTCTGCGCACCGCACAGGGGAGTACCACTAAGATCATGTGTGTGCCCCAGGCGAATAATAACGTACACTGCATGGCCATCCCTGTGCAAACTTGCCATCTCCGGGTTGTGGCCAAACCCTCAAGCACTCTGCAGAGGTTCAACGGTGGTTTTTAGTCACCTCCCAGAATGGAGGAGGAGGTGCTAGGGCACCCCCCAGATCACAATCAAGATATTTTGCATCTGGTTTACATTCAGCCCAGAGCCTTGGAGGTGCAGGGGGGTCCCCTGGGTCCCCACGCAAGCTGCCCCTCACAGTCTCTCAGGGCCCAAGGGACAGGGGGTGGAGCCAGCTGCACAGCCCTGCGCTGGGGCAGGAAGCGAGAGTGGGGAGGGGGGAGGCCACAGCCGGTGGAGGCAAGGCGGGTGCAGGGCTTGTGGGGAGGGAGGGAGGTGCCAGCACTCGAGCCCTGAGGCCCTGCTGGCCGCTGGGCGCAGGCCCAGCTCCGGCCCCCAGGGATGGACCTCGTGGACCCCGACATCTTTAATAAGGACCCGCGGGACCACTATGACCTGCTGCAGCGGCTGGGTGGCGGCACCTATGGGGAAGTCTTCAAGGTAAGGAACCCCCTCCTTCTCCATCACCCTCAAGCAAGTGACCTTTGGGGTGAGGCCCAAGAAGGGAAGGGGATGCGAGAGGGTCCCAGTCCTCGGCTTTGACTCAAGGATGCTGAGGAGGAACTCCGGCGAATGGAGCCTGCCTCAGTGCCAACTTCCCCTTTACAAGGCTCGAGACAAGGTGATGGGGGACCTGGTTGCATTGAAGATGGTGAAGATGGAGCCTGGTGAGGAGAGGACCCAGGAGCTCCGTCCCCACCCCCACCCCCACCCCTACCTTCTGGGACACAGGGATCTCCCCCATGCTCCCTCCCTGCAGCGGCCTTTTCTCTCCTGCCCCTCCTCACAGATGACGATGTTTCCACACTTCAGAAGGAAATCCTCATCTTGAAAACTTGCCGGCATGCCAACATCGTGGCCTACCATGGGAGTTATCTCTGGTGATGAGCCGCGGACCCAACCTGGGACCCAGCCCAGCCCTTACCCCAGAGCCCCCATTCCTGACCCAGGCGTCCCCCTAACCTGACCTCCAATCCGGGACCCCCATTTTTTTAACTGGGGCACCCCTAACTTAACTTCCCAGTCAGAAGTCCCACTTTTCTGACCAGAACACCCCCTAATCTAATCCTCAATCTAGAACAACCGTTTCTAACCAGGGGTCCTCAAAATCGATCCACTCCTGCTAACCAAACCTGAAACCAAGTCCCCTAAAACTAATCTCTCATCATCCTGCCCTCAGGTCCCCCAGTTTCACTCTCTGCTCCTTTATTATGAACCCTGAAATTCCCTGACCCCAACTTAATATCCCATATGCCCCAGTCATGACCTGTGTCCCCCAGACCTGTCACCCTGAGCACCTGTGTCCCCTCCCAACCTCCACAACCTTTGAGATTTCTGCCCTCTCTCCTAGGTTAGCGTGTGACAGCAGAGGGGGCCCTGGGTTAGGAGCCCAAAGACCTGGGTTTGAATCCAGTTAACCCTGAGTGTGCATTTCCTCTCTGAGCCTCAACTTCCCCATTGATAAAATGGAAGTGGGATGATCTCACTCTGGTGGGCAAGGGGAATAGAGAGATGACAGCTGTTACAGTAAAGTTCCCGTGCAACTAGAATAAGACAGATGGCGAGCCAGGGGCTATTCTATAAATAGTAATTTATTACTGCTATCAGTATTATTACTCTTGAACTGTTGTAGGCTACAGAAGCTCTGGATCTGCATGGAATTCTGTGGGGCTGGTTCTCTCCAGGACATCTACCAAGGTGAGAGGAGGGACAAGGGGGTCCAGGCAGCCCTCACCCCTCCAATCACCTCTCCTGTCTCTATTTGTGTCCCTTTTTTCTGGTCCATATTCCACACAGTGAGCCCTCTGGGCCTGGGCCTGGCTGAGATGATGCTGGGGATACTGTGGGGACCGAGTGAGCCCTGGGCCCTGCCCCCTGGGACCTGACAGATGAAGTCCAGCCTTAATCTTTCTGCCTGCGATGATTCCCTCTACCTCCCCTCCCCATCTTCCTCTGGGTCTGCATTTTCTCGCCAAGGTCCGTTCTTGTGTTTGAGTATTTCTGCATTTCTGGCTCATAGTCGGTACCCACATTTTCGTAGAATGAGTGAATGAATTTCTGATTTGCCCTTTCAGCCTGCTTTTTGAGAATTTGAGGGTGGGGGGCGGGGTGAGCCTCTGATCACCTCTCAATTTCTGATGCCCGCCTCTGTCTTTGACCATGTCCCTGTCTCCCTCCGGTCCAAGACCTCAAGTGGCAGAAAAAGAAGGACTTCATTAAGAAGTCCTCAGGGGGGAAACTGAGGCCCGCTGAGAGGAAGTGACTCACACAGCCAGTCTGTCAGACCTGGTCTCTGACCCCCTCTCTCTGTCTGTTGTCTCTCTCTCCAGCCCTCTGTGTCTCTCTCTTTCTTGGTATCTCTGTCTTCACACGTTTTGGTCTCTGACCATCTGTTTCTTTCTCTGCCTCAATTTGGATCTGTTCCTGCTTCTCTGTCTTTCTGTTTTTCTCTCTCTCTCTCTGTCTTTCTTCATTTTGCAGCATCACATGCCGCCCCCTCAGACCCCTCCCATGGCTTCCATTTCCCTCCAAAGAGAAGCCCAGACTCCTTGTCCTGCCCCTGAGGCTGACCCCAACTCCCGCCCACAGCCAACAGGCCTCACCTCTTACCTCTTTCCTCCCCGAACTCCGCTCCACCCACTTGGCTGCCTTCCAGACCCTCCAGGCACTGGCCCACCTCTGCTCTGGCTCCTCTTGTTTCCCCCTCGGAGCGGGACCGCTCACGTCTTTACCCCGTCACCGTCTTAGAGCCATCTTCACTGACCACCCTGTGTAAAATGTCATACCCCTTCCCACACATATTTCCTGTTGTCTTTTCTTGCTTTATTTGTCTTCTTACTATTTATTAGCCTCTCATGTAGCACGTCTTTCATTTATTCATCTTGTTTGCTGTCGGTCTCCCCCACTGGAATGTTCTCTCCCTGAGGGCAGGGATCTCCATCTCTTTTGTCCGCAGCTGTGTCCCCAGTGCCGACCCAGGGCCTGGCACGCAGTCGACGCGCAGTAAATATCTGCTGAATGATTCTGTCTCCCTCTGGCCTCTGGTTCACAGCATCACTGTCTCCCTCTGTGACTGACCACCCCTCCCTCTTCCCCTCTCACTTGTCCTGTCCTGTTTCCCACTCCCCATGTGGCACCCTCTCAGCCGGTATGGGTGGGGACTGGGGCTCTCGGGCCCAGGTTCCCTGGGTCCCACTCAATGCCACGCTGGGGTGACCTTTGCAGTGACAGGCTCCCTGTCAGAGCTCCAGATCAGCTATGTCTGCCGGGAGGTGCTCCAGGTGAGGAGGGGCCTGGTGGGGCTGGATGGGGGCAGGAGCCTGCTCCAGCCCCCAGACGCTCACGGCCCCCATGTCTCCCCTCCTCCCCAGGGACTGGCCTATCTGCACTCACAGAAGAAGATACACCGGGACATCAAGGTGGTCTGGGGGCAGAAAGGGGGCACCCTCAGAAAGGGTGGTGGGCTCAGGAGACGGGAGTGGTGTTGAGCTATGGGGAGACCGGGGCTGGAGGTGGTCTTGGGCTGCGGGGGGTGTCTCTGATAGCCTCTAATCCCCCCTCTTGTCCTCAGGGAGCCAACATCCTCATCAATGACGCTGGGGAGGTCAGACTGGGTGAGTGTGGCTGGTGGGGGTGCGCAGGGGGACTGGTTGGGGGCCACAGGGGATAGGGGACCCCAGAGGATCAGGGACCCCAGGTCACCATGTCTCTCCCTCTGCCTCCAGCTGACTTTGGGATCTCGGCCCAGATCGGGGCAACGCTGGCTCGACGCCTCTCTTTCATTGGGACGCCCTACTGGTGAGGGTGCCTGGTGGGTGGCTAGGGATGGAGTGGGGGGCCGCAGCTTTGCCCACCCCGGATCCCTGGGAATCTCCTTCCTGGCTCCTGTCCCCTGCCTCTGTCCTTCTCTGTTGAACATTCTGTCTTGTCTTGAGTTCCCCTGTACGGAGGTCTCTCTGTGCCCCCTCCGCCTGTTTCTCTCAGTGTAGTGTTGATTTTGTTCCTGATCTTTCTGTCTCTCTATATCATCTCTGCCTTTTCCCTCTGCCTCGTGGCTCTCTCTCTCTCTGTCTTCCAGTCTGTCTCTGTCTTTCTGTCTTTACTGTGTGTCTGTCTGTATTTCTGTGTCTCTCCATCTTTATGTTTCTCTTTGCATCTGGCTTTCTCTCTCTGCCCCATTCTCCTTTTCTCTCTTTGTCTCTCTCCTGTCTCCACTCCCTATACCAGGGAGTCTCCTCTCCCCCTCCTTGTGTCACCCCTGGCTTTCTGAGGGTCTCTGCCCCCAGGATGGCTCCAGAAGTGGCAGCTGTGGCCCTGAAGGGGGGATACAACGAGCTGTGTGACATCTGGTCCCTGGGCATCACAGCCATCGAGCTGGCCGAGCTACAGCCACCACTCTTTGATGTGCATCCTCTCAGGTAGGTGGGCTTGGCAGGTCCACCTGGGAGATCCCCTGATCCTGAACACTATCCCCAGCCTAGGTCCCCACGTCAAGACGACCCCCATTCTGGAGACCCCCCCCCATCCTCCAAGCCCAATCTGAAACCCCCAAGGATTCCCTCAACCCAGAGGCCTTTTCTTCAGCCCTGCACCCCCAGCTGGCATCCCCGGCACGGGATCCCACTCTGAGCCTCCCTCTGCAACACTGTGGCTCTCTAACGTGGTAAACGGTGTCCCCTGGTGGTGGTATCCCAGTGCATTGTCAAACCTCAGCCTCATTCTCATTTGACCCCTGGCCTTGGCCCTCTGCTGACCTCAGTGCTAGTGAGGACTCCTCGAGCCATGAGGTGTGACCCTCCCTGGGAGTCTGAGCCAGTGTTCTCTCCTTCCTCTTCTAGAGTTCTCTTCCTCATGACCAAGAGTGGCTACCAGCCCCCTCGGCTAAAGGAAAAAGGCAAATGGTAGGAGAGGGTGATGGGGGTGGGCAGAGCCGGGGTTGATGGTCTGGTGGGAAGGGCTTGGGCCCCTCACCCCAGAGCTTGACTTCTTCATCCCAAGGTCGGCCGCCTTCCACAACTTTGTCAAAGTCACCCTCACCAAGAGCCCCAAGAAACGACCCGGCGCCACCAAGATGCTCAGTGTAAGCCCCCCTCCCTACACCCTCCCCAGACTCTGACCCCAGCATTCCGGGGCCTTCCACAGCTCCCTGGAACATTGACAATTTAGTTCCACAGAACCCCCGTGGCCCTTTTTTGTTTCTTCATTTTTTTTTTAAAGATTTTATTTTTTCCTTTTTCTCCCCAAAGCCCCCCAGTACATAGTTGTATATTCTTTGTTGTGGGTCCTTCTAGTTGTGGCATGTGGGACGCTGCCTCAGCATGGTTTGATGAGCAGTGCCATGTCCGCGCCCAGGATTCGAACCAACGAAACACTGGGCCGCCTGCAGTGGAGTGTGTGAACTTAACCACTCGGCCACGGGGCCAGCCCCCACCGTGGCCCTTTTAAAGACCCAGTCCCTCAGAATTCCCCAGGACGCCCAAGACCCTCCAAATTGTACCCCAGACCTTTTTCCAAGATACCCTGAGTTGTTAAAACTCATATATTCCCAATAGCCTTGAGACCCATTCCTGGGTGTACTCTGGAATTCCAGGTGAAGCCCAGTGCCCTCTAAGACACCTCTGGAATTCTCCAAGCGCCCCCGCAAGAACTCTACATTCCTCTAAGCCCTTCAGATGCCTCAGAATTCCCCAGGCGGCAGCTCCCCAGAGCTCCTGCCTTCTCCCTCGGTTGGCACCTTCCCCACCAGATTCCCTTAGGCAGGTTTGCAAGGCCCTGGCCAGCTTCCCCCTCCACACCTGCCCTCTGTCTGCTGACACCCTCCTCCCCTCCCCCAGCATCAACTGGTGTCCCAGCCCGGGCTAAACAGAGGCCTGATCCTAGATCTTCTGGACAAACTGAGGAACCCAGGGAAGGGGGCTCCTGCTGGTGAGATTGAAGACGAGGAGCCTGAGGTGAGGGCGCCCTGGCTGACAAAAGGACTGGAACCTCCCAGCCTTTGCCCAGGCTGTGCCCCCTGCCTGGAGTGCCTTCCTGCTACCTCTCTTAGAAGGAAAACAGGGTGGGGAGGAGGCGGGCCCTGGCACAGGGCTGGGGGCGCAGAGGTTACGGGAGAGCTGAGGGCTCCAGGTTGGCCCGCAGGGTGGCGGGGGCACTGGAGGGCTGTGGGCCTGATGCAGCCACCGCTCTCTCCAGCTACCCCCTGCCATCCCCCGGCGGATCAGATCTACCCATCGATCCAGCTCTCTGGGGATCCCAGATGCAGACTGCAGTCGTGAGTAGAGAATCCTTATGCCTGGAGACCCTACCCTGGAATAGATCCAAGAGACCCCCCCACTCTGCCATCCCTCATCACTTCCAAACAGACCCCCAGAGCCCCCATCACCATCTGACCCCACAAGAGAGCCCAGAAAACGTCATCGCCACCTGACCTACAAGTTGACGACAGGGACCTCCACCTGCCTGACTGGCAGACAGACCCCATGGGACTCCCCGCCACCGCCCTGACCCCCAAAGAGACCTCAGAAATCTGCCAGATCCCTGGCACCCAAGCTGACCCTGGAAATGAACGCTTTGTAACCATTTTGGGCCCCCACCTCCCTGATCCCAAACCCTGACCCCCACGCGAGACGCCTGTAAACCAAATCCCTCCTCTAAGGGACAGCTCCAATCCTAAGATCCTGACCCCAAAGCTCCCCAGTTCCACTCTTCCTGTTCTCAAATCCGTGTGTGTCCCCCCGCTTCCAGGGCGGCATATGGAGTTCAGGAGGCTCAGAGCAATGGAGTCCAGACCCGCGGCCGACACTGTGAGCTGCCTCCCCCTGCTCCCCCCAGACTCCCTCCCCTTCCCTAGGCCACTGCTGACCCTTTACTGTCCCACAGGCCCTCTTACAGCCCCCTGGAGACTTCAGGAGCAGCAGTCCTAGGTCAGCGACCCTCAGGGTGGCGGGGGGAGGGGGCTGGGATGTGGGGGAGCCTGAGGCTCATGTGTGTCACTCCTCAGGAGGAACCTGTCGGAGTCCGATGATGACTACGACGACGTGGACATGTAAGAGAGGCGGGGCCCCAGCTCCACAGGCCCTCATCAGCCCCTACCTTCCTACAACCCACCTGTGACCCCCGGCCTCCTTTCCACCGCAGCCCCAACCTCAGCCCCTACTTTCCTTTCACTGTGCATCCCTGACCCCTGACTGGACCCTCAGGGCAGCCCCCACTGTCCTTCACCCCCAACCCCTGACCCAAGCCTGACCCCCAGCCCAGCCCCACTCTCCTTCCTCCCCAACCCCTATTCCCTGAGCCCACCCAACCAACCCTTCACCCTCCTTCACCTTAGACCCCGACCCCCAACGGATCCCAACTCCAGCTCCACCTTCCTCCGTACCCAACTCTGATCAGGACCCCAACCTCAGCCCCCATCTTCCTTCTACTTTCTTATACGACCTTTGACCTGACCCCCAACGTCAGCCCTTACCTGCCCTCAATCCCACTTCCTTCCAGAATAGCTTTCTGCCCCAGCCCGTGATCTTTCCCCACCTATCCTGTCAGCCCTGGACCTTCCACTGCATCCCCCAGCTCCTCCCAGGGGTTGCTCCAACCCCCAGACCTCGACTGCAGCCCTAGCCCTCCACCCCTGGCTTTTATCTTTCTTCATCTTCTCACCCAACCTCAGACTGAACCTTGGCCCCTGGGAATTTCCCCCACGCCCGTCCCACACCCCATCCTCAACCCCAACAGTCTGCCCAGGTGCCCCTCCCCCAGCCCCAGGCCCAGGCCCAGCCTTAGGGCCACCCATCCATCACACAGCTCGTCTGTAATGGGCTCCAGTGCGGCTCCAGGCTCTGAGCTAGCACCTGAGCCCAGAGCTCCTGTGTCGTGTGACTGGGGGGTGAGAAGGTTCGGAGACTTGATGCATCGTTAGCACTTGATGTCCAAGAGTTGCTGTCACTGTTATTGCCATGGTTATCCATCCTTTAGTCCTCAGCTCCTGCCCACCAAGTCACCCCGACTCTCCTGACCTCAGACTTGCAGCCCTGAACCCCCCCCCGTCTGCCCCCAGGCCTCGTTCCCCACACCCCTCCTGCTTACCACATCATTGCCTTTCAGCCCCACCCCTGCAGAGGACATCCCTCCTCCCCTGCCCCCCAAGGTGAGGACGGGGAGCCAGGGGGTGGTGTCCTTCATGCTGGGATCCTGGGCATTCTAGGGCTGAGGCCTGGGCCACCAGGTCCCTTAGAGTCTGAGATGAGAGCACACTGGGACCCGGAAGTAGCCTCCCTGAACCTAAGGGTACCATTCAAAGTATTCAGCCTGATGGACACTGTCCTAGGAACCCCCGGCACTGGGCATCTAGTAGTAACCCCTTAGTTGCTGGCGTGTATTGACATGGGGGTGGGTCAGAGGGGGAAGGCTGGAGTGGTGGTGGGACATCGTGGGGATGCTCAGAGCCATGAGCAATGTCAGTGGCTGAGGGTGGATTGCAGGGTGCCCTCCCCCCAAGTTCATCTAATGTGTTCCCCACACTCCTCTCCTATCTCCAAAGCCCAAGTTCCGTTCTCCATCGGACGACGGTCCCGGGGGCACTGCGGACGAGGGGCAGCTGAGCCCTGGGGTGCTTGTGCGGTGTGCCAGTGGGCCTCCCCCACGCACCCCCCATCTGGGGCCTCCCCCAGCCACCCGCAGTCCCCACCTAACAGCCCATTCAGGTAATGGGACAGGCTGGGGTGGGGGGTGGGCAGGAGTGGGGGACTTCAGGGGCTGATTTTCCCCCACCCATCTCAGAACCCTCACTCTGGAACCCAGCCCCCCGGGAGCCTGACCAGCCCCCACTGTTGCCCCCTAAGAAGGAGAAGATGAAGAGGAAGGTGAGGCCGGCTCTGCTGAGGGCTGGCACCTCTGGATGGGCCTGGGGATGCCCGGTGCGAGTCGGGGGAGGGGAAGACTATTAATGAGAATAGGTGATGTTAGTTGAGCAGTTCCTCTGTGCCAGACACCAATCTCGTGTCTTTACGTGGTATAAACCTCCAGAGATAGAGATAGATATCACAGAGATAGAAATTATCCCCCATTTCACAGATGGGGAAACTGAGGCACGGAGGGGTCAACCGACGAGGCAGAGGCAGGATTGGAACCCTGGCATCCTTGCTCCAGAGTCTAACCACTGTACCTTCCTGTCCCCCTCCTCCTTTTTTGCTGGATCTGTGCTGCCTCCCATGGCCTGCCCAGGGATGTGCCCTTCTCGTAAAGTTGTTCAATGGCTGTCCCCTCCGGATCCACAGCACGGCCGCCTGGACGCACCCCTCCACCAAGGGTAAGCTTTCAGGAGGGTTGTGGGGGTGTGGGGGCGCAGAGAGGGGCCATACGGAAGGCACAAAGACGGGGGCAGGGTCTCAGTAGGGTGGGGAGTGACAGAGCTGAGGCAGAGCTGGCCCCAGAGTTACAGTTGGGGTTTGAGGATGGAAGATGGGAGGAGTGACGATGAGTTTGAGAGTGAAAACTAGGACGATGAGAGTTTGGGGGCCAGGAGTGTCAGAGTGTAATGGAAAGCCCAGAGTTTGGGGTACAGATGGGGATGGTGGGCCTGCCACCTCAGTTGGAGGTTCATGGTGGCGAGACTGGAGTCAGTGTTTGGGGCTTAGGAGTTCTAGGGATCCGAATGTAGCAGGAAGGGACAGAGTTCAGGATGAAAGATGTGGAGAAAAGGTCAGTGCGGGGTGGATGTTAAGGAAGCAGCATGAGAGTTTGGGGAGTCACACGGGGCAGAAAAGGCATATTTAGGGGGGTCTGAGTTTGAGGATCAATGCTGAGACGGGATTAACATTTGGGGACCAGGACTGGGGACAAAGAGGGACAGAATTTAGAGGGCTCTTTGGGGAGGCACGTCTAATGTTGGGGGCAGAATTGAGGGTCAGGAATCCGGGTCAGAGATGGAAGAACCACTGGAAGGTGGGAAGTCAGAGAGGTAGGCGAGAACGAGACCAGCTCAAGGGACTGGTCAGGGCTTCCATTCAGATTTGGGGAAACCGAGGCTGGGGGTGTCAGTGTGGGGTGAGCGTTAGAGAACTGAGGGTCAGAGCTGGGGGACTGTGCCAGTGTTTGGGGTCAGATGCTGGGGGTCTGGGAGATCCCCCAGGATGAGCTGGTCCCAGCGCCCTCGTGTCTGTCTCCCAGACCAGCACCTGCTCCTGGGGGCCGAGGAAGGCATTTTCATCCTGAACCGGAACGATCAGGAGGCCACGCTGGAGATGGTGAGGGACAGCACCCAGGGAGGCCCAGGGCAGGGGCTGGAGTCGGGGGCTGCTGGGGTCTCAGAGAAGCCATCTCCCCCATTCTCTGCAGCTCTTTTCTAGCCGGACCACGTGGGTGTACTCCATCAACAACGTCCTCATGTCCCTCTCAGGTCTGGCTGTGGGTTGGATGGGAGGGGTGGGGGTCAGAAGTTAAAGGGTCTAGGGTCAGGGGGTTGGGAGGTAGATGGACACAACTGAAAAAGAACTAAGTTCCCATTTCACAGAGCCTATGGTTCAAATCCCAGCCACGTTTCACTCTGGGTCTCGGGGCAAGAGACTTCTGCTCCCCGAGCCTCAGTTTCCCCATCTGTAAAATGGGGCTCACTATCATTATAGTTCTCACTTCTCAAGTCAGTTTCGAGGTAATTTCTACAACAAGTCAGTCTTTACATTTCTTTGGAGTTCAGACGACAGAGCTTATTCCACGTTTACTAAAATAGAGTGAGCAAGTTATAGAATAAAATCTTGTGTCATTGTTTTATAAACATTTCATGTAAGAGAATTTGTAATTTATGCGGAAATGCCAAGCCACATAGGATTCATGAACTGGTCAATATCACATCTGTAATGACAGACTTTAGAAGAAGTTCTAGATTGGTTTCTTCTTCTTTTTTTTGAATTATTTTATTGAGATCACATTGGTTTATCACATCGTGTAAATATCAGGTGTCTATGGTTATAGTTCACCGTCTGTTCGATTGGTTTCTTCTTAAACTTTGAAATGTGTGTGACATCATCTGGCTGGTGAAGTGTCCACAGTTTCTTGGGTGGCTGCGAGGACCCTGAGGGTCTGGGACGTATTTATTTCACTCACCACTGTTCACCAGAGCCAAGCACAGGGCCTGGCCGACAGTAAAACATGTTGAGTGAGAAAATGAATAAATGAAAAGTGTTTGAGACTTGAAAGCTTGGGAGTTTCAGAGGGATGGGGCCCAGCAAAGGGATGGGGAAAGGTGGGGGTGTCCAGCATCCTATAACTGCCTGCTTCCCCCTACATACACACACACTGTAGGAAAGACCCCCCACCTGTATTCTCATAGCATCCTGGGCCTGCTGGAACGGAAAGAGACCAGAGCAGGAAGCCCCATCGCGCACATTAGCCCCCACCGGCTACTAGCAAGGTACCAGCCCCCAGTGGCACCACAGACCCCTGGAATCGCTCCTTCCTGCTGTCCCTCCCCGCACTCACGCCGGTCGTCTTCTGCAGGAAGAACATGGTCTCCACCAAGATCCAGGACACCAAAGGCTGCCGGGCGTGCTGCGTGGGTAAGAGAGAACCCCACGGGCAGGCAGAGAGGGGGCAGGTCTCAGATCGCATCCACCCGAGAGGATTGCAGAGTTAAGGCAGGACGTCCAGAGCCCGGGGAAGGATGTGTGGCCTTTCAGGGGGCGGGGAAGGGGAGAGAGGATTGACCCTAACCCGTCCTCACCCACCCCCACAGCGGAGGGCGCGAGCTCCGGGGGCCCGTTCCTGTGCGGGGCATTGGAGACGTCCGTGGTCCTGCTTCAGTGGTACCAGCCCATGAACAAGTTCCTGCTGGTCCGGGTAGGGGGCCTGTAGAGGCTGGGGACGCTGAGGTTCGGTGGCTGGGGCCTTCCACCCTTTGCGCTTCAGTGGAGAGCTCCGCGAATCCCCGCTTCCACCCGAGGCCCCGCCCCGTCTCCCTAAGGCCCCGCCCACCCGGAGGCTCCCCTTTCTTAGGTATTCCTGATCCTTAAGCTCCGCCCTTCACCCTGGCCTAATTATTCTTCAGCCCTATGCCCCACCCTCTCGGGTCTCTAAGGAGACCCCATTCAGGTCCTTGGAGTCTCTAAGGAGACTGCTACTTTTGAGGCCACGCCCCCCAGGGGCCCTGTCCCCAAGGAGGCACTCCCCCAAGCGGAAGGCACGCCCCCAAAAGGCAGCCACGCCTACTCTGAGGCCACAGCCGTCAGTTTTTAAGGAGGCATCACCGAAGCGCTCTGCGTCCTCACCACCTGAAATTCCTAGATGGTGCCTTCCAAGACTGATGGCCCAGGAAATACTTGGGAAGCCCCAAACGCGCCGTCCCCCAGGCCACGCCCCCATAGACACGCCCTCCAAGACCACGCCCCTGGCCACGCCCCCTGGCCTCGCCTGAGCCCGCCCCTCCCTGTGCGGCCCGCAGCAGGTGCTCTTCCCGCTCCCCACGCCTCTGCCGGTGTTCGCGCTGCTGACCGGGCCAGGCTCCGAGCTGCCCGCCGTGTGCATCGGCGTGAGCCCCGGGCGGCCGGCGAAGTCGGTGCTCTTCCACACCGTGCGCTTCGGCGCGCTCTCCTGCTGGCTCGGCGAGATGAGCACGGGTGAGTGGGGCGGGGTCCCGCTGGGGGCGGGGCTGCCTGGAGGGGTGGGTCTGGGTGGCTGGGCGGGGCTTCTCCTGAGGCGTCCCTCGGGAGGGGGTTGACCCTAGAGGGGGCGGGAAAAGGGCGGGTATGTGTAATCGATGCGGTCGCAGGCCGCTGTGATGGGCGGGGTCAGCCTGCTCGCTTGGGAATGGAGGCGGCGCCTAGCGGAGGAAGGCGGAGCGAGGCGGAATTGGTCCTTGAACCCCCTCCTCCCAAACAGAGCACAAGGGACCTGTACAGGTGACCCAGGTAGAGGAAGACAAGGTGATGGTGTTGATGGACGGTAAGGACCCGCCTCCCTCTCTGTCCCGCCCTGTTCCTGGATCTCCACCCCCAGACCCTGTGCCTCCTCCGGGTCCTGCCCTGTCCCGCTTTGCTTCTCACACTGAGTGTATTCGCTGGCCCCTCAGTAACCTTCCAAGCCCCGCCCTTAAAGCCCTCTCTCCACCCGCTGCTAGGGACTCTGAAGCTGGTGACCCCGGAGGGAGCCCCGGTCCGGGGGCTTCGAACTCCGGAGATCCCCATGACCGAAGCAGTGGAGGCCGTGGGTAGGTGCGGGGATGGGCGGGCCCGGGGTCCAGAGGGGAGGCTCAAGTGATACCCGAGGGTGACAGGCACTGCTTTCCTCCCAGCCATGGTCGGGGGGCGGCTCCAGGCCTTCTGGAAGCACGGCGTGCAGGTGTGGGCTCTCGGCTCCGACCAGGTAAGCTCCTCCATCCACGCGCCCACAGCCGCCCCGCCCACCGCCGTCTTCCCATTCCTCAGACGCACTGGGAGAACTGGGTCAGGGTGTGAGGTCCTGGAGGAGGCGCCCCCTGCAGTCTCGGTCACACAGGTCCCCTTCTCGACCCCAGGGTCTCTTGGGTCCAGAGCTCGTCCCAGGCCACTGTGTGACCTTGTGCAAGGCACGTTGCTTCTTTCTGAGCCTCAGTCTCCCAGCTATAAAATGGCGGTCACTATAAAGATATGTGAGTGGTTAAGAGCATGCCTGGGTTGGAATCCAGCTGAGTGACCTCAGACGAATGACTTAACTTTCCTGTGCCTTACTTTCCTCATCTGGAAAATGGAGCAAAAAGTGGTGCTTAGCTCACAGAATATTATGTGTCAGACTCTGCCCTTACATGTTTATATTTTATTTAATCTTCATGGTCACCTATCAGGTAGGTACTATGATTCCACAGGTTAGTAATCTGAGGTACAGAGAGGTTAAGTAACTTGCTTGAGGTCACACAGCTGGTGAGTGGTGTTAGCAAGAATGATTATTTCTGGACTAGAGGCCGGAAGTTCAGAGACCTCCGCCTTGATCTCTTTGAAGGAGAGGGGTGGTGTGTTCTAGTTACTAACCACACGCCTTTTCCCCCAGCTACTGCAGGAGCTGAGAGACCCCAGCCTCACCTTCCGTCTGCTTGGCTCCCCCAGGTACGGACTTGGGCAAGGGGACAGAGGACCGGGGAGGGGGGTTTCTGGTGTGGAGAGGGCATCCTGCCGTGTCCCAGCCGCCTGTATCTTTGGCCTAGACGTTCTCTCACCTGATTTTCCTGCTTCCATCTCTGCCCCCTATAGTCCACTCCCCACACAGCAGCCAAGGGGCTAGTTTCATTTTTTATTTTTATTTTAACTTTTTATTTTGACAACTTTAGAGTCACAGAGAGGTTGCAAAATTCAGTTAAAAGTTTCTTGTATCCTCTTCACCCAGATTCTCCAGATGTTAACTTTTTTTTTTTTACCACACTTGCTTTCTCCTTCTTTTCCATATGTATATATAATTTTTTATATATAATTTCTGTCTGTTTGGGTGTGAATTGCACACATGATGCCCGTTTATCCCTAAATACTTCAGTGTATGTTTCCTAAATCAAAGCAAGGCCATACTCTTAGAAACCACAATGCAGCTCTCAAAATCAAGAAAATGACAACGAGGCGTCACTGCCTTCTAATCCACCTGCCCGTTCACGTCTCACCAGTTGTCCCAATGGTATTTTTTTTTCACTGTGGTCATAATAGTTTATAACATTGTGAAATTTCAGTTGTACGTTATTATTTGTCAGTCACCATATAAATGTGCCCTTTCACCCCTTGTGCCCACTCCCCACCCCCTTCCCCCTGGTAACCACTAAACTGTTCCCTTTGTCCGTAAGTTTATGTTCCACAAATAAGTGAAATCATATGTGTTTGTCTTTCTCTGTCTGGCTTATTTCATTTAAGATAATTCCCTCCAGGTCCATCCATGTTATTGCGAATGGGATGATTTTATCTTTTTTCATGGCTGAGTAGTAATCCATTACATATATATACACCGCATCTTCTTTATCCAATCATCAGTCAACCAGCACTTGGGTTGCTTCCATGTCTTGGCTATTGTGAATAATGCTGCAATGAACATAGGGGTCTCTTTGTATTGTCGATTTCAAGTTCTTTGGATAAATACCCAGTAGTGGGATAGCTGGGTCATATGGTAGTTCTATTTTTAGTTTTTTGAGACATCTCTGTACTGTTTTCCATAGTGGCTGCACCAGTTTGCATTCCCACCAGCAGTGTGTGAGAGTTCCATTCTCTCCACAACCTTTCCAACATTTGTTATTTTTAGTCTTAGTGATTATAGCCATTTTAACAGGCATAAGGTGGTATCTTAGTGTAGTTTTGATTTGCATTTCCCTGATGATTTGTGATGTTGAGCATCTTTTCATGTGACTGTTGGCCATCTGTATATCTTCTTTGGAAAAATGTCTGTTCATATCCTCTGCCCGTTTTTTGATGGGGCTTTTTTTTTTTTTTTTTTTTTGTGGTTCAGTTGTGCGAGTTCTTTATATATTATGGAGATTAACCCCTTGTCGGATATTTGATTTGCAAATATTTTCTCCCATTTGGTGGGTTATTTTTTCGTTTTGATCCTGGTTTCCTTTACCTTCCAGAAGCTCTTTAGTCTGATGAAGTCCCACTTGTTTATTTTTTCTTTTGTTTCCCTTATCTGAGTAGACATGGTATTTGAAAAGATCCTTTTAAGGCTGATGTCAAAGAGTGTACTGCCTATATTTTCTTCCAGAACTTTTATGGTTTCAGGTCTTCGAGTCTTTGGTCTGTTTTGAGTTAATTTTTGTGCATGGTGTAAGTGAATGGTCTACTGTCATTCTTTTGCATGTGGTTGTCCAGTTTTCCCAACACCATTTATTGAAGAGGCTTTCCTTTCTCCGTTGTATGTTCTTGGCTCCTTTGTCAAAGATTAGCTGTCCGTAGATGTGTGGGTTTATTTCTGAGCTTTCAGTTCTGTTCCATTGATCTGTGTGCCTGTTTTTGTATCAATGATACTCTTTATAATAAAAAAAAATGTTTTATTTTCTGATCCAGGATATAGTCCAGGAGGATAGGATGCATTTCGGAGTCACGTTTCTTTAGTCTTTAGCCTGGAACAATTCTTCAGACTCTCTTTCTTTTTCGTGACCTTGTCATTTACGAAGCGTACAGGAAAGTTGTACAGAATGTCCCTCAGTCGGGTTTGAGGTTTCCAGCATTTGGGGCAGGAATACCGCAGAAGTGATGGTGTGTCCTTCTCAGTGAGTCATATCAGGAGGCGCGTGTCAGTTTGTCCTATTACTGGTGACCTTATCTTTGATCCTTTGTTAAGATAGAGTCAGCTAGGTTTCTCCACTATGTTCTTTTTTCTTTGTATTATAAGTATCTTTTGGGGCAGTTTGTTGAGACTATGTAAATATAATGTTTCTCAGACTTTCACCCACTAGTTTTAGCATCTATTGATGACTTTTGCCTAAATCTATTATTAGGATGGTTACTAAATGGTGATTTTCTATTTTTGTCATTCCTTCTTTCTTAGTTGGCATTCTGCTGTAGGCAAACTGTGCCTTCTCCACCATTTATACATGTATGTCTGTATCTATGTATGTATGTCAGCACAGGCTCATGGATTTCCTTTTTTTTTTTTTTTTTAAGATTTTTTGAAATTTTTCCTTTTTCTCCCCAAAGCCCCCCAGTACATAGTTGTATATTTTTAGTTGTGGGTCCTTCTAGTTGTGGCATGTGGGATGCCGCCTCAGCATGGCTTGATGAGTGGTGCCATGTCTGCTCCCAGGATTGGAACTGGTGAATCCCAGGATTTGAACTGGTGAAACCCTGGGCCACCAAAGCAGAGCACACGAACTTAACGTCTCCACCACCGGGCTGGCCCCTGGATTTCCCTTTTATTCTATGGGTTCTAATCTACTATTAGCGTTCTTTATTTTGAAGCACAAATACTCCCATATTTATCCAGTGAGAGCCCCTTCAAGGATCCTTTATGACCTTTTGACATGTCAGAGGGGTCTTTTAAAATCCAAATCTGATTGTGTCACTCTCCCCGTGTTTAAAACCCTCCTGTGGCCTCAAGATAAATACCCAATCCTGGCCACAAGACCATGAGGTCTGCAGCCAAGCCCCAGGCTCCCTCCTACCTCAGGGCCTTTGCGCAGGCTGTTCTCTCTGCCTAGAACACACTTCCCTGCCTTTTGCCAAGTTCCCTGCTGAGTCTCTTTCAGCTTCCACCATCCATTCCTTGGGGGCACCTTGGCTGACCTCCTGGGCTAGGTTTTCCTGCTGTGTGCCCCACACTTCTTTGCACTCATGTAATTCACTGACTCATATTGGTCTCCCGCTCTAGACTGAGCTCCCCAAGGGCAGGGACCATGTCTGCTCGTTCAATGCCATAGCCCAGCATTGTGTTGGCACAGCCTCTAACAACTCCTTTGTGAATGAATGAATGAATGAATGAACAAATGAATGAATGGACTGACTTCTCTCTTCCTTCCCTAGGCCTGTGGTGGTGGAGACACGCCCAGCAGATGATCCTACTGCCCCCAGCAATCTCTACATCCAGGAATGAGTTCCTAGGGGGGGTGTCAGGAACCAGTGCCTGCACCTCCCTCCCCAAGGGACACAATTTACTGGTCCTGACATGCCCCTGTCTCCCAATAAACATGACTTCAGCCTCTGCTGTCATCTTGTTTTTCTGGAGCGGGGAGGGCAGAATTCCTGGAGGCTGACCCCCCCGAAATGTCAACAGTCCAACACTACGATGTCAGGGGTGTGGCACAGAATTTATTTCTCCAGTACATGACCACCTCTCCCCCGGCCGCCTTGGGGGGAGGGTTTTGGGGGCTAAGGGGCTTGCTGTAAGAATAAGGCACTTGAGGTGGGGGTGAAGGGCCAGCTGGGGTGTCTCAGCTAAGCTGGTCCTCGTACTGCTTGCGGAAACAATCGCCAGCCGGGAAGAAATCCCAACATCTCTCTTGGTACATCTTCCAGACATAAGACTCCTAGAGTTGGGGGATGGGAAGAGTCGGTTGGTCGCATCTTCAAACGCTTGATATCGCTATGAGCTTTGTATTGCCGCCTGCTGATTGACCTTATATGAAAATCTCCATGTCCCTGCCCATTCTCATCCCATTAACACCCCCTTACCTGACCCGTGTGTTCTGTCTCGTCCTTGTTTATCAGATACATCAGGAAAAACCTGGGGGTGGGAGGGCAGCCGGAGACAGGTCAGGACCACCCTTACCTTCTCCTGATTGGTCGGCTGGGGATCCACCCACTTGGAGGCCACACCCCCTTCCCTAACTGGCCCAGCATCCCGCCCCTGGCTGGTGGTGGCCACGCCCCCCTCCTCCTGATTGGCCAGCGGGCCCAGCTCACATGTAATTGGCCAGGTTGTGCTCCTCTAGCGTGTGAGTCTCGAACCCGTGCGGCGTCGTGTCGAAGTAATCGCTGCCGATGCCGCAGATGAAGCACTTGGTCTGCGGGTGGCGGGAGACATCAGAGTGGAGGCCTGTTTGACCCCCCAGGGTCCTGTAATCCCTCTGGGTGGCTCCCAAACATGACCTACCTCCATATCTTCCTTCACTTGCTCTTGTTGGTCTCGGAGCTCGCCAAAAGCGTCAATGATCAAACCTGGGGCGGCAGGGCGCAGGTCAGTGCCCAACCTCTGACCCCGTTCAGACGCCTCCCTCTTCTGACGACCTACCTTTGAGCCTTGCCTCCCATCCCCCATCTCCCTCATCTCATCCTGCTTCCTAAAAATGATACCTAAGGTTTATGGAGCACCTATTAGGAGCCAGACACTTAACAAGTATGAATTAATTCTCACAACAACGCCATGAGATTAGTATGATTAATGTCCGCGTTTTATGGATGGAGAAACTGAGGCCCAGAGAGGTGACTTGCCCGAAGTCTCAGAGCAGAGAGAGGCAGAGCCAGGACATGCACCAGGCAGACTGGATCCTGGGCTGCTGTCTTACAGCCCCGAGACTGGTGCTAAGCACTGAGCCCCCGCACTCACAACCCCAACCAGCACTGACCCTGGATGATGGCCAGCAGGATGACGATGACAAAGAAGAAGAAGGTAATGTCGAAGACCACTCGGTACAGCTCATACTCATCGCCGGCTGGGTCCTCAATCTCATCCCCGATGCCTCCGCCCGCTCGGACGCCCACGTACATGTGGAACAGGTAACACTGCGGGGGCAGGGTGAGAAGCATTGGTTAGCGTTCGATCATTCGACATTCACTGAGTACCTACAGGGCCCTGGCGAGGGGGGCAGGAGACCTAGCAATGACGGAGACAGCCCTCATGGGGTCACGAACACGGCATCAGACGGTCACAACCTAGAAATGCTCAGGGCCGTGAAAGAGCGCACAGGCAGAGGGTCAGGGCCAGGACGGGGGAAGCGCAGGAAGCTTTGAAGCTTTGAAAGCCTGCCCCAGCCTGAGTGATCAGGCAAGGCTGCCTAGAAGAGGAGACATGTGTGACCTGGAACTTGAAGGGGGTGTCAGGTGGGAGAGAGCATCCCACGCAGAGAAAACCACGTGTTACATCACCACTGGGGAGGAAAGAATACAATTTCTCCTGTGAGGAACCGAAAGAGCTTTAGCGGGGCTGGAAAATAGAGCTCCTGTGAGCAACAGCAGGGAGAGAAAGGAGGCCCGGCCAATGGTCAGGGAGGGCTTCCTGTAGGAGGCAGCATTTAAGTTGAAAGGTGAGGTGTCAAGTGAAGGGGTATGTGTGTACATAGGGCCTGGGGGCGGGGGACAGAGAGAATGTCAGATGCAAAGGGCTTGGGTCAGAAGGAAACACATGGTCTTAGGGGAACTGAAAGAGGACAAGGCAGCGAGAGAGCAGAAAGCAAGAAGGACTGTGGTTAGACTCAGACAAGATTAGCTTTTCCCTGGCTTTGTAAGCCATGGTGAGGGGATTCAATTTTATCCACCCGGCACTGGGGAGCCACAAGAAGATTCTGAGCAGGGGGGAGACACAGTCTGCCTGGCGCTTGGGAAAGACTCCACATTTATTCTCTGTGCCCCTAGGAAGTGAGAGAACCCAGTTGTCTTGGGTAAGAGCAAAGGCCAGTAACGGTGGCAGGAAGAAGGCTATGAGTGGCAAGACCTGGCGGGGCCTCAAAGGTCAGGCTGAGGTGCTGGCCTGGGTCCTGAGAGGCTGGTGCCAGATTACAGGACATCTTCTGGGAGAAGGCCCCGAGATGATTCTTTCAACTGTGGCCCATGCCTGTAGTAGGTTAAACTCAATTTGAGTTATGACCACCATCATTAGAATAGAAGAGAAAATATAAACACGCAGGGCATGCTGGCTCTCTGGGTGAAACTTTTAATTACAACTATGATAGTCGCTAATATCAATGTAATCCTTAATATGTGCCAGGCACTAGTCTAAGACTTCTAAGTCTTAATGGTCAAGGAGCACCACTGAGTCCTAAAAGCAACTCTAAGATGTAGGTACCATTATTATACACCTATTTTATGGGGGTAGGGGGGACACTAGAAGATGGGGGGGTTCAGTAGTTTACCCAAAATCACGTGGCTCAGAAGTGGCAGGGCACTTTGCTTGAACCCCTTTCCAATAATAATAGCTTTGAAGGCTCAAAGAATATGACAACGGTGACCAGGATTTATTGAACATTGATTAGGTGTCTTGCACCCCCCCCCCCCCCCGGTATCAGCTCTCTGACCCTTCACGGTGGGCCTATGACGTAGGCACTATCATTAACCCCCTGTACAGATGGGAAAACTAAGGGTCAGGGTGGTCAGTAACTGGCCCCAGAGCACTGGGGTTGGGGGGAGGGGCTCACCGTCATCATGTCGTCACACTTCATGTCAGGCTCGTCCTCGTCCTCGCTCTTGTTGTAGAACTTGCGGAAGAAGTTGAAGGCCACCACGGTGTACAGATAGACCACCACCGCCAGGAGGCCCACCGTCATCACCAGCTGGGGGTGGACAGAGGGCCGGTCAGCTCCACCACCAGCCCCTCCTCTGTGCCCAGCCTTCCTGGTCCTGATGGCGGTTCAGCCCCTGTGGCCCTCCCTCTGGGATCTCGCTCCCCACACCCACCCTGGCTCAGCCCACCGAGCCTCACCCCTCCAGCTCTACCCAGATGCCTAGCTCGTCCCTGCCAGGCTCACACCCCTCGGTCAGGCCCTCTCCACACCTGTTTCCCATTGTGGGTGACGGAGGAGAGGATGGTGCGCAGCGTCTTGACCCCCATGGCGATGTCCAGGAGGTGGGCAGCAAAGAAGAAGTTGTTGTAGTGTCCCAGGAGGGACATCACCATGTACCAGCCCAGGTAGAGGAAAGACTGTGGACACACAGGGTCCGGTGTCAGGGAAGCCGGCAGGACTCATGGGGAGCACTCCAGGAGGTCAGGGAGCACTCCAGGGGTCAGGGAGCACTCCAGGGGTCAGGGAGCACTCAGGGAGGTCAGGGAGCCCCCTGGGAAACAGGGCACTCAGGGGGTCTGGGAACATTCAAGAGCCCTGGGAGTGCTCTGGGAGTCAGGTGCCAGCTCTGGCTAGGGAGTATTTGGAGGATGGGGAGCACTCTGGAGTAAGGAGTACTCTGGGTGAGAAGCCCCCTGGGAGGAGCTGAGGAACTCTCTGCAGAAGGACATCATCTGGGAATTCAACAGCACTCTGGGGATAAGGCACCGTGGGGCGGGGGGCAGAGGGTTCCCTAGGATCAGAGGGGTGCAGGGGCTCAAGAGTCAGTTGCCGGTCAGGATACGGGGGTGGAGTCCCCAAGCCTCCTAGGGCCCTTCTCCTGTGGTCCCTCCCCAACCTGCGGGCCCTTCCTCACATTGTCTGTGAAGATGACCCCGAATTTCCAGATCTGGTACTTGACGTCGATGGACATGAGCCTGTGTGGGGCAGGGGAAGAGGGATGGCCAGATGCCTGGGGCTCAGACCCGGCCACCCGCCCTGCCTGCCCCAGGCCTGCACAGGGCCGTCGCGGCTCACCAGGTGAGCAGCCCCGGCGGTGGCTCAGGCTTGCGCTCATTGTGGGCCGTGATCACCAGTGTGGCCAGATCCATGCCCAGCAGCTCGGCGATCCGCTCCCGCCCATAGATGTCCCCATGCTTGTCCAGGACCTGCACAGGAGAGCGCAGGGCCATGCAGACACCGCTGGAGTGGGGGAGGGCCTGGGGACACGCTGAACTTTGTGTGAGAAATTGGGGGTGCATTTTTCTGAGGAAAAGGGCCAGAGCTTTCTTCAGCTCCTCAGGGCAAGAGGCCAAAAGTGATAAAGTTCTAGCTGATCATTAGCGAAATTAATTGAGATAATTTATGATCATTAGGCAAATAAACAAGGAATTCTATATAATTGGGCCCCCTGTCATCTATGAATTTATCTCCTTCCCTCTCTCACTCTGCTTCAGCCAACTGGCTTCCTCTCAGTTCCTCCAATACACCAGGCACATTCCTGCCCCGGGGCCTTTGCACCAGCTGTTCCCCCTGCCTAGGACATTCTTCCCCTAGATTTCCACCTGGCTCACTCCTTCACCTCCTTATCAATTAGTGTGACATTTTCTGACCACCCTATCTGAAAGAGCAACCTCTCCCGGTGGGCGCGCATGCACACACACACACACACACACACACACACTGCCCATCCCTCTCCACTGCTCTATTTCTTCTGTAGCACTTATCACTCCTTGACGTTATAAACGTGTTCAGCATCTGTCTTTCCAACTCAAATGTCAGAATCACTGTTGTTTCCTGCTGGATTCCAGGCCCCTAAGACGGTTCCTGGCACACAGTGGGTGCTCAATAAACATCTGTTGAGTGAATGAACCATCGTAACAGCTAACACTTGTCTAGTGTTTTTCTATGTGCCAGATACTGCTCACATAGTAGGTCATGTAATCCTGACAACACCCTAGGATTACCTCACTTTGCATATGAAGGAAACTGAGGCATTTCTGAAAGGATGACACAGCTACGAGTAAAAAAGTGGACAATCTGACCCCAGAGCCTGGGTGCTTAAAATAACACACCTCCCTCCCTCCCTCATAACTCATGTTTCCTGAGTGCTCCCTCTGTGCCAGGCATCTGCTGTGCTCCTGACACCTGTCATGTCTTTCGAGAGAGGGAAGTGGGGTTTTCATGCCCGTTTCCAGATGGGTAAACTGAGGTGCTGCTCAGCCACACAAGCCCTGTGCCCGAGGTAGCACACAAAGCAAGTGCTTGACAGGGCCAGGATGGCCGGTGGCAGCAGTGGACGCAGCCCGGGAGGCCCTCCCACCTCCCCATCCACATCCTCTCACCTTCCGCTTGACAAACTTGTCCCAGTAGTTGCTGGGGAAGGACCTGCCGAGGGAGAGACGGCGAGATGTTAGGGCAGAGGGAACAGGAGCCACCAGCCAGGCCAGGGGGGTTGAACTTCCAAGGCGTTTCTTACAGGGCCCCCCACCCCCACCCCACAGTGGGGTCGCATCTCACTCGGGGTCAGGCTCTAAAGCCCCCAAGCCAGGCAGAGTTGGCCCAAGGTCAACCACCATCCCCACAGCCATCTTTGTTGGAGCCAGCTAAGGCAGGGGCTTGCATTCAGAGCCGGGTGTGCAAAAAACCACAGAGGTCCACCGGGGTGGGGGGTGGTTCTTGCGTGTGAAGGGTGGGAGGAGTCCCAGCCAGCAGCCTGACTCTGCTCCAGCTGCGGGCGAACCATGTGCCTTCTCACACCATTTCGCTTAATTTTCCTTGATGATTCTGGCTCTTTATTTACCAGTTTTCTGAATGACGAGTTGGTGTGCTAACCCCCCGAAAAGGGGGCCAATGAATTTTGCTTTAGGGGAGGGCAAGGAGGCTGGAGCGGAGGTTTATTAGGAATCTGGGGATTGGGACCTATCCGACGGGTGGAGGTACGTTGCACCATCCGTCTTTATTGATGCTCGAGTGGTCCCTGCATTGTCCAGCGGGAGCCCCTTCCAGCTGGTGGCTGGGTGCATTCAGCACGTCACCACTTTTCATCCAGCACATCCCCGCTTGATGACACGACAAGGGAATCCAGGCTCATCTGGCACTTCCCGCCCCGTCCCTGACCATCTGCCGCTTCTCCACGGAGCCTGGCTCCTCTTCGTGGAAAATGGCATTTGGAAGTCAAGGTCTTGCGCACGCGTCCCTGAATGTGTGTAAGTTACACGTGACTTTGATAGTGACAATGAGACGTAAGATGCGCTTGGTGTGGCTTCTCTCCCTTCCTCCTCACACCACCTCGACCAGGCAGGACCCCGCAGTCCGATAACTTCCAGTACTTATCTGGGACTTACTGTGCCCCAGAAGCTACATGAATCATTTAATCGTCACAAGATCCTCGTGAGGGCAACGCTATTATTTAAGTCTTTCGCCACTTCACAGATGAAGAAACTGAGGCACTACGAGCGGGGCAAAGTCGCTTGACCAAGAATTCCCAGCTAGGGTGTGGCCAACCTAGTATTTGAAGCTGTTGTTCTTATTCTAGAAATGTCCCCTCTAATGATGCAGCCCCACTGGAGGAACACAGGAAATGGGACTCTGGGGGAAAACGGAGTGGGCTGGGAGCACACTTTGGGGGTGCAGGGTCCCCCATATTGTCCTCACACACCTTCACTCCCTCTCCGGGCTCAGTTTAAAAACCACGTGATTTCATACTTCCCACTCCTGGCACCCAGGCAAGAGTCACACTTGAGGGCGGGGTTTAAAATGCAGGTTCCAGGGCGCCGCCCAGACTGGCTGAAGCAGAATCTCCCAGGCTGGGGCCCAGGAATGTCCACGCACCCCCCGCACCCCCACAGGGGCTTGCGTGCTCGGGAAATTGGTGTGTACTATGGAGAGGAGGACTGAGGCACGGGGAGAATGGGTTGGGACCGGCAGTGACTGGAACTCCAGCCTTTGAGGCCCAGGCCCGGACTGGAGCACGGGGAGAATGGGTTGGGACCGGCAGTGACTGGAACTCCAGCCTTTGAGGCCCAGGCCCGGACTGGAGCGGACAGTCAGCTCTGTTTCCCCCCACCCACGCCGAGGTGGGGGCTGGGCCCTTACGGCGTGTTGAGCACCAGTCGGTCCCACTGCCCCTTCACGTCGTCGTCCTCCGGCTGCTCCGTGATGTAGAGGCCGTCGAACTCCAGCTTTCGGGCCAGCTCCTTCTCCCGCTTAAAGATCACCAGGGGCACCTAGATTGTGCGGGTAGCAGAGGGGTGCGTGTCAGGTGCCTCAGGAAGCCACAGCCCCAGCAGGAGCCAGGAGACCTTGTTGGAGCCTGTGGGAGACCCCGCCCCACAGGGATCAGGGTAGTGATGGGGCAGTGCAGGCAGAACTGTCAGGGCTGAAGCGGGTGAACAACGGGATCACCCAGAAGTGGTGTCTGATGCAGCCCGGGGCTTCCCAAGGGAGGAGGGACGAATAAAACAGGCAGGCAGAAGGAAGTGGAAGTGGGGCAAAGCATTCCAGGCAGAGGGAACGGCATATGAAAAAGTTCTAAGCCAGAAGATCTCTGTGCATCCAGTAGTCGAGCATCCAGATTTGCTGCAACAGTCAGACCTCATGGGACCCAAATTGAGGCTCTCGTAACACGCCTTATGGGGCATCAGAAACCTCAGGCATAGCTGATGTCAGCATCCACATCCCCCCATTAGCAGCATGTTATGTCTGAGAGCCCACAGACCCAACAGATCTTAATTCTCCAACTGATGAATGCAGAAGTTAATATCCCCAGTGACGAATTTTGCCTCTTGATCCAAGAATTAACACAGTCACAAGAGCCGGCTCCTGAGCTGTGACCCACATCTGTTCCCAGTTCGAATGTCATCCTTGCTGAAGACCCAGATCCTGTACCCCGTACCCCAGCCCTTACCCTGATCCTGTCCCAACCACTTTGTGAGCCACTGGATCCTCTCAGCCAGTGCCGCCCGCCTCCCCCCCAAGAAGCCCCTGCCCCAGAGCCGTGGCCATGGCCCACCTTGAGACAGTTATAGCCAATGATGCAGAGAAACGCCACCAACGTGTGCAGCAGGCTCAGGCAACGCAAGGCAGGCTCCATGTAGCCCGTGCTCTCCTCCAGGAAGTAGTACACCATGTTCTCGTCCTCATCGCCCTCCGCCTCCTCACCGGCCCCTGAGCCCCAGCCAGAGCCGCCACCAGACCCTGCGCCTGACAAGTCCCCAGCTGCTGAGCCCTCCATGTCATCCTCCCCTGGTGGAGAGTCTGAGACCTGGAAGGGGCAGAGGTCAGTCAGGGCGGGGACCCTGGGGTCCTGGCACCTGGTCTGCCACACCCAGGACCCACTAACAGAATTATCAGCCTCCGTTCCTGAGGTTGGACCCGGCCCCTGTCAGATACGCTGTAGGTGGGGCTGTCAATCAAAATCAAGGGGCGGGCCCAGGACCCTAGCCAGCAAATCAGACTCAGACTCTGCCCGGGGAATTTGACTACTGTCCTGAATGACAGGAGGACTGAAAACAGAGTTGATTCATCTTGATAGTGGAGCCCTACAGAGACTGACCCTGATAGTAACACTAACACTAAAATTAGTAGTAGCCAACATTCACGTAGCACTTTCTATATGCCAGGTACTGTTCTAAGTGCTTTACGCATATTAATCCCCTTTTAATCCCCACAGCTCTAAGAGGCAGATGCTATTCTTATCCCATTTTACAGATGAGGAAATTGAGGCACCGAGAGGTTAGGCTCCTTGCCTACCATCACCCAGTCAGAGAGGTGGGGCCGGGATTCGATCCCACAGCAGCCACACTCTGCCCACTCTGCTCCCCTGCCTCTCTGTCCTGTTACCTAGATCCCTGGCAAGACCCCTAGAGTCCCCTTGTCCTTCAGGAGGCCTGGTTCTTAACCATTTCCTTCTATTCCATGAGCTGCCCATTTCCTCCTCCCCACAAATTCCTCTGTAGCTTATGTGAAAGCAAAGAAGCTTAACTGAACCAGAGGGTTACGGAGAGGTGAATGCCTGCACCCAGGGGCACAGGTCTGGCAAGTGGCAGAGCTGAGCATGGAGCCCAGAACAGGTTCTCCACTCTAACTCCCGCGGGCACTCAGGCATCTCCCGGATGGACCAGACACCCACACTCACCCCATGGGGGTCCCAAGACCCGGGTGTACAGCCTGAATCCTCTTGGGAACCCCGAGCCCAACACCATGTCCCTGGTGACCCACAGGGACCCTGAGAACCTGTCAGGAGCTCCCACCCCACGGCCGGGATAAGCACTCAATCCTCCTGGCCCCTCACAACCAGCACCTTATAAAACAGCAGGATGAAGTTGATGGCAAAAGCGAGGAAGAGAGCAAGGAACCGCAGGGTGTAAAAGTTCCGGGAGAGGTAGTTCTGAGATGAGGAGAGAAAGAGAGAGAGGGAGCTCACAGCCCGCCCACCTCCCTGGAGAATTCATCCCACCCTTCACCCACAGTCCAAGCCCCTGGGCGCTCAATACCTGGTCCCACCACCTCCCGTTTATTGAGGGCTTACTGTTTACCGAGACCCCGGCTAAGAGCTTTTTATTCGCAGGAACCTGTTCGATTCTCCCCACAACCCTGCGAAGTGGGTGCTGCTGATACGCCCACTTTACAGAGGAGGAAACAGAGGCTCCAGGAGGTGGGATGTCTCGCTCCAGGTCACAGAGCCAAGAAGTGGCAGACCTGGGGTCCGAAGCCAGGCAGTCACGCTCCAGGGGCCATGCTCCTGACCGCTCTGCCATGCTGCTTCCCGTGTGAAGTGACGCCATCTGCCTCCCCCAGGCAGAGGACACCCACTTCCATTTCTCCCTTCCTCTTTTTCTCTCTGCCCTTCTCTCCGTCCCTCATTCTTCTCGTGAACCCTCTATGTCGGGCTGGGCCCGGAGAGGAGACAGGATGGGTGGAGCCCTGGGCCCTGCTCTCCCCAACGCCTGCCCCTCTTCCCGGCCTGGATGAGGGTATAAGTCCTCCGTCCCACAGGAGGAGCTGGGGCCGCAGCGGGGGCTCCCACCCAAAGGCTGGGAGCCAAGAAACAGCCATGGTGGGAGCAACAGAGCCACGGCCTCAGCTGGATTCAGCCCTGGATAGAGGATGGGGGTGGGAGATGCAGATGGCCCCGGATGAGCAAAGGTGTGGAGGTGGGAATAAGGACCATGGGCGGGAGATGCAGAGGAGCCAAGAGGGGACCACTTGAAAACGCTGCCCTGTGTCCAGGCCCTGGCTCTGTCTGGAGACTTCTCTGCCCTCTCCCTGGCCTGGCTTCCTCTCAGGGATGAGGCTGGCGCAGGCGAGCTCAAGAGCAGGGTGGGGAGGAGAGGTGGGATGAACATTGGGGCCTTGGGGGAGGGGAACTGCAGCGCGCCCTTGCTCGGTCCTCACCAAGAACTTCACCCTCTGCACCTCCAGTTCTGCCCAGAATTCCAGGCCCCCACCTCTGGCTTCCTCCTTCTTTGGAGGGGGTGGGGGAGGGGCTTCTGCCTTCTTGGGGGGCTCTGGTGGGGGTTCAGGGACTTCTTCTTTCTCCCCATTCTCAGCGCTGCAGGACAGGACACAGAGAGAGTGAGGAGGTGCCTGGGCAACGCGTTCATTCGTTCGTTCATTCAAAGCCGAGCACTGGGGGCCACCCCACGACTGGCCCAGGGCTAGATGGTGCTGGGGACATAGTGATGAGACAGCCTCAGGCCCTGTCTCATGGGGCTCCAGGCCAATGGGGTACACACCTGTGAGCAGGCAGTGGCAGCCCAGAGTGGTCAGGGCTAGGACGGGGGAAGCTCAGGGGGTTGTGGGAGACAAGAGGAGACACCTCTTCAACTTGGGGGGGGTGGTGGTGTCAAGGTAGGATTCCTGGAGAAGGGGACACATGAGCCAAAATGGGCTGGAGGAGGAAGACTGAGATGAAGCTTGGGGGACGGTGTTCCCGGCGGAGGGAACAGCCCATACCAGGGCCTGGGGGAAGACAGGAGCGTTCATCTCTCTACTCCCTGTCACAGAGGCCCTCCTCTGGGCCTGGCCCTGGGCTGGGCGATGCTGAGGACACAGAGTCCCCAGGACAGCCTCAGGCCCTGACCTCAGGAGGCTCCCAGGCCAGGAGGGAGGCAGTGATAGGGGCCGGGCCACTCACTCGGCTTTCTCGGGCTCGGGCTCTGGCTCTGGTTCCGGAGGCAGCTGCTCTTCCTCTCCATCCACCTGGCGGCAGAGCAAGCATCAGGACGAGCCCCAGCCCAGCGCCCCTCAGTGCTGCCCGCCTGCTCCTCTCCATGTCCCTTTCTGGTCATTTCCCCTGGGCAATCTAAGCTCTGCGCTCTCCCCACCAGAAGGAGGAGGGCTTACGATTCTCATTCTACAGAGGGGAAACTGAGGCTCAGAGAGGTGGAGCACTGAGCCCAAACCACTGTGCAGGCTCAGGCTGACTCCAAGTGGGGTGCTTCTCCCTCAGTTTCCCATCACCTTGACAACCGCACTCCCGTGGCCCGCATCCCGCGAGGGGCTGAGGATGCTTTAGGGGCCTGGGTCCTGTGGGCTACTTCATTCCCGGTAACCATCTGTCTCTCTGCAGGCCTTTTCCAGCGTCCCCGGCCCTATCTCGGTTCTTTTTAGCTCCTGGTCCCCTTTCCCCTCTAATTTGGTCTCTGGCTCCAGATCTCTCTTTCTCTATCACTCCCAGAAACACGACCTTTGTCACCGCAAGCCTCTCTCTAGGTCTTCATCACTGAGTCCATTTCTCTCTCTCTCTGGGTGTCTCTCTGTCTTTCTCTGCCTCTCTGTGCGTCTCTCTGGGTGCGTGTCTCTGTGCGCCCATCTCTCAGGCTCGCTCTCCGCCGTTTCTCTCTCCCCTCTCTGCGCATCTCCACCCACCTGTCTCTCAGAGTTTGTCTTCTCTCCTCCTACCCCCAATCTCTCCAAAACCCCGAAGCCCTGCGTTCTCACCCCCAGCTTCCTCTTGAGGATGGGGGAGCCCTCGGGCGTGGGCGGCTCCGCCGGCGTCGTGTCACCCATGTCCCCGAGGCCGCCCCCCCCTTCGGGCCGGAAGGGGCCCCCCTCGGCCACGGCCACGGCTCCGTCGGCGCCTCCCGGGACGGCCTCGTGCACCGCCACCTCCTCGTCGCCCGCGCCCTCCGCCGCGTCTCCTGCGCCCTCGCCGGCGCCCTCGCCGTCCGCGTCGCCCCCGGGCCCGGCCGGCTGCTCGCCGTGCACCTCGTCGCTCGTGGGGTCGGGCATGCCGGCCAGGAGCTCGGTCACCGTCACCTTCTTGGCTCCCTCCACCAGCCCGCCGCCGAAGAGCGAGCCCCAGAGCAGGCGCAGCGCACCCTTAGCCGCTCCCGCGCCCGCCGCGCCCGCGCGCGCCATCGCCGCCCAGAGCAGCGCCGCCACCGCGGTGGCCGCCTCGCGCGCCGTGAGCCGCCGCAGCCGCCGCACGCGCCGCCGCAGGCTCCGGTAGCTGAGGCCCCGCAGGGCCCGGGTCGCCGCCGCCGCCAGGCTGGCCGAGACCCCCGCCGCCGCCGTGGCCGCCGCGCCCTCGGGCCCCGCCGCGCCCTCCTCCGCGCCCTCGACGGCCGCCTCGGCCGCGCCCTCGTCCTCGTCCTCCTCCGGCTCGCCCTCGGGCTCCGAGATGCGCGCGGCGATCTGCATCTCGAAGATGGTGTCCTCGCAGAAGCTCACGAACAGCTCCATCTTCTCCGACTCGCCGCCCTCGTTCACCACGTCGAAGATGAACTGGCGCTTGGACTCCTTGACCTGCGGTGGGGACGGAGGGGCGCGATGGGGCCCGGCGACAACAGCCAGGGCGGCTGCACGTGCTCGCTGCGGCTGCCGCTGTTCTGGACACACGGTGGTGGATTTTCCTATTAATAGCAAACCTAGACAGCGCAGGCTGCAGGCGCTCTTGCGAGGGCGTCCCTCGGGCCAGGCCCTGTTGCGAGCATTTTACACAGATGGGCTCATTTACTCCTCACCAACAATCCTAGAGGGAGGGGCTCTTAGGCCCATTTCACGGATGAGTAAACGGACGCCCGGAAGGTCCCGTGCCCAGGGTGGCGCAGCTGAGAGGTGGTAGATGTGGGATTCGAACTCCCAACAAGCTGGCTGCAGAATCGATGTTTCTAGCTCCTTTGAGAGATGGAGCGTCGTGGCTGAGGGCAAAGGTCCTCCTGCCAGCCAGCCTGCCTGGGCTCGGATCCTGATTCTGCTACTGAGCAGCTGCGTGATTTACACCTAACCCTCTGGGCCTGAGTTTCCCCTTCTGTAAATTAGGGGGTAATGCTAGGACCGACATTATAGGGTTGGTGTGAGGATTAAATGAGTTAATAGATGCTGAGGGATTTGAACAGCACCTGGGGCCTAATAAATACTGTCCAGTGTTCGCTATTATTATACAGCTGCATGAGTGCTCGAGGCCCACGTGGCTTAAACGGAATCCTGACCAGGAGAGTGGGAATGGGAAGGGGTGAGAAGGCAGAAGTGGGTGTCTGGAGGAATAAACTAAGGGGAAGAGTGTGCACCTGGGGAGCACGTGACAGGTGGGGAGGGGGGTGGAGCTCCTACAGCGCCTACAAGAGTGTGAAGGGCCAGTGGTGAACCGGGGCTTCCTGCAGGATGCAGCAGACATCCTGGGGGCAAGGATGGTGTGACCGCTTTCATGCCAGATTGGGTGGCTGAGTACACAGCGGTGCCCCAAGGGACACAGGGGAGTGTGCAAAGTCTTGAGGGTTCTGTGGAGTATGTGAGGGGGCTGATGTGCAGGAGCCTTGTGAGAGGGCACCAGGGGCTACAGGAGGAACCAGGCACGAGGAGGACGTGGCGCATGGGAGGATGTGGGCAGTGTGCAACCACATGGGGCTCAGTGTGCACAGCAGACGTGGGCCCACAGGGCAGGCAGGCAAGGGCCTGGGGCCAAAATTCTTGGGGGAGTGTTAGTGTGTAGGGGTCTATTATTCATAGAGTCAGTGCATGTGAGGCAGGCATGAGTGTGCAAGTGAACCCAGGAGTCAGTGCAGGAGGGCCTGGCACATGAGGACAGGGCTCAGTGTGGAATGTGAGCCCGGGTGTGCCTGAGCCAGGCATCACTGAGGAGGCAACAGGAGGGGCCCAGTTGTTGAAGAGATGATGGGAGTGCAAGCCTCATGGGGTACAAGTGTGAGATGGGAAGGAGCGTGCAAGAGCACGTGGGAGGAGTGTGCAGGTGCCTGGGGCATCTGAGGAACGAAAGGGAAGTGTGAGTACAAGGGGCATATGAAGGGGAGGCCGGCTGGGCGTGCAGCGTGAGTGTGAGCAGGAGGGCCGCTAGGCAGCAGGGGCAGGGCTGGGGGTGAGCGTGTGTGTGGGGGGCCATGTGGGAGCGGGAGAGCGGGGCATGGGAACCACATGCAAGCTAAGTATGTGAGGTGGGCTGGGGACGTGCCAGGGCCACACGAGTGTACTCTTGGGGCAAGTGAATACATAAGGGGCATTCAACATTTGTGGGCTGGGTATCTGGGGAGCCGAGACAGGGCACTTTAGGCTAGGGAGAAGACCTGGCCACCAGGGGCACACGGGGGCTCTTGTGGGTGAGCTGGAGAGGGTGGTCCAAGTGTGCGTGGGTGTGCCAGGGCTTCCGTGAGGAGGTGAATGAGTGAGAAGTAGACAAGAATATAATGTGCCGAGGCCGCATCCTCAGAGTGAGTGTGCAAGAGCTGTGCACCCACATGTGGGCCCAGAGTAAGTGGGATGGACGCTGTGTGCTAGAACCTCAGAGGGCATCTGGGGGCATATGCAGTGACTGGTGAGGTATGGGCCAGCATACCAGGGCATCCCAGAGCCCCCCAAAGTGAGTGTGCAAAAGAGTAGGCGTGGGTAGGCCAGGGTCAAGAGAGGGCACACCACAAGCTGCTGGGAAGGTGAGCAAGAGGTGTACAACCATGTACTCCAGGGTGTGGGTGTGGTTACATCAGGACTAGGGCATGCCAGAGCTCCCAGGGTGAGTGTGCAAGAGGTAGGCATGGTGTACCAGCAGCCACAGTGCGGGCATACCAACGCTGCTGCATGTACATTCATGCGTTGACCAAGTCTGCAGGAGGTAGGCGTGGGAGAACCAGGGATGTGCAGGGGCACAGCAGGGCCCATAAAAAGTGTGTAAAAGGGTGTGCATTGCAGAAGCAGAGCAAGGGCCCACCAGGGTCTGCAGAGCAGATGTGCAAAGCATGCACAGCCCCTTGAGGGGTCCAAGCATGCGAGGAGCATGCCCCAAAGCCTTGGGAGGCGAGCATGCACGAGCGCAGGTCCGCCGACCTGGGGCATCTCCCACTGGGCGCGGTTGGTCTCCGAGATCTCGAAGTAGATGCGTTCGATGCGGCGCGAGGCGCCCATGATCTCGATGCGGCCCAGGTAGGGCCGGAAGTACTCCAGGATGCTCTCGGCCAGCTCGAGGAAGTTGCGCAGGCGCGGGTCGTGCGGCACGTGCTCCGACAGGTTGGTCAGCAGCACCGCCACATTGAAGCCGATGTCGCGGGCCGGCTCCTGGAAGCGGTTGGCGAACTCCTCGAAATCGATCATCTCGTTCTCATCCGCCTCGGAGCACGAAAGCAGGAACTGGATTTCCGGAGCAGTGAACTGCTTCTGGCTGTCCATGGCCTGGGGAGTGGGAAGGGATGGGCGGGGGAGGTCAGAGGGCCGCCCGGGGAGCCTGGATGCTGTTCTTAACATAACTATGGACTTTTCATAGAGGGAGAAACGTCCAGAATCGTATAACCAGCACCTAAGGGGATACCCAGCAGGTTGGCACCAGCAAGGCTGTACCAGCCATGAAAATACTGAAATGCTGCATTTCAATAAAGCTGAGCCGCCACCCACTGTAAGAGACTTTCCATTTTCAGAGATGGTAAGATGTGAATTGATGAGAGTCAGCACCTGTGTAGCAACTGGTAAAGAGATGTTGCCCCAGCTCTCTATGTGTCATCCAGGTGTGCCCCTGCAGCCCTGCTCTCCACCCTTCCTCCCCCCGTCCGTGGCACCTGTTGTCTGCATCAGAGGCTCTCTTGGCCCTCTGGCTTCAGGTGGGGTCCGTTCAGTTGGGGGTCAGGCAGCGGGAGGAGAATGGGGCGATGGCACTTCTCTCCCAGGCCTCCTCCTTCTGCCGGCGGTGTCCCTCACTCAGAGGTCTGTCCTGCAGCCCTGCCCCAGTGCAGCTCCTTCCGTCTCCCAGTTAGGTAACTAACTGAGACAATTAGTCAGGCCCCTCAAGGCTGGGCCCCAACGGCTACATGCCACCACCTCTGCCCCTCCCCCAAGCCCCTTTGCCCCCTTCCTATTTCCAGCAACTAAATGATTGACACCTGACACAGTGGAGGCCTCTAAATTTCAAACTGAAACAAACTGGCATGTGCCCATCACCCCAGAATTAAATGCTCATAGTGATATATAGGTATATATATTTTGTATGCAAGGGTTCACCCTAAGCTAATATCTGTTGCCAATCTTTTTTTTTTTTTTCCTCCCAAAGCCCAGTGCACAGTTGTATATCCTAGTTGTAAATCCTTCTAGTTCTTCCATGTGAGCCACCACCACAGCTTGGCAACTGACAGACAGGTGGTGTGGTTCTGTGACTCAGAACTGAACCTTGGGCTGCCAAAGCAATGAGACAGCCGAACTTTAACCGCTAGCCCATCAGGGCTGGCTTGACATATTTTTTTCAAATACTTTTTTTTTAACAACTAAAACATTACAGGTGCGAGTGGAGCCCTCTGTGCATCCTTCTCTTGCTTCATTCCCCCCACCCACCCCACGGTAACCACTATCCTGCAGTTGGCATAGCCTTCCAAATGTGTCAATATTTCTCTTACCTCTATCTCACCATTTCTCACAAAAAAACAGATAGTGTCCTGTGCAATTTTTGATTTAAAGAATTGCTATTAAAATCATGTCATTCGAAACCTGCTTTTTTTTCATTCAACTGTATGTTTTCAAGATCCAGCCATGTTGCTATAGAGATCAAATGAATTCATTTTCACTGCTGTGTAGTATTCCTGTTTTATAAATAGAAGACTCTATCAATTCCTCTGATGATGGACATTTAGGTTGTTTCCAGTATTTTACCTTACAGACAACACTTTCATAGAACATTCTTGTGCTGATATCCTAGGCACTTTTTGCAAGAGGTCCCCTAGGGCAGTTTTGAAATGTTTTGACCATAGTAAGAATGCATTTTACAATGTGACCCAAAAAAAAAGTTTTCACGACACAATTCTGACTTTTGCTGTGCAACACGCTCTGCAATGTTCTAGTCTATTTTGTTTTCAAAGATGCTGGTCATGACTTCACTAGATTAATTTCGTGACCTACAGATGTGTTGCAACCTGCAGTTTGAGAAATGCTGCTCTGGGGTATGAACAGAAGCGAAATTTTCTGGCTCTAAAAAGTGCTTTGTAGCCAAGAACTTTGCAAAATGCTTTCTAAATGAGTAACGTGCTTTGCAAGTCATGAAGGGCAAGTCTTGAAACCACAGAGCGTGGAGACATAATCACACAGGAACTCCTCACCTTCTACCCTCACTCCGCCAACTTGCCTTCTCCCCTTATGATGCAGTGTGACACTGCCCCTCCTGAAAGCCACCATCCCCCCACTAATGTCCCGGGACTCCATCCTCTCCATTCAGTCCTGGACTCGACTCTTGGGATTTGCTGCTCTCTCTTTGTCATCATCCATTAGCCCACCCCCTTCTTTTGAAACACTTTCTTCTCTGCCTGCTGTCAGTTTATCTTCCAGATCTCTAAGGGCTGCAGGGGTTGAGTGGTTTCAGGCTTGGAATTTGCACCCCTCTCTTGAGATAAGCACTCTCCATGGAGATACCATTGAGGCCCGAGGCTCTGAATGCCATCCCACACCAACGACCACCAAGATTACATCCCAGCCCTGACTGCTCTCCAGAACCCACTTACAGCTGCAGCTCTACCTGACATTTCTTTGTGGATCTCTCCCCCAAACTGGAAATGGCCAAAACTGAACTCTTGATTTCAGAACCTCTCCTCCCACAGTCTTAGCCATCTCAGGAATAGCATCACCACCCACCCACTCCAGGTGCTTAAGCTAAAATCTTTGAGTCATCCTTGGCTCTTCTCTTTTATCTCCACCCACCCCTGATCCATCAGCAAATCTGTCAGCTCTGCTTTCAACAGATCTAGACCCACAATCTGGCCCCCATCCTGGTTTTGTCCCCCATCGTCTCCCATTGGGCCATCACAGCAACCTCCTCCCTGGTCCTCTTGCTCCCTGTCTGTCCCCACATGCAGCTGGAGGGACCCTGTAAACATGTGAGCCAGACCACATCCTTCCCCTGCTCAGAGTCCTGCCTTGGCTCCATCTCATTCAGGTTAAATGTCAAAGTCCTCCTTGCAGCCAGCCAGGCCCGCCCTCTCTCATCTCTCAGACTTTATTTCTTCCTCTCTCCTCCACAGCAGCCCTCTCCAGCCACATTGGCCTTCTTTGCATCCCTCTCATTCCCAGCTTTCAGCATTTACACTTGCCGTCCCCAGGGCCCGGGATGCCACAACCTCCCCAACTTCACATGGTACCTCTCAGCTCTCAGCTTCAGCGTCCTCTTCTAGAAAGGTCTTTCCCGACCACCCAGTGTACGGGGCTCACTCCACCCCTGCTCTTTTGCATGCCACCCTGCTCATTTCTTTCAGACCACAGATTATAACATGACATTACTTTGGTTATTTACTTATTTTCCCCCGCCCATCCCCACTGGGCTGGCTATCAGCTCTGAGGGTGGGCTCTGCGTTGCCTGCCGCTGCATACAGTAGCTGCTTAATACATATTTGTCAAATGTACTCAGCACCTTGAAAACTGAGAAGAGTTTTTAACGGTTCCAATTTTTGAAAATTAAAAAGTCCTTTAAAAAAAAAATCCTGAACTTGTCTTTTAAACCATCAAGAAACTCAAAAGTGTGGTGTAAAATACAAGATTTGTAAAGAGTTTGGGAAATCATATGATGTTTCATGTTTGGGAAATCAAATGAGGTCTGGTAAGTGGTCAAACATATAGAAATGAGGATATTGCCATTTCGCAGTCTCTAATGAGCGAATGTGGGAATTGAACAGCAGTGGCTGCTGATGTCACAAAAGGAGAGATGTCAGGACAGGCTGTGCCTCCTCATGGATTATGTACACAGTACCACAAAGGAAGGCGCTGGCAAAACCAAAAACAAATACCCCAAATCTGAATCACATTGAGCTTCTTGAGCTCAGTCCCAGTTTACGGGAAACACAGGGGACAGTGGGACACATTAAGTGACACCACAAGGATGCACCCACCAGACCCAGACTCTGGAAACTCTACCATGAGGACGGCACCACCAGTGAGAGCCACGAGCCCCACGTGGCTGCCGAGCTCTGGAATCGTGGCTGCCGCAAATGGTGATGTGCTGATAGTGTAAATCCATCCTGTCTTTTGAAAAAAAGAATGTAAAATATTGAATACTTTTTTATATTGATTACATGTTGAAATCATATTTTGGATATACTAGGTTAATTAAAAGCCAGCCCTGGTGATCTGGTGGTTAAGATTCGGCGCTCTCACCGCTGAGGCCTCGGTTTATTTCCTGGTCAGGGAACCACACTGCCCGTCTGTCTGTCTGTCGGTTGTCACACCGTGGCGGCTGCATGTTGCTGTGATGCTGAAAGCTATGCCACTGGTATTTCAAATACCAGCAAGGTCACCCATGCTGGACAGGTCCCAGCAGAGCTTCCAGACTAAGACAGACTAGAAAGAAGGACCTGGCCACGCACTTCTGAAAAACTGGCCATGAAACCCCTACGAGCAGCAGTGGAGCATTGTCTGATGGAGCGCCAGAAGGTGAGAGGATGGCGCAGAAAGACCGGGCAGGGTTCCGCTCTGCTGTCCGCAGGGTCGCTAAGAGTCAGATCGACTTGATGGTACTAACAAAGGTTAAAGACAACATATCGTTGAGAATAATTTCATGTTCCTTTTTCTTTTTTTAAAGAGTGGGTACTAGAAATTTTTAAGTCATACATTGTATTTTTACCAGGCAGAGCTGCTTTACGGACTGACGACCTGCGTCTGTGGCAGATAAACTGCGAGGAAAAGGAAAAGTGACAGAGGGGAAGCAGTAGATAAAAGGAGGTTTGAAGAGAGATCAACTGATTGCCATGGGTGGGCCTTGTTTGGATCCCGGTTCCAAGAAACTGCGAAAAACAATACGTGATATTTATGAGATGTGGAAATTTGAACACTGATCAGACATTTGCTGATTTAAGGAACAGTGGATATTTTTCTTTTTGTTTTTATGGTTTTGCTTTTGGTTGGGCATGAGAATGACACTGTGGCTTGTTACATAAAAGGGTAGCCTTTTAAGACCATATACTGTACAATTCCATTTATATCAAGTGTCCAGAAGAGACAAATTTATAGAGACAGAAAGTAGATGAGTGGCTGCTCGGGGCCTGGGTGGGGGAAATGGGAAGTAAGTGTTACAGGGTCCAGGGTTTCCTTTCTGGGGTGGTTAAAATGTTCTAAAATTAGATTGTAGCGATGGTTACACAATTCTGTGAATATGCTAAAAAAACTATTGAACGGCACATTTTCGATGGGCGAATTTTATGGTGTGTGAGTTCTATCACAATAAAGATGTTTTTAAAAAGAAGCCTTTTAATTTAAAGAGACATACAAAGATATTTGCAGATAAAATATTTGCCGATAAAAAAAAAAATAAGGAAAATCTCAAAATGGTCCAGACCAAGACTAAAGTAGGAGCCTGCGATGTGTTTTCAACTCTCGGGAAGGGCTTTTCCAAAGTGTAGCAGAGGTTCTGGAATCTGCAAAGTGCTTATGGATGGAGATGTGCTTTGTAGACTGTCAAGAATTCTGTCAACCACGAAGAACTTGGGAAGCCATGAAACAATGCTATATATTTTTAATGCAGATTTACATATAAACGGAAATGCAGAAAGGAATGTCTGGAGGGACACAGACCACGTGGATGACACTGGCAGCATTTGCAGAGGTGGGATGAGAATAGGATTGGGGGTGGGGTCAAAGCTGACTTCAACCAACACTGGATCGATCTGAATTTCCTTACAAGAGGAATGTATTCCTGTATTTCCTATTTTGTTAAAAATTAATAAAATTAAGTGATTTTTCTACATAAAAATCAAGTATTCTGCATGGCAAAAGAAACCCACCATAAGCAAAGTCAAAAGACAAATGATAAACCAGGAAAAATGGATGTAACTCCTATTGCTAACAAAGCTATAATCAGCCTAATATATAAAGAGCTCCTAGAAGTCAAGAAGAAAAATACCAACATCCCAATAGAAAAATAAGCCAAGGGCATGGTCGGTTCACTGAACAAGTAATACAAAAACAATACCATGAAAAGATGCTTACCTGCACTCATGACAGGAGAAATGTGAATTAAACCTGCACTGTAATACCATTTTTCACCTATCAGATTGGCAAAAATCCAAATATTTGACAATGTGGTCTAGCAGCGAGACTGTGGGGAAACAAGTACTCTCACATGTTGCTAACGAGGGGGAAAAATGGAGGGCAAAATCTGTCCAAATGACAAATGCATTTACCCTGTAACCCAGCAATCCCACTTTTGGAAGCTTATCCTTAGATATAACTGCACATATAGAATGATGTATGTACAAGGGTAATCATTGCAGCCGGCATTGTTTGCGGGCCATGTGGAGCCTTCCTCAGCACGCTTACTTCCATCTGCTGGAAATCTGCAGTACCAATTTATAATATCTGTGCTATAAACTGCACTTCTGCACAGTGCACAACTTGCACAACTATCCATGGCAGCCCTGACTACAGCATGCATTGTAACAGGAAAAGTGTCCATCAACAGGGAATAATCAAATAAACTATAATACATATACAAAGTAGAATATTGGGTACCTGTAAAAAAAAATAAGGAGGACACTCCCTGTATCTCCAGAATATATTGTCAAGTGATATAGACTAGTGTATGTAGTTCCTTACCTATTATGTACAAAAGGAGGAAAATAACAGTATCTGGAAAGGTACAAAAGAAACTAATGCTTACTCACAGTGGTGGGAGTCGGGGAAGGGCAGGTTGAGAAAGAGGCGGCAGTGAGATTTCTCACTTTGTACCTTGTTACATATTACTTTTTAATCTTGTGAATGTATTATTTATTCAAAAAAGAAAACTGATGCACTTTCAAAGTTACAGGTTGCTTGTTACTTTCAACTTTGTGAAACAGAGATATTGGGCTATAAAATGTTGTGTACGTGACATCAAATCTTGTGATCTGTAAAGCCCTGAACAGGTGGGAGCGATCTTTACCTGTTCTAAAAAAATTCATCTTATAACTGAAAGTTTGTACCCTTTCCCCAACCTCTCTCTATGCCGCCACCTCCCAGCCCCTGGACACCTCTCACTTTTCTAGTCTATGTTTCTACGAGTTCACCTTTTTTCGATTCCACATAGAAGTGAGATCTGGTAGCATCTGTCTTTTTCTGGCTGGTTTATTTCATACTGCCCTCAGGTTCATCCATGTTGTCGCAAATGACAGCACTTCCTTTTTTTTTAAAGGCTGAATAATATTCCATTGTGTCTCTATATATACACCACGTCTTCTTGATCCATCCCTCCACTGACAGACACTTAGGTTGCTTCCATGTCTTGGCTACTGTGAATAACGCTGCAGTGAACATGGGGAGGCTGCCACCTCTTCGAGCTAATAGTTGCATTTCCTTTGGACATTTACCCAGAAGTGGAATTGCTGGATCGTATGGCAGTTCTATTTAATTTCTTGAGGAAATCCCATACTGCTTTCCATAGTGGCTGCGCCAGTTTACATTCCCACCAACAGTAGACAAAGCCTCCCTTTTCACCACATCCTTGCCCACACTTATCGCTTGCCTTTTGGATAACAGCCATCCTCACAGGTGGGAGGTGCGATCTCCTGGGGGCTTTGATTTGCATTTCCCTGAGGGTGAGTGACGTCCAGTGTCTTTTCATGTACCTGCTGGTGTCTGTGTGTCTTCTTTGGGAATATGTCTATCCAGTTCCTCTGCCTATTTTTAAACTGGGTTGTTGGTTTTATCGCTTTTGAGTTGTGAATTCCCTGTATACTTTGGATATTGACCCCTTATCAGATACGTGGTTTGCAAACATTTTCTCCCATTCAGCAGGCTGCCTTTTCCTTTTGTGGATGGCTTTTTCTACCGAGCAGAATCATTTTTAAATTAGGAATGCTGTGCACGCCACGCCAGCTCCTGCAGAGTCCTTTTTGACTCTCTTGTAGGCCCACTGAGACTCTGTCCCTGCACCCGCCAGTCCTGAGAGCGGGGCGGGCCTCCCAGCCAGGGCCTGGCACCCGGAGTTCTTCACTGACTATTTACTGGACTAGACTGATGGATGAATCCGGAGGCAGGATACCCTGGAGCCAGACTGCCTGACTTCTAATCCCAGCTTTGTCACTTATTAGCTGGGTGACCTTGAGCATGTCACTTCACCTCCCTGTGCCTCAGTTTCCACTTCTGTAAAATGGGGCTAAGAAACAGTCCTTACCACAGAGGGCTGCTGTAAGGATTCAGTGAACTAATCCATTTACACACAGGGCCTGGCACAGAGGGAGGCCATGATAAGCGTTAGATCCTCTTCTTCCTGGAGGAGGAGGTCCCGGGCCGGCAAGCGATTGGCAAGGAAGGTGGGGGCCCTGGGAGTGTGTGGCACGGATGCCCAGGGAAGCAGGCTTTGCTGGGGGAGGAAATGGCCGACCGTGGCAAATGCTGCCAAGAGCAGCCAGCCCTGAATCAGGGAAGGAGTGGGAGGTGAGAAGGGAGTGAGTGAGGGTTGACAGCTCTTGGGAGGCGTGGCTGAGAAGTGGGGAGAGATGCTCAGAGGTGCTGGGAGGCAGGGGGCACTTTATCTATCCATTTATTTATTTCCTTTTTGAGGAAGATCAGCCCTGAGCTAACATCTGCCGCCAATCCTCCTCTTTTTGCTGAGGAAGATTGGCCGTGAGCTAACATCCGTGCCCATCTTCCTCTACTTTATACGTGGGACACCTGCCACAGCATGGCTTGATGAGCGGTGTGTAGGTCCACACCCAGGATCCGAACCTGAAAACCCCGGGCCACAGAAGCGCAACGTGCGAACTTAACTGCTGCGCCACCGGGCCAACCCCGGGGCACCTTATTTTTAACTCAGGAGATCCTGAGCTTATTCAAATGCTGATGGACAGTAGCGACTGCAACCCCTAGATTAAAATAAGAGGCCTCGAGGCTACACTGATATAGATAGGTAAATGGACAAATGAGTAAATAAATGGAGGAGAAGGGAAGAACTCTCCCTTATGGTAAAATGGTAACTGATAAACATAACGGGTAGGGTGAAATTAGAAAACCACCATTTGTCAATTACCATAGTCACAGTTGTTTCCGGCAAGAATCATCAACGGATGCTAACCCTAGAGGGCGAGCAGGACATTCACACGGTCTCAGAGCACGTCCTCATGGTAGCATCCGGACAGTGGGGATGCGGGGAGACTCCACCATAACCAAGGGAGCCACGTTAACACCCACAGTATCGGGAAGAACCAACCTCGCGTTCCTCCTGATACGAGGCACTGAGAAGGACAGGTCCTTTCCATGACATTCCAGCCAAAGATGTATGCATCATGAGGAAAATTCAGACAAACCCGCACTGGGCCATCCTATAAACCAACTGACCTCTATTCTTCAAAATTGTCAAGGTCATGAAAGACACACAGATCAAGGAAGCGTGTGGGATTGGAGGGGGCTAACGAGCCACGGTGCCTAAATGCAGTCCCCGCCCCTGGACTGGATCCCTGGCAGGGAAAAGAATTTCTTCCAGGAGTGACAACTGAGTAAGGTTCGCAGACAGCAGCATTGTGTGGATGCTAATTTCCTGATTTGCATAATTGTTCTGTGGTTCTGTAAGACAATGAACTCGTTCTCAGGGGACACACGCTGAGGTATTTAGAGGTAAAGGGGACTCGTGACAGAGCAAATGTGGTAAAAAGTTAACATTTGGGCAATAGGGGTAAAGGGAAGGCAGAAACTCTATGTACTGTTCTGGCAACTTCTCTATGAGCCTGAAGTTATTTCAAAAGAAAAAGTTGATAAAACAGTGATGGAAACCATCTGGCAGGAATAACAGCGGCTCACGTGGTGCGCTCCTGTGTTCCAGCCTTGGCCACACGCTGTCCACCCTCTCTGCAGTCCCGTGAGAGAGTTAATGTCATCATCCTAGCCCACTGCACAGAGGAGGAAACTGAGGCTCAGAGTAGACAGTGACTTACCTGGGGTGACACAGGAAGAAAGGGCAGAGCCAGATTGGTTTCTGCATTTCCCTCCTCACAGCCTCATGAGTTAGACCTGCAACGGTCAGTAGTAACTGCCTCCCTCATTAGACTATAAGCCTCATGAAGACAGGGCTGCGTCTGTCTCGGTCACGGCTGTGTCCATGGTCCCAGCACAGGGCCCAGCAGAGAAGAGAAACTCAGTAGATGTTTATCAACTGAATAACTGATCTCGATTGATAATGATGATAATATTATGACTATTAATAATGATAATAGAAATAACGGTTCTTATCTGTGTTAACGCATTTCATCTTCAAAATGACCAAGGACTGTTTTATCCCCATTTTACAGAGAAAGAAACTGAGGCTTGCAGAGATGTCTCCTGCCCAAGGCAGGCAGCCAGGAAGGACACGACCGGCCCGTGGCACCCACACCCATCCGCTTTCCAGCACCCACCTTCTGGAAGTCCTTCTTGGAGATGAGGCCACGGGGATCGGTGACGTAGTCCTGGAAGGCCTCAGAGCCCACGATGTCCTTGAGCTTGAGGAACATGTCGAAGAACTTGAGGATCATCTCCACGTTGGATGAGGATTCCACCAGCATGTCCACCATCTGCCGGGCAATCATGCCGTTCACCACGTTCCCTGCGGGCGGCCCCAGGTCAGTGCAGCCCGGCAAAGCCTCCTTTCTGGGGCCCCAGCGGGCTTGCCTCTCTCCAGCTCAGGAGCCCCCAGGATGCACTGTGCTGGCGGAAGCTTCCTGCACCAGCTCCCAGGTCTCCCTTCGGAGGGCACAGGGCACTTCCTGATCTGTACCAGCAGCAGGTGAGCCTGGCTGATCCTATCTTTGTCCACGTCCCCCGAGAGCTGGGGGAGTCATCAATAAAGATGACAATGGCATAAGCCAGACGCCATGCCCAGGGCTTCTCTGGCGTGCTCTCATCCTTGATCTCATCCATGCTCTCTCAAGAAGCGACATTACTATCCATTTTTACAGAGGACACTGAGATTCAGAGTAAGCCACACACTCCGGTTTCCTTAGCCAGGAAGGGGTTGAGGAGGACTTGACCCCGAGCTGCATGACCTCAGAGCTCACACACCTAAGCCTTCCCCTAGCCCCCAGAGGCCAAGCAGGTCCACAGATGAGGGAGGCAGGACAAAGGGTGAGACAGCAGGGCAAGGTGGAGACTGTGGCAAACTGGGCTCCCACACCCCCTCTAAAACAAACTGGCTCCGGCTTCTTTTTGCAACTTTCAATTTTAATATAATTTCAAATTTACATGAAAGTTGCAAGAATAGTGGAGGGAACGCTTATATATTCCAGATTCACCAATTGTTTACATTTTGCCACATTTGCTTTATAATTTCCCTCCCATGTATATTTTTTCCCTGAACCATTTGAGAGTAAGTTGCAGACACGTGGCCTTTTTAGCCTAAACATTTCAGTGTATGTGTCCTAAGAGACAAGGACATTCTTTTACATAACCATAGCGCACTCATCAAAATCAAGAGATTTAACATTGATATAATTCAGCGATTTAATCCAGGGCAGCTGATTTTTGCCATGTGAGAATGTGGATCCAGGGTCACCAAATCTTTCAATTTTTCAAGAAAAGCTGGAAATCTGATGTTTAAAGGGAACCTTCTGATTTTTAAAAGCAAACAATTAGTTACAAGAAAAGCAAGCCACTGTAAGAGCATTCTTCATTGCAACATTGTTTGTAATAGCAAAATATTTTTTTAAATCCTTGAATGTCCATTGATAGGCGTGTGGTTAAATGAATTGCTGTATGCCCACACCGTGGAGTACTATGCAGCCATATAAAAGAACAAGGACACTCTTTATGAACCTCTACAGAAAAAAGTATTTGTCTACTAGTTAAATTGTTTTATTAATCAGTAACAAATTATAGTTGTTTGAAGTCACTAAATTGTGGGGATATTTGTTAGGCAGCAGAAGCTAACTGACACATTTAGTGAATAAATAAATATGTAAATTTTAAAAAGCATCCAGGCCATCCACCTTATTAAGATTTCTCTGGGCATTCAATGAACTCCTAAACGCCCAGGCAGCAAACACAATAAGTGTTTGCCGGGCTTGTTATTGTGGCTTTGACCCTGACATGATGTCAGACGGGGTGGAAGGTTAGGGTCTCCTGGGGCTCAGGGGGCCATTCTTGGGGTGGTCTGCACCTTCGTACCCTCCTTCGCCCCCACCTGCTGGGCGTTTACCTTCGAGTAGTGACAGCAACATCACCACCATGTCCTTCTGTAGATCCAGCAGCTCCTTCAACAGCTCAATCTGGCTCGAGTCCTAGAGACCCCCATGTCAGCTATGTCAGGGCTGGTCTCTGCAGAGACGCCTTCCCCTCCTCCCCCGCCCAGCAGGGCCTAAGACCCCTTTGTTCTCCCCTCTTACCTCCGAGGGGACCCGAGTCCAGATATGTTCCTCGGAAGCAGGGGAAGGGGCAGAGAGACAAGATTGTGGGGGCGGGGTTGGCACTTCTGGGAAAGCAGCCCAACAGGTGATGTGCGGGGACAGGGGCTGGCAGATGAGGAGAACTGGAGGGAGGATGGGGCTCGGAGAGCAGATGCTTGGGGCCAAGAGAGACGGAGACAGAAGAAGCAAGTACTGGGACAGAGATACAGATCTGGGAAGGGAGAGAGCTCAGCACTGCACCTGGGCTATGTTGGGTGCTTGACACCTGTTTGTTGAATGAATGAGAGATGGAAAAAAGTGGGACTCTGAGTTCAGGAAAAAGGCTGGAAGATACAGCCATGTGTTTTCTGGTAAGCCATTTGGGAAGAATGTGGGGACACATTGCCTCCCCTGTCACAGTGCCCACAGAAGTAGGACCCACAGAAGTCTCCAAAATAGTCACAATTCTGCCACAGGATCCTTATTATATCAGGTTGAGCTCCAGAAAATTGCCAATTTTTGACCCACAAAGTGGTAATTTCATATGGTTCTAACTAAAAAAAAATGAAGGAGGGGAAAGATGCCAAACAAATGGGATGTAAGGCTCCTTCTACCCTAACACATTGCCACACTCCCAAAGCTCTGCAATCGAACTGTAAGATTCCAACATTCCAGGATCTCAAGATCCGAAGCCGAGCGGTGTCTGCTGTGTGCGCCCGCCCACGATGCAGCCCCTTGCTTCTCTTAACAACTTCACTCTCAGAGCTCGGGGCGGGGGGGGAACCCCACGTTCCTGGTCTAGGGGTGGCTACGTGACCAGGCCTGGCCAATCAGAGCTCTCTTTCCCCGGCCACGGTGATTGGCTCAGGGATGGGCATGTGACCCAACAGTCCAATCAGAGACCATCGAAAGGGCTTTTCCAGAGGTTCCCAAGAAAGAGGGGTTCTCTTCCTCCGGAGCTGTTAGCAGGGGTGCCTGGGAGCCTGGGCGCCACTTTTGCAGCCCGTGGGGAGAGCCTGACTGAGAATGAAGCCAAAGAGGAGAGAGGCATTTCTGCGGACATCACTCTAGGCCCCGGATCTGTGATGTGAACTGATCAATCCCCCCACTCCACCCCCATAAGCCACCACTTTGCATCGGATTTCTAGCCTTTGCCCCTACCCCTAGATCACGCTGATGAATTAACACTGCAGGATTTGCAGCACGAAGATACAGACACTCTCTAGAATTTTCAGGTTATGCCAGCAGCCTGACACTGAGGAATTGCATTCTTAAATTCAGCTCCTTTCAAAAGGCAGATGACACCAGACAGGATTTCTGCCAGCCCCTGTGGCACCTCTGAGTGAATCAGAAAAGGCACCCCTCCTCAACACTCTTGCTGCTGGGAAATTATAATATACAGGCAACTTGACTGCCATCTGCTGGAAAACTACTGTAATAAATACACCGGTATGTGTATGATTCTCTACGAGGCGGCTGGCGCCCCTTCAGATGTCGAGCCCTGGTGCAGTGTCTATGGCAGCCTCGAATACGTTTACCAGACAGAAGCAGAGCAAATGGATAAGGTGTTCGTGAGACACTGACAAGGCTGCAGGGGGGCGCGGGTGCTGGGGAAAAGGGGAGCACGAAGATTCTAGAGATGGGAGACCGGGGCTCGGCAGGGACCTTACATCATGGGTGCCCGGGATGGGCGTCATCTGCCGCACGCAGAAGAAAGAAGCAAAATACTCCTTCAGCCCCAGGCCCTGATCTGCAAGCCGGCCCCCATCCCATCCCCGGGGCTGTCTGAACCTGAGATGACCCCGTCAGCGAGGAAAGAACATCAGCCAATCAGAGAGGAGCTCTGGGCCAGAGGGGGCGTGGCCCAGATGCCAGACCAATGGAAGCGCGGATGGGAAAGAGCCGATTGGCGGTGGCAGAGGAGGGGCGGGGTCAAGCGGAGAGCCCATCCGGAAGGAAGATGGATTTGGACACCGGGAGGGAACCGGAGCGGAACTTGGCAGGAGCGCTTGGGTGAGAAACTGGCCGATGGGGCAAGACTTGGGGACGCGCCCCTTGGGGGGATACCCGGAAGCCGCTGGAGCAAGACAGAGGGGCCCGAACCTGAGCGAGCTTCATCATCATGTGGGCAAACACGTGCAGGAATCCCACCACGGCGTCCCAGAGGCGGCTGTGCGCCAGGCTCTGCTGGTTCCCGGTGCAGGGGCCCTGGCGGCGGAGGGCTGCGTGAGCGCCGGGCGGGGCGCGGATGCGGGGCCGCCCCGCCCACCCCGCGCCCGCGGGCGGGCCCTACCTGGATGTACTCGGTGAGGCTGTTGAACACCTGTTTCGCCACCGACATGGCCTTGGAAAAGTTCCTCTTGCCCTGCTCCTCGATGACATCCTTGCCGGAGTAGTACCAGTAGAAGTCGCTGATGGACTCCTGGGGGCCGACAGGGTGTGAGGGGGTGCCGGGGCCAACCGTGGCCCCACGGCCCCCGACCCAGGCCACTCCTGGACGGCCTCATATCCTGACCTGCAGCCGCAGGAGGTAGTCCACCGTGCAGATGATGATGTTAATAGTGGTCGTGTTGCCTGTCTGTGTCCGTAGGTAGTTCTGGAAATCTAGGGAGATAAAAAGTCATTCATTCGTCGAGAATCTACTATGTGCTAGGGGAGGGGGAGAGTGGGCCATTTATTCCTTTACGCTTATTGAGTGCCTGTTGTATGCCAGAAGGCATATAATCATTAATTTATGTAATAACTCTTTATTAAGTACCTACTGTGTGTCAGAGGAAGATGGAGAATCATTTATTTATTTATGTAATAAATACTTATGGAGGGCCTACCACATGCCAGCTGTGGTGAAGGGTCAATTATTTATTCACTCATTGTTTTCCAAGATATGTTTCTTTGACCTACAATGTAACAGAGGAAAGTGGAGATTCAGTCCTCCATTTGTTTCCAAAGCTTTTTATCGAATGCCTACTATGTGCCGGGGGAGATGGAAGATTGGCTATTCATTTATCCAACAAATATTGATTGAGCATCTCCCAAAAGCAAGAGGTAAGCATCTGTCATTTATGTGTTCATTCATTCAATATATATTTATCAAGCATATACTATATGCTTTCGGGAGACGAAGACTGGCCATTTACTCTTTGGGACTGCAAATTTATTGAGCAGTTACTGTCTGCCAGGCACTGTTCCAGGCCCTGGGGATACAGCAGTCAAAGTGAACAAAGTCCCTGCCTTTGTGAAGTTTATGTTCTCGTGCCAACTTTTCAGCCTTTTCTAACTGCAACCTACAGTCGGAAATCCATTTTACATTGGGACCTGGTGCACACGTTTAATCAGGAATTACATCCACGGGTACCCAGAATGGAAGTGTCACGTGCCCTTACTATGTGCCGTGCATGCTGGTATTTTCCGCCCTGTACTACGTCTAGTGAGCTACAGAAGAATTCTGATCTCAACCCACTCAATTTGTAGCTGTCAACCTCGCTCTTGGCTGCACATTAGAATCCCCTGGAGACTTTCAAAAATCCCAGCGCTCAGGCCCCACCCGGACCAATTGCATTGAAAGCTGGGCTTCAGCATCTTTGAAAGCTCCCCAGGTGTCCAGCGTGCAGTCAGGGTGAGAACCTCTGCGATAAACTGAGTCGTGAGCCTCTGCCGAGTGGTTCCCACCAGGATGTGAAAAACATTGTTCTATGGCAGAAAGCTGGTCACTGTTAGGCCCAGCCATGGGGCCCTGGGGGGTTATTAGACCATTCTCTCTACTTGAGTGTGTGATTGAGACGTTCTAGAATAATAATAACAATACACACTTCATGGGTGGCAGGGGTGGTGCGGGTGGGCAGGAATGATCAGAGTTGTGATGGGGGAAGCCCCGGGGGCTGGAGGAGCCGAGGAGATGCCTGACCCAGTCTGGGTGGTCAGAGAAGTCTCCCTGGAGGAGACTTCTGAGCTGAGACCTGAAAGATAAGTAAGAGTTTGCTACAGGAATTCCCAGCTGTGTGGCCTCAGGCAAGTTATCGAACCTCTCTGTGTGACACAGACTGTGCCTCAGTTCCCCCAGATGTAGCATGGTAGTCAAAACAGACTCTACTTTCTGGAGCCGTTGTGAGGTGTTGATGCTTTAATATACATGAAGAATTTGGGACAGCACCTGGTACGTCAATAAACTGTGCTTAAAGGGCCTTAAAGAGAGTGCCGAGGTTAAAAGCTGCGCTTCGGAGCAGTGGTTCTCAAAGTGTGGCCTCAACACTCAGCAGCGGCATCTCCTGGGGACCTGTCAGAAATGCACATTCCTGGGCTCCAGCCCAGAACTATTAAACCAGAAATTCTGGGGTGGGGCCCAGAAGTCTGCATTTTAACAAGGCCTCCAGGTGATTCTTAGGTATGTTAAGTTTAAGAACCACCTCTGTAGACCCATTTGCCAAATGACCAACTCATCAAATTATCAAGGCAACAAAGACGGATTCAGTTAAGTCCTGTGAATGCTGACAGCAATGTCACGTTGTACAGGATGGCTTTTACAGCCCTTGAAAGTTTTTCCTTTTCCCTCCAAAGTTTTACTTTCCAGTGACATCCTAACAGCCACTTCACAATCACTGTATCGGGCTGAATGTCCATTTTGCCTGCTTTCACGTTAGAGACGAACGTATACTCACATATTCGAGATTCTATAAGCAAATGTCATCAATTCTGTTTTCTAACTCCTTTGCGTTAATTTAAATGGGACCATATGCCTAAATGGTTACATATACAGCTCTCCCGCCTGTAAAGGACTCTGTTAGCTGAAGACACTGTCATAGACATGCAAATAAACAAGGAACACCCTTTTCTCTGCTTTGAATGGCACTGAATACTCAAGATATGCCAGGCATCTGAGCTTAGAAAGATATTCCAAATATTTCTTTGATTCGGTTGGTTAATGAATCCATGAATTTAGGCAGAGGACTGGACTGCAAATTTGTTGGGACAGAGAAATCCTACCCACAAGAACATTCTCATTTCTAAAAAGTCATAGATCCAGAAAATAAAGTTCATCTTCAACCCCAAAGACTGACTCCACCTTAGTTAAAATTAAAGAGAGGAAACCATAGTCATGTGGCACGAAGATATTTAATAAACTTTGAAGAAGAACTAGTTATGGGCATAAGAGCTTTTGAGAATGCAAAGCAATGGATCATGCTTTGTCCTTTGTGGAAAAGAAAAGAGTGAAGGTTAAAGGTCTTTACTAATCAATTACCTTAAAGAACACTAGCCACGTGGGGTGCAGCTTCTATGGAAGTTACACGTATAACTACTCCCATTCTTGTCGTGCAGGTTGATTTCTGGGCAGTCTGTGGTTTCCTCATCACCTGCTAAGCGTCACAACCACAACCTCGACACTGTACGTGTTTGTTAGAGGAAATGGCGTTGGGGAGAATGTTCATTGTACAGAATTTTAGCTGCCCCTTTCACGTAAGCTACGTGTGCCACATGGGGTTATATTTTCTCACCACCGGATGTGTTTCATTAACTTGCATGTCATCCTGACCTGGTTCAATTGCCTGAACCAGAACAAAAGCTGTGAAAACTCTTGTTTAAGTCAGGAAAAAAATCTGTAGGCCTTCCTCCTGGCAAAGCATTTTATAAGCAAAATTAATGCGATTCGAATAGACTTATTTAAAAATGTCGTGTGATTTTTTTTTTTTTCCCTATATGCACCCAAAGTATGGAAATCCACCACATTTACTGAACTTCTGCAGCCACTGCAAAATGCCAGTGGAAAAATGGCATAAGGGTAATTGCTCATTTGGGCAAATCGATTCTTGGCCAATTGGTTTTTGGCAGATTGCTTTTGGGGAACTGGACTGGTGAGAGAAGGTGAAAGAGAAACAAAGTGGCTAGATTCCAGAAATTCAAGAGACTTAGGAAGGGGAGTGGACAAGGCTTGATGGGGGCTGAAAGGAAAGGATGAAGGGCAATGGGGTCAAGGACAAGGTCAGGATGGGTGGTGAGGCATCACTGAAAATCAGAGGAGGGGACTATGGATTAAGTCAGGCAACCCTTGCAGACTGCCCCCAAACCTCGGCCTCCTGCCCACCCGCCCCTCCTCCTCACCATTATTGTGCCCCTCGCAGAGCAGTTGCAGGAATCGGAACAGGTCTTGGGTGAATTCATCATCTGCCATGACCTTTTCTCCTGGGGGAAAGAGGGGGCCAGGGCCCAGGAGGGGTCAGATGTGCCAGGACACAGCAGATGCATGCACACGGCCCATGCACACTGCACCCTCATGCACAAAGCACAGGGGCGCGGGGAGGAGCAGTCACCGCTTCAAAGGAACTGTGAGCGCCACGAGCGTCCATGACACGGGAGGGTCCCCACCTCAGAGTTCATGGAGACCTGAGGGGCCCCAAGTCATGAAGCTGGGGCCTCAAGGGTCTTTCTACAACATCAGTATCCCCGTGATGTCACCACTTATGTGACATCCGGGAATGTCTGCGGACCCAGCAGAGGTTCGGGGCGTGGAGGTTAATGGATTATGGGGGGTTGGGCTCACTTTCACGCAAAGGCTCTGAGCAGGAAGGGATTCGTCTGAGGATGGGACTGAAAGCCAGCCAAGTGGCTCAGATGCCTTGAAAGCAGCCAATCCAGGAGAAGCAGAGGGGAAGGCGTGTAAACCAATCAGAACGAGCATCTGAAAGAAGCCAATCACGGTGAGCTGTAGGGGAGGGAAGAGGTGAATGGGCCAATCAGAGCAGGCGCAGAGGGGTCATGCACACCAATCAGAGTGGAGCTGGGGCAACCAATCCGGTTGGTGATGGGAACCGCAGACCCGACCAGTCTGGGGTCGCGGCACAGAGAGCTGGGTAGGTGGGAGTGGGGATCACCCCACCTCGGGACTGCGAATCTGGGTCTGGAAGTGCGAGAACATCCAGCTGGAAAGGGATCTGTGCCATCTTCGCTAGCTTCTATTTTACACATGGGGAAACTGAGGCTTAGGGAAGGTAAGAGACTTATTCGTAGTCCCAGGTGATGTTGGTGGCTAATCTGGGGCCCGAATCCTGGTCTCTGGACCCCGGACCTCAGATTTTCCGCGGGCATGGTGCACCCACGGAAGGGTTCCTCCATCCCCGGATGTCCCAGATCCTCAGCCCCCAGGTGGAGGGGCGGTTGGGGGTTAGAAGGGAAGGGGTGGCAGTCGCACAGCAAGGGGTTACGGGCGGGGAATTACCGTTCTGGCGGTTGATGACTGGGGCAGCCACAGGATGGGAGGAGGAAGCAGGAGAAAAGAGGGAACGAGAGAGACCGAAGGAGACAGAGAGACAGACACAGAAAAACACACACGGTGAGACGGTCAGGGATGAAGACATAGACACAGAGAAACAACCCAGAGAGAGAAAGGGCGGTAAGGAGCAAGGAGGAGAGTGGGAAATGAGGGTAAAAGCCGAGAAAAGAAAGAAGAGGGAAGAGACAGAGAGAGATGGACAGGTAGAGGTGAGAGGCAGGAGGCGAGGATCAGGGCAGAAAGGTTAGATACGTCACAACACGGCAAAGAGGAGAGTCGATTAACCCGGATTAGGGACATTAATGAGAGAACACCAACCAGGATGGGAGGTTTGGGGCATGTTCCAGGCGGGCTTCACTTGCTGATGGACAAGAGAACCCAGACAGAAGGACACCCAGGGGTGGGGACCATGGTGGGGCAGCAAGGGCGACCACTGCGGGGGGTGGGGGGGCGGGGGTGATGGGGATCGGGGATGCTCTTGGGGAGGGGGGAGCCTTGGAGGAAGGAAGCTCTGGGCAGCGTTGGGGGTGGAGGCGGATCCCGAAGGAGGAGGATGTCCTGGGGAGAGGGACACCCAAGAGAGGGCCTCACCGGTTCCGTCCTCGTTCACCATGCCCAGCCCCTCTGCTTTGTTCTGTCTCTCAAAGGCATTGAGATCCAGGACGCTGAGGGAAAGACAGGAAAGCTTCAGGGGGTCGGGAAAGTCAGCCGCCAGCAAGAGGAGAATAAAGGCAGACAGGACTCGAGCCACATTACTGGGGGCCATCGGAGCCCCGATTCCCCGCTGCTGGCTGCCCCTTGGATCCTGAACAACCTTCTAGTCCAGCTGTCCAGATCATAACACAACTCATTCTTAAAGCCTGCGGCATTTTGCCTCCCTTATTGTTCCATGTGAATTCTTAGAGTAAACTCCCTGTTATTCGAGCTGCTCGGAGTGGGGGCTCTGTTCCTGGAACCGGAAGTGGTACCAGGAGTGGGGGCTCAGCCACACCAGACAGCTTAACTAAAAGGTGTAGCCAGAGCCTACCTGCATGTCTGCATCAGCGCCTGGATGCTCTGGAAGAAGCCGACTTCCTTCTTGTCCTTCAGATAATCCAGCATTTTCTGCAGAGGGGGCGGCAGAGGGGGGAGCTGGGAGTGACGCAGGAACGCCCCGCCCCTTAGCCGTCCTCCCAAATCCCTTCACCCGTTACCTGCTGCACATCTGCATTGCCTCCATTTAGGATGGAGATGCCCAGCTTGAGGGTGGAGGACACCATGGCGCCCGTCTCTCCTGGAGGGGGCAGCGAAAGATGGCCCGATCGGTTGCAGAGCAGCGTTCTCCACTCACAAGAAAACGGCCATCCCAGGGGATGCGAGGGAAGGGGGTGGAGGAGGGTGCAAGGGCGTGCATGCAGGGGTGATCGTGACTGGAAGAGGAGAGAGAAATTGCAAGGCAAGTGGAACAACTGCAAGGCAAGTGGGCTGGGGTGTGTGTGCAAACCACAGGCACGCAGGGGTGAGAGGGTGTGGCCACTGGGCACACGGGGAGTGGGTGGGCAGGGAGAGCGGGGACAGGAGGGCGTGCTCAGGAGGAGCGAGTGCACGGCGAGGGCACCTTTGCAGGCACTGATCATCTGAAGCACCATCTCCGCGGCGCCCCGGGTGTGCAGCCGCGCCTGCTGGTACAGCAGCCTCTGCTTCTCCATCTCTTTCTCCTGGGGCAGAGCCAGGCCCGCAGCGCCGAGTGAGTCCAGGCTCACCAGGCCAGCCTTTTCCCCTCACAGCCCAGTCCCTCACCCCTGCCCTCCCTGCTCCAGCCACAGCCACTGGCGCCTTCAACTGTCAGCTCCCTCTGTGCCCTCGGATTGAAGTCCCAGATTTGTTTCTTGCACCCAGCACAAGGCTGGGCATGGAGCCATCTTAACCTGGGCCCACGGACCTCCAAGGCGTCAGTGGATAGAACCCAGGAGGTCTGTGAACTTGGATGGGGAAAAAAAATTCAGATTTTTATGTTTACCACCCTCTAACTGAAATGTCACCTTTGCCCCCATTACGGGTGAGGCCATAAGTCATAGCAGTATTGGCAGAAGCTGCAGTCGTGTCACCAATAAGAATGACAGATGTCTCCATGTCACACTATTTTTGCAGACATCTCGAAATACCGCTGACGTTCATCACTACCCATCAATTACAGTAGCTACTGGACTCCCTGTTAGATCTTGTTATTTGAGAGATTAATAAAGAATGCAGATGGTAACTGTATCATTTCCTCTATTCTGAATGCATCCCATACATTTAAAAACAAACAAGATTCTGAGAAAGATTTCATCAGGTGCCAAAAGAGACCCTGGCAAAACGAAAGTTAAGAAACCCAGGGACGTGCTTGCTGACTGTCTTAATTTAATGATGGATGGATGGGCCCACTGTGTGTTTACTAGCTCTTTCTCACTGCCTGGCCTTTGTATGTCCTGTGTCCCCTACCTGGAACACCGTTCTCCTTTTCTTCAACTGGAACTTCACTCCTTTTATCTTTCTGCTCAAACATCGCCTCCTCTGAGAAGCCCTCCGATACCCTTCCCCCTAGGCTGGTCAGGCGCCTTACTGGACTCCCATAGCCCCCTGGACTTCCCCCAAGGCCCCCTGAGCTTCTCTGACTTCCCCAGCCCTGACGCCTCTGCCTGGGCCCCCCATCCATCCAGCCCCGACCCCTCTGCCTGGGCCCCCCATCCATCCAGCCCCAACCCCTCTGCCTGGGCCCCCAATCCCGGCCCCGACCCCTCTGCCTGGGCCCCCCATCCATCCAGCCCCGACCCCTCTGCCTGGGCCCCCCATCCATCCAGCCCCGACCCCTCTGCCTGGGCCCCCAATCCCGGCCCCGACCCCTCTGCCTGGGCCCCCAATCCTGGCCCTGACCCCTCTGCCTGGCCCCCGATCCTACCTGGACCCCTCTGCCTGTGCCCCCCTATCCTGCCCGGACCCCTCTGCCCGAGCATCCCTCATCACCATGAATACTCCCGCTGTTACTGTCTGGCTTGTGTATCTGTCTCCCCAGTAGACTGACTTGGTCACTGCTGTGTCCCCAGCATCGCCCAGCACAGGGCCAGGCCAGAGCCTTGCTCTGCGAACACCTGCTGAATGGATGGGGATGACTGAAGTCAAGGTCCCCTGTCCCCTTCCTCCAAGACCCGATCCCACCTACCTCAAAGGAAACCTCAACCTCGTCTTCTTCAGCTTCGGTGTTCTCCCCTCCTTCCTCCAGGTGGCAGCTCTGGGGATGGGGCATCAGTTAGGGATGGCGAACAGAGGAGACAGCCCCGCCCACCCCCAGCCCTTTCAGGGGACGGGCCTCGCAGCGGAGGCTCCCTGCCCTGGACCGGGGCGGGGCCGCACCTTGGCCATGATATCGGCGTACGCCATATACAGGTAATCCTCTTCCAGTTTGCTGAGGAAGTAAGTGGGGAGAGAGTCAGGAACCCCATCTTCTAACAGCCACCCCTCCCCACGCTCAGGCCGAGGGGTTCAGGTCGGGTAGACTGCCCACTGCCGGCGCGGGCATGTGAGAAAGGCGGAGCTGATCTGCTTGGCCACACAGTAGGTCAGAGATGGTCACGTGATCCCGGCTGGTCCCACGCAATTCACACTGGGGGTCTTGCTGGGGCTATTGGTAGCAGTGTTCCCTTCCACTGGGGTCGCTAGAATGGTGCAATGGAAGCCTGGAGCTTCAGGGGCCACCTTGCCACCTGCTGCCTCACTTGACAACATGACCAACCTCCTTCTCCACGGGTCACCTCTATAATATTATTATTAATAATAATGATAATAGAAGTATGGCCAGCACCTACTGCGTGTTTACTCTGTTAGCCCCTGTTCTAAGTGCTTTGTATATATTAACAAATTACTCCCCACAGCGTTCCTGTGAGGTACATAGATTACTAGCCCCATTTTACAGATGAGACAACTGAGGCACAGAGATCCTTCTTGGCCAAGGCCACACAGCGTGTGCTGGGATTCAAACCTGGATAGCCCAACTCCACAGTCCCTGCCTCCCCAGAGGATGGAAAACAGGACCCTCAGCCTCCCAGCCTCCCTTGCAGCCGGTGGCGGCCCGAGGTCCGAGTTCTGGCCGATGAGATGGCGCACAAGCCCGCCAGGGAGGCCTCTCCTCTGAGGGGAAGATTTTGGTCTTGCTTAGAGGAAACGGTGGCCCCTTCTTCTGCCTGGCATGTGGGTATGTCTGGAAGGTCAGCATCCATCTTGTGACCGCAAGACAACAGCTCAGAGTGGCCAGGGTGGAAAGCCTGAAGAGCCTGGGTCCCTGTGAGTGTCATCGCGTCACTGCCCCGCCCTGGACTTCCTCCCTCCTGACTTGATTAAGTGAGAGAATATATATAGCAAGTACTGAGCATGGGGCTCACGCATAATAAGCCTTTGATAAATGTTGCCTGTTATTAGCATCAGAGACAGCAGCAGCATCCTTATGACTGTTATTTATTCCCAGACTGCCATTAGCCCGTACGAAGCCTTTGTGTGAATTACAAGAAGGCTCCCCTTCCTTACTTCTGCCTGTTGGAAATTTGTCACAATATACTGATTTCTCCCCTATAATATACTGATTTTGTTTGAGCAAGACACTGTCTTCTAGAAAAGCCTAAATTGCTATCAACTGTGATGTGAACCCTTGTGAAGTGCTCAGCCTGCACAACAGTACATGTGACCCTGTCTGTCCTAGTGAAATGACATTACAAGAGCAGCTGTGGGGCTCCCCCAGGACACAGAGGGTCTCTCTTGAGGAACAGGGAGGCTGCCGGGGTGGGGGTGGGGGGAGTGGGGTCCTTCCCCAGGACCCAGGAAGGGTCCTCACCTCTTTTCGGTCAGGGCAGTGCGGCTGAAGTGCAGGACCAGCTGGTGCAGGGGGTCTGGCTTCTTCTCCTCCACTTCTTCCTCTTCCTCCTCCTGCTCCCCAGCTTTCTGGAGGGAGGGGTGAGGCTTGGAGGAGGGGCTTCTAGAGCCCCCTCCTGTCTTCCCTGTAGCCCTGCTGGGCTGGACTTTTTTCTCTTCCCACACATCCTGCGCGGGCGCCCTCCCCCCGCCAATTCCGCCCAAGCCAGACGCTGCCGTTCCTGCCCCTCAACGCGAGGGGCGACCTCTGGAGGTGTGCAACGAACAGTCTGGCCCCAGCCCCATCCTCTTCTGCCCGCACACCCCCAGGCAGGCCCCAGCTCACTGAAAGGTCATCTATCATGCGGTCCTCAAAACTGTGGTCTTCAGTCAGGATCCATACCGCCTTGTAGCTCTCCAAGAACATGTTACATGCCCGGTGCCTGCAAGGGAAGGTGTGGGATGACACTGGGACCTTCTCCCCTCCACGCCCCCTCTGACCTCCTAGCATCTGCCTCCCCCAACCATTCCTCGAGACCCCCTCGTGTTGGCACTCCGTCCTCCCGCCTCCTCAGCCACCCTTTCTCCACTGCCCCTCAAGCTCCCCTCCTCCCTGGGGGTCTTACGTGGGCAGGTTGTACAGGGGGGTCATGCGGAAACAGGCGACAACTGCCCTCCGGCGCTGCTTGGACAAGAGCTTGTGCCACACGGCCTTCTTGGACTTGTAAGGGTGCTCGATCTGGAGGGAGGACAATCTGTCATGTCCCCAAGACCCTGGCCCTCCCCGGGGAAAACTGCCCCTCTGTGCCTGGGTCCAAACTCAGGCCCGACTCACGGGGCCGAAGGAACACCTTGGCTCCACCAACAGTCAAGGTTCTGACCTGGGCTCTGCTTCCAGACCTGGCCCCGCTCGCAGACCCAGGAGCACTGCCCGCCCAAGGCCCTGCACACTGACTCAGGCATCTTCCCCGGCCGCTCCCAGACCCAAAGTTCTGCCCCTGGCCCCGCCCCAGGCCCAAGATTAAGCACCAGGTCCTGCCCCCAAGGCCAAGTTTCCATTCTAAGCCTTGCTTTAAATTCAAGGCCCGCCCCTTGCCCCGCCCCGAGACCCAGGGTTCATAAACAGGGCCCGCCCACCGGGCCGAGGCTCGCCCCTTGCCCCGCCCAGAACCTGCAGTTCACCAACAGGCCACGCCCACATGGCCGAGGCTCGCCCCTTGCCCCGCCCAGAAGCCACAGTTCACCAACAGGCCACGCCCACAGGGCCGAGGCCCGCCCCTTGCCCCGCCCAGAGAGGCGAGCTCCAGGTCCCCTCGGGCCCGCGCACCTGCTCCAGGTGGTAGAGCACGGCAGACACTTCCTGGACTCTGCGCACGATCTTCTCGGGGTCGTCGGCGTCCTCCTCGCGGCCGGGGAGGCCCCGGTACAGGGCCATCTGCCAGCGCAGGGAAGGGGAGCCTTCGACCTGAGGAGGAAGGACGGCCGCCGGCGTGAGGGCCCCTCCCCTGCCCGCTGCCCCCTCGGCCGGGTGCTCCCAGGGCCCCTCCGCGCAGCGTGGCTTCCCCGGCCGCCCGGCCCCTCCCGTGCCGTGACGATGCAGCGGGTGAGCGGGTACCCGGAGGTCCTTCGCTGCCTGGTACACAGTAAGCGCTGGAACGTCGGCTATGATTGTTGCTATATCGTGACAGGCGCCCGGCGTCTCAGATTAAGGGGGCGTACCTTTCCCTGAAGGTGAAGGTTGTTCTGCAGAAATTCCCGGACCTCCTCATCCGTGTCTTTCTGGGGAGACATGGCCAGGCTGGGTCACTCCAGAGGGCTCCCAGCGTCCCCCTTGACCCCTTCTAGACCCGTCACCCCAGCAGCTGGTGAGAGGCTTCTGTGGGGAGGGTCTGAGAGCTACTGGGTCAAAGGTCAGGAGGATCAGAGCGGGGGTCCTAGAGGGCATCGGAGGCCACAGAGGCACCGCGAAGAGACAGTAAGCATTAGAGGGGCCTCGTGGTGGGGGGGAGGGCGTGAGAGGAGATAGGATAGTCTCAAAGGTCAAATAAGGCCAGAGGGATGATCGGAGTCCGGGGAGGGTCAGCGTGAGGCTAGGAGTGCATGGGAGAGGGGCAGGGAGTTTTCGAAGATCAGAGGGGGTGAGGGGGGTTATAAGGGAGACGCAAGGTCAACAGAGGTCATGGGGATCAGGCAGCTCAGCCATGTGACTGGTGGGGTCTACATGGAGGCCAAAGGGGGGGGGGGTCAGCAGGTGGAGGTTCCTTAGGCTCCCAGAAGAGGAGGGCCCTCAAGGAGAGGGGCACCAAACTGAAGGGTCAGAGGGGCCGTGGAGGGCTCTTTGGGGTCTTGGCAGGACTCAAGAGGTCCCAGGAAGAGCTTGAGGTCCAGAGGGAAGGAGCCATTAGGGTTCCAGGAGAGGGGGTGCTTGTGATCCCGGGGAGAAGCCTGTGGTCTCCAGGCCCCAGGGGGGCGAGTAGGTTGTGAGGGTGCTTAGGAGCGTCCTGGGGGAGGTTCTAGGGGTCTAAGAGCAGGATCCTGGGAGGGCTTCTTAGGGTCCCTGAGGCTGAAAAGGATTGGCTGCTGTCCCATGCCAGGGGTAAGTGGGGTCCTGGGAGGCCTCTTTGGGGTCCCAGAGGGCCTAAGAGGGTTCAGGGTGGGGTCAGTTGAGGATTCTTGAGACCTCAGAGGTTTGGGTGTGGCCCTGGAGAAGGGGCCATTAGGATTCTGGGGGGCTACTTAGGGTCACAGGGTGCTCACTGGGCCCCTGAGTCTTCGGGGGCTCAGCTGGGTGTCAGCAGAGTCCAGGGGAGGGGTCACCAGAGTCCTGAGGGAAAGAGGTGGTGAGCTGGGGACCTCAGTGGGGACTCAGAAGTAAGGGGAGGGCCAATGGGATCATGAGGGCTTTAGTGGGTCCCAAGGGGTTTGGGAAGGTCCTGGTAGAGGGCTTGGAGGAGTCTCAGGGGGGCTCATGGTGTCTCAGGTGGGGCCCTCAGCATCCCAGCAGGTTTGGTGTGGTGCTGGGGGGGGGGGGGTGGGTATTCAGTAGGGTCCCTGAAGGCTCAGTGTGGTCCTGGGGTCCCAGGGGTCTTAGTGGCCTTTCTAGTTAAGGGTCCCAGTTAGGCTCCTTCGGTTCCAGGGCCCTGGCAGTATCCTGAGTAGGGTCCTCAGCATCCTGGGGGCAGGCTCAGGGCATCCTAGGGGCCAGTGAGTCCTCAGGGTCCTGGAGAAGGACTCAGCAGGGCCCTAAGGGAGGGCTTCCTGTGGGATCCTGGAGTTCATTAGGGTCCCGGGGGCTTGGTGGGGTGCTGAGAGGGATCTGGCAGGGTCCCAGAATGGGGCTGGGCAGGCACCAGGGCGTAGCGGGTCTTGGCCAGCATGATGAGGTCCTGGTCAGTGGGTGCACACATGTTCAGGCCGATGGGCAGCATCTTCTTGAGCGTGGCCACAATCAGCGACGTCTGCACGGAGTACCGGTCCCCCCGGCGCTTCTTCTTGGTGCGTTCCTGGTCCGAGCCAGCTGACTGTGGGGACACGGGGCTCAGTGCCAGCCAGAGTCCCAGCCCAGCCCCCTGCCCCAGCCCCAACCTGCAGACGTTGTCCACACTCCCGCCCCCAGCCTGGATACCAGGTACCCCCTCTCCCATCTCAGAGCCTGCCTCAGTTTCCACCCCAGACCTTGCTGATCTTTCATTTCAGACCCTCAGCCCTGACCCTCAACCCTCCCAGACCCTAACCCCTATCCGAAATCCCCAACTTCTACCCCAAACCCTTCCAGATTTCCCCCAACTCTCAGGCCTTTCTCAACCTCTGGCGTTCTTCTCCCAGAATCCCCTGAGAACTCCCAGCACGACCCCCTCCGCCCCCCGCATGCAACATGCACAACCCCACATTTCATCTCCCAAGACTGAGTTCCCAAGAATGAGACAAAGACGCAGAACCATAAAGAGTCTCAAGAGAGAAGTTGGAAGAAAAAGAGAGACACTGAGAAACCGAGACAGACAAGGAGACAGGAAGAGAGAAGATGCAAGAGACATCCAGAAAGATCTGGAAGCAGAAACACGGGGCACAGAGTCCCACAGCCGTGTTCTGAAGCCTGGGTGCAGACCCATGGCCAGGGCCAGCCCAGTCATGCCAATGGGAAGCACTGATGACAAGCTTCGGCCAGAGCCACATCCACGCTGGCTCGTCATATCGAGCATGACCCACGTGGGCCACACATGCAGCTTCTCACTGAGTCCTTGCAGAGCCCTGGGGTGGGGGGCCATGGGCCAGTGGCCCGATGCCATCCAAGGCTCAAAAGGATGACACTTGACCAAGGTCACACAGCTAACTGCCAAGAGTCAGGATTCTAACCCAAGTCTGTCTGATTCCAGAGCCCAAGCCTTAAACCCAGCCATGCGCGTGCCTTTCCCACCCCCTTCCCATCCCCCATGACCTCAGCCCACAATGCTTCGAGAGGTGCTTCAGGGAAAGCTGAGAGGTGCTGGGTTTTTTTTTTTAAACAAAAGTTAACAAAAAAAAAGTTAGATTGCCAGAAGCTGAGGGTTGGGGAGGGAATGGATGGTTCAGGGAGGTGGGGAGAGGAAGGGAATGAGGATGGAGGCTGGGAGCCAAGGATGAGGGGTGTGGAGTGGGGACAGGGGTTTCCTGGAGGCGGCGCTGAGGCTGGAGTTTGGGGGTGAAGAGGGTATTAGCCGAGAGCCATGCGGAAGGTCCCAGACGTGGGGCTGACCTGTACATCTCCTGCCTGCTTCATCGGGTTGCGGACAGAGACAAGAGGGTTACCCCAGGCCCTCAGACAACCCCAGGCCCCCTCCACACGGCCCTACCCCAGCTCCTCTGCCCCACCCGACTCGCATCCCCGAGCTGGGCCTTTCTAGACCTTGACTCCAGGAGGGTGGGTTTGTTCTTTAGGACTCTGAGGGGGGCAGTTCTGAGAAGGATGAGGGAAGAAAAAGGGGGGGTAGGAGGAAAGAAATGGGAGATGGGAGAGGAGGAAATTGGGATGGAGGCGGGAGATGGGGAGGAGAGAGAAGGGGAGAAGGAAGATGGGGAGGAGGGAGATGAAAAGGGAGATAGGGAGGAGGGAGATTGGGAAGAGAGAGGCGGAAGATGAACTGGGGCGGGAAGGCATGTGGGGAGGAGGGAGGAGATGGGGATGAGAGGGGAGGGAGATGGGGGAGGGGGCTGGGGCTGCAGGGAATGTGAGCAGGACAGGACCGGACCGGACAGGTTGGCTGGGTGAGGAGCGTCAGCTGGAAGCCCTGCAGGGTGTTCCCTCCACCCCTGCTGAGTCCTCCTCCCAGAGCAGAGCACCCACCTTGGCCATTTTGCTCTTGTTGTCGGCGGTCAGAAACGACATGTTGTTGATCTCATTCTGGACCACAAAGTTCTGCTCCTCGCGCTTGAAGTTCTGGCGGGGGAGGCAGTGCTGGGGGTCAGACGGGGTGGCGGAGGGCATCTTGGGGCGGCGGGGGCGGGGTTAGGGAGAGCAGGGGCGGAGTGGGCGGGGACTCACGTGCGACTTGGACCAGTAGATGAAGATCTCGCCCACCATCCGGAACAGCTCCTCCGCGCTGGGATTGGGCTCCGTCAGCCAGTGCGCCCTGAGCGGTAGGGAAGGGGCTCGTGAGCGATGGCTGCGAGGGGGAGGCGGAGACACCAGGAGAGGGGGCCACGCAGAGAGAGCTCAGGGGCGGCGACCAGGGGGACCAGGAGATGGCAATGGGGGGGAGGGATGGAGTTTTCTAGGGGATTCTGGCCATTCAGATGATTTGAAATTTTTAAATGGCCATTTCTTTTGTTAAAAAAGTTTTTTCTTTCTCTAACCTTTTTCTTGAAGTGTAACATACTTATAAAGTGTCAACTCAATGAATTACCACAAAGTGAACACACTTGCATAACCACCACCCAAGTCAAGAAATAGACCATTTCCAGTCCCCAGGAGAACCCTCGTGTCCTCCAGCCACTCCGCCTTCCCTCCTCTTGAAAGATGACCCTTCTCCCTGACTTCTGGCCCAGAAGTTATTTTTGTCTGTTCTTGAGTGTTACATAAATAGAGGATGCGATATGTACTCTATTTTTCATTCTTCGGACTGCTTTCATTCAACCTGATGTTTGTGCGATTCATCCACGTTGTTGTGTGTTGCAACAGGCTGTTCGCTTTCATTGCCGTGTAGTATTCCACTGTCTGAATATACCACAGTTTACCTGTTCACACTCTGACCCAGCACCCCCTCCCCTAGGAGTCTGCCCTATAGCAGTGCCCACTCATGAGCACAAGATGGATGTGCAAAGATGTCAGCATGCATACCACCACTTTCCCTTTCTGCTCTCCTCACAGACATAACTAATCAATCCGAGCACCCTTTCTCACAAAGTCTGCTGCAACCTTAAAATGTTTCAACCGGAATGGAACTTGGAGTTGAAATTTACTTGCTGTTCCTGAGTGAGGCCGCACCTTGGAGTTAATAACTGGTTAACACTGCTTCTGACTTTAGGGAGATTTTAGTCAATGCCTGCGCTTGCCCTTTTGTTTAAGACCCATGTTGCTGGGGGAAGCTAGGCTGGCCAGACTGCACTGTTTGCCTTTCTTCCCTCAATGACGGAGGAAGCCCTGCATAAATTAGACAGCCACGTGTCCCCACGCCTGGAGGGGAAAGGGGGGGTCTCCTCACAGGGGCTCCAATTCAGGAGGGGTCGGGGAGCAGAGGCCAGCAGGCTGGGTTTTGTTGGGCCAGAAGCAGTTGTGTGTGTGTGTTGGGGGGGGGGGGTCAGAAGGTTGGACAGGGTCAGGTGAGAATTGTGGGAAGTTTACAGCCGGTCAGAGGTCAGGGGTCGGGTGAGTGTGCACGGCGGGGACGTGCTGACCTGTTGTTGTCCACGTAGCGGATGAGCAGCGGGTAGAGGGCGTAGAGGTCGCGGCAGAGCACAGAGAACTCGTCCCGCACCAGGAGCTCGCCCTCCTGGGCCTCGGCCTTGGCCTCCAGGCGCAGCTGCTCCTCCTCGGCCACCACCTTGCCCGCGCGCTTGCGCAGCCGCCCGATCGTGGGGATGAAGTGCGAGTGCAGAAGCTCCGGCCGGGCCCGGCTCACGATGGGCTGGGCGAACACTGCAGGGCGGACAGGGCGCACTCGCTGCTGGCCGGCCTCCAACTCCGGCAGCTGACCTCTGACCTCTGACCCCACCCCGGACCTCTGTTCCCATCCATGACCCCCAGCCTGTACCTGTGACCCAGCAGCTATTGTTGACCCCAGCCTTACCCTGGCTTCTAACCCCAGCATCTACCTCTGATCCTGCTCCTCACCTTGGGCCCTGACCTCTGACATAGCACCTGAACCCTGATCCCAGCCATAACCTTTGACCTGAACCTGTGACCCCAGCCTGCACAAGTCTCTGATCTCTGACCCCAATGACTGAATCCTAACTTGATCTCTTACCCTAGCCCATGACCTCTCACCCCTGCCTGGCCCATGCCCAGACTCTTACCTCACTGCATGACTTCTGACTATGACCCCAGGCTTCTTATCCCAGTTTCTGACCTCTGACCCTGGTCTCTGATCCCAGCCCCAGTCTAGCTTGACCACGATTCAAAACTCAATTCCTGACATGGAACTTCTGAACTGGGAATCCCAACTCTTTTTTTTTCTTTTGTGAGGAAGATTGGCCCTGAGCTAACATCTGTTGCCAATCCTCCTCTTTTTGCTTGAGGAAGATTGTCACTGAGCTGACATCTGTGCCAGTCTTCCTCTGTTTTGTATATGGGACACCACCACAGTGTGGCTTGACAAGTGGTGCCATGTCTGCACCCAGGATCCGAGCCTGTGAACCCTGGGCCGCCAAAGCGGAGCAAGCAAACTTAACTACTTGGCCACCGGGCCGGCCCCAACTCTTTAAAGACTCATTTATTGACCCCCTGACCTAGAAGCTTAACTGTCCATATCAGGGACCTTGACACTTGACCTCTTCCTCTGACCCTTTGCATAAGGAACTCAGGCTTCTGGCCCAGCTCCTGACCCCTGGCCTAACTCTCTCCAGGCTCTAGACATTCAGAATGCAGCCTGGCGGGCTCCCAGGACCCATCCATCTACCTCAGACCCTAGGCACCTGAGATTCTGACCCCTGGCCTTTTGACCCTGAACAAACCTAGATTCTGACTCCTCCCAACTCCCAGGAGACCACGGACCCCAGGATGTCCCTATCAGACCTCAGTCACGGGACCGGAGCCCCGGGACACTGGCCCCAGCCCTCAGGAGCCTGGTGCCCCCAGACCCACCAGCGAGCCGCTTCATCCACGTGGCCTCATCGATGCCCAGGTTGTTGACGATGATTCGCAGGATATTTCCCAACAGGGAGTTGAGGTGGTCGGAGGTGACGGCTGTGCAGGGCGGGGGCGCCCCGGCGGGCAGGGCAGGCGGGGGCGCCTCGGGCCCGCGCTCCCACCAGCGGGGCAAGTAGCTGCACAGCATGGGCAGTGTGATCTCAATGACGTGCGGCATCTCTGTGTAGCGGGCCCCCGACTCGGCCAGCCCCCCGATGTCTGCCATGAGCCGCTCCAGCACCGGGATGTCGGGACACATCTCCTCCACGCTGTTGGGGAGCCCCAGGACTGGGGTGCAGGGAGGGGTCAGGGCATGCCAACCCATCTCCCATAGACCTCAGTGTCCACGCCACAAACCAGGCCCCCCCAAACTCCAGGATTCTCCTATCTGGAGCACCCCCAACCTGGGGAATCCTCAGCCCCTCAGAGCCCAGATGGGGCCATACTGCTCCCAAAGTGGGCTCTCCCCTGGGCCCCATGCTGGGCGGGATGTGACCCTGACCGCTGCCCCACCCTACATGACTTACTGGCCCGCTCGCGGGGAGACTTGGTGGTGTACACGGAGCAGGCATTATACTCGTTCAGCTGAGGCTCCAGAAACGCCACTGGCATGGCCGCTGCTAGGCGTGCCAGGCACTCCCCCAGGGCTGGCCGCAGCCTGCAAGAGGGGGCTACTTAGTTCCCATGGCCCCCTCTGCCTGGTCCTGGGTCCCAGCCCCTTCATTCACAGAAGTGCCTGTCCCTAGAGCCCTTCAGAGCAGAGACGCCCGGCACCGGTGGGCATCGATGTGGCCTTTTCCCCAGGCTTCCTGACTGCCACCCGACTCCACTGGTGATCCGGGCTCAGGAGAGCCCATGCGGGCACGGCCCGCGGCCCTCCCCGGTGCTCCCAGGCTGCTGTGGCTCCTGTGTGCTACCCTCATTTCTGCGTGCCCCTGGCCAGGCAAGCTTGTTCCCCCGTGGAGAGCAACCGGGCACCCTGACCGGCAAGTGCCTGACCACGTGGCCCCCACTGGTGGCCTCCGCGGGCCTTCCCTCCCCCTGTGCGCCCTCACGTGGCCGCCTTGGGGAACTGCAGCTGCCACAGTGCGCACGTCTGTGGCCGAGGACTGACCGTCTCCCCTGCTTTTCTCTCCCCCCATCTTCTCCTGCGCCCTCTCCTCCCCGAGCCACCACAGTACCCACCCCAGCCACAAACCATGGCTCTTCCTCCTTACTTTTCCACGTAAGGGTTCCTGGTGGTTCCCAGAGAGTAGATACTGCACAGCGTTCGGTAGCAAGAGACCTGGACGTCATCCACTGAGGGAGGGAGGGGGGGAGGGGAGGTCGGGGATGTGCCCACCCGACTCGTCCTTCCCCACCCTCCCTCGTCTCCAACAGAGGGTAAGAGCAGGGGCTGTAAGGCCAGCCTGCCATTTACTAGTTTTGTGACTTGAGCAAGGACCAGCTCTCTCTTGGCCTCAGTTTCCCTATTTGTAAAATGCAGATAATTATAGCATCTTCCTCATGGGGTGGTTGTGGGGATTAACGAGTTACTACCTGGAAAGCAGCTGGAACAGGGCACACAGCAAGCACCCCATGAGAGGAGTCATGGAGCTCTTTGATGATAGCAATGGACGCTGGCTCCAGAAGAACACAAGCAAAACTCCAATCCTGACTACAGTTTTAGATTATCCCCCCCCCCCCCCCGGCGCCGGAAGCTAGGCTAAGAACCCCATCAGGGCTGGCCCGGAGGCACAGTGGCTAAGTGTGCACGTTCTGCCTTGGCGGCCCAGGGTTCACTGGTTTGGATCCCGGGTACGGACATGGCACCACTTGGCACGCCATGCTGTGGTAGGCATCCCACATATAACGTGGAGGAAGATGAGCATGGATGTTAGCTCAGGGCCAGTCTTCCTCAGCAAAAAGAGGAGGATTGGCTGCAGTTAGCTCCGGGCTAATCTTCCTCAAAAAAAAAAAAAAAGAACCCCATCCACTTCACAAATGTCAGGAGGGCAGAAAGTGGGCAGGGGGGCTGTTCTAGATTGAAAAGAGACGACAGAGACCTAACAACCAAATGTAGTGGAGAAACACCACTGGATTCAATTCAAAATTGTTTTGAAAAACTCAAAGACATTTGGAGGGTAACGGAAATTTAAATATAGTCAGGTGAGGCGGCATGCTGAGGTTGCGGGTCCCCGAGAGGAGGTTCCTGTCCCAGGGGATGCAGGCTGAATGTTCACGGATGAAATGTCACTGTGCGTGCAACTCACATGCAAAAGTTGAGCAAAACGTTTGTAGATACCATCCCCCAGACAGTGAAGGAAAAGCAACGGGGCAAATCGTTAACAATCCTCTTCTTTTGACTTTTCCGTATGTTTTTAAATTTTCGAAATAAAATGTTAGACCGGGGAAGAACCCATCCAAGTGCTACTTTTCTTTTACCAATAAGGTCCATCTTGTCCGTGTCCCCTTAACGACAGTATGCTACACACATCCCAGGCTGGGTCACACGCTGTAGATGCCGTTTGGTGAGATAAACACTGCAGACGCTGCTAATGATTCCCCATATCTGCTCTTACCTTCTTCCTGCCCTTCTCTCCTTCCTATGACAGACCTCCAATATTTAGCCCCACACATGACCTCCCAGAATAAAGACTATTTTCCCAGCCTCCTTTGCGGCAACACGTGGCCATGTGCTAAGTTCTGGCCAATGGGATGGATGTAGGCAGAAGGGATGCGGACCACTTCTAGACTGTTCCTTTAAAAGAACCGAGGTGCCCTCCTCTTTGCTTTTCCCGTCTCCTACAGGCTCGAATGAGGATATAGCGTGTGCCATCTTGGGCCAGAAGGATAAAGCAACAGTTCAGGGATGGCAGAGCAGCAAGGTGATGGGACCAGGGATCCTGACGGTATGATCCACTTACAAGTGGATCATCACATGAGAAAGAAATACATTTCTCTCTGGTTTAAGCTCCAGTAATTCAGAGTCTTTTGTCAGAGCTCTGAACTCGTACCTCATTAACTCATTCTGTTACCTGCCGATATACTGGCTGCACACCGTCCTTACAGCAATAACCCACTCAGGAAATACACATTCAAACACCTGGGGATGCTATCAGGCGCACAGGGTGGGTGGTGTTGGCTGCCCTGACCCCCGACCCCTGCCCCCTGGGTCAGGAGCCCTTACGGATGACGTCGTCTCCGAACTGGTGCTGGGCAATGTGCTGGAAGAGCGTGGTGAGGACAGGCAGCAGGGCCACGGTGGTGTAGGTGAGGTTCTGGCCCACGCCCTTCACCTGCGTGCGCGCCTGCGACACCTTCCCCAGGCGCAGGTTCTCCACCATCTTCTCGATGTCCTCCGAGGCACTCTCGAAGAAGGAGCGGAGGCCGGCCTTCACGATCTCGGGGCCGGACTTCATCACCGTCCTAGGCGGGAAGCGGGGGCACCCCAGCTCTAGAATCGCAGATTCTAGATGTCGGAGAGTCTAGGAGAACGGGGGCTGGGGGGGAGGGGGCGCCACGACCCACGGCCCTACCTGGCATCCAGGGAGCGTGCCAGGATGTGAAGACAGTTGACCACAGCTGGAGCATCTGTCCCTGGGAGAGGAAGACGGGCTAGGGTGAAGAACGGGCTAGAGAACTCCGCCACACCGACCCCACCCGACCTCTCCCCATCCCACCCCACCCCTACCTCGACTCCCCTAGACCCCATCGCTCCCCTATCCCAGCCCTGACCCCTCTGCCTGGCCCCCCATCCCGGCCCTGACCCCTCTACCTGGCCCCCGATCCCATCCCTGACCCCTCTGCCTGGGCCCCCATCCCATCCCCGACCCCTCTACCTGGCCCCCCATCCCACCCCTGACCCCTCAGGCTGTCGCTGTCTGGTGATGAGTCTGTCCCCTCACTGGCCTGGGAGCTCCATGAGGGCAGGGCCCAGGGCTGTCCCCGTCACTGCCCTGTCCCCAGGACGACCCAGTCCACGTCCGAGACCAGAGGAGGAACACAGCGAAGGCTGCTCAGACTGAGCCGTGAGCCTGGGCTTTGTTTCTCCAGGGCGGGGCTGGTGACGAGGGGAGAGAGAGAAGATGAGGGAGAAAGGCTCGGGGAGCAGAGCCACTTACCGAAGAGAGAGACCCGGTGGCGGACAAGGGCGGCAAGCTTGCAGAAGAGGCTGAAGAAAGAGAGCGGGACAGAAGGCCAGGGGAGACGGAGCGAGGACACCAAGGGGACAAGGACACAATTAGAGGAGGCAGGGACAAGGAAGACAGGGAGACAAGGCCAGAAGACAGGGCCAGGAGGAGCGAGGATGATGGAGAAGAAAGCGAAGGAGACAGGAGGGGTGGGGAGGGGCAGAGAGATGAGCAAGGTTGAAAGTCACGGGCAGGAAGCGGAATGCTGACGGGCGGAGGCCGGCCTGCCTTTCTGACAGGTCGACCAATTCATCCCCGGTTGCCTAGGAAACCCCTAGTCCTGGGCACCCCAGCCCTTCGATCACTCCTGCAGGTACAGCGGCCAGTGCCCAGCACCTGGACAGAGCCCCTGAGGTGCAAGGTTGGAGGAAGGGGTCCAGGATTGCAATCCTGTGAGGTCAGGGGGCTGGGTCAGAGGTCACAGGGCGGCCCACCTGGTGATCATTTCCTTCTCCTTGTTGGAGGCGTGGCCGCCACTGCCCAGCACTTTGGCCGGTGTGGACAGGAAATAGAGGCAGTGGTTGGTGAAGTACTGGTTGATCAAAGGGAGCAAGATCTGGGGGGATGGGGAAGAGATGGGGGGGACTAGGTGAAAGGTGGGGAGAGCCCACCCTGTCCCCAGCCCCTCCAGCTTCTGAGCCCACCCCTCACCTTGGCAAAGAATTTAATCTCCTGTTCGTGCGGGGACTTTTCTACTCGTCCACTGCTCACCACAGCCTCTGGTGGGGGAGGGCAAAGAGGGGTGATGGTGGGTTCAAGGCTGGGGAACTCAGGGTGTTCTGACGGGGCAGAGTTAGAAAATGATGGGAGATAGATTCTTGATATGAGGCTCCCTCTGTTGGCTTTGAGATAAACCTCTCTCCCCTACCTTCCATCTGATCCCCTGACTCCTTGATCAAGCCCTTCCTGAGGCTGAAAATGGGGAGGAGGACAAACCAGGATGGGCTAAGGCCTTGGAACATCCCCCTCCTCACCTATTACAGGCCCTTTTCTTCCTGAACTTGTACTGAATAAATTTGGAATAAATTAATGAACAGACGGGACATGCGCAGGGCATCCCAGGAGGCTCAGCCTTCAGACTAGATCCAGAATCTGCCCAGTTCTCACCCTCTCCTGCTCCTGCCCCCTAGTCCGTTCCCACAGGGAGCCTGTGAACATGGAGTCGCTCAGCAAAAGCCAACAGGCCTCACCATGGCCTGCAAAGCCCCACAGGATCTGCCCCTGTCACCTCTCTGACCCCATGTCCTCTCCCGCTCCCCTCAGTCACTCGGTGGCCTCCTAATGCTCATACAGCGACCTCTCAGAGCCTTTGCACGGGGGCTCCTCTGCCTGGAACGCTCCCCAGATGTCCACACGGCTCCCTCCCCAGCTCCTTCAAGGTCTTCCTAGAATATTCTATTTGAGTTTTCACGGCCTCCATCGCCCCACATTTCCAGGCCTCCTTAGCTGGCCCTGGTGAATTCTTCCCATAACCTAACCACCTTCTAACACGCGAAGGGATCCCGCGATTTCTGACGTTCACTGTCTGAAGCCACCCCAGGACTGTAAGTTGCAGAGATCTCTGTCTCGTTCACTGCTGTATTGTCAACACCCAGGACAGTGTCTGGCACACTAAGCAGATGAGGGGAGGAAGGAGAAAGGCAGGAAACCGGGCCCCTGGGTGCACCTGCAGGGAGCGTGGGCATCGGGAGGGAATTCTGCGTACCCAGGTGGGCGATAAACTCTTGGGAAATGTCCATCCAGCGCAGCAACTGCTGCAGGAAGCCGAAGGCGAAGCGCTTCTCAATGGAAGACGTGTCCAGCTCCATGTCCTTAAGGCCTCTGCGCGGACACGCAGAGAGAGGGGTCGACCCGGCAGCACGCCTGCCCTATTTACCACGCCTCGCCAGTGCTGCCTCTGCCCCCCAGCCCTGCCTCCGCAGGCTGCTGCCTCACCTCGGGGACCCTAGGGAGTTCCCTGCTCCACCCTGGCCCCATCCCTCTTAGCCTCCTCCCCTCTGGCCTTGCCCACGCCTCCAGGCCCCACCCCTATTCACCCCGCCCCCACTCTCCACATACCACCCCCGCCTTAGCCTCCCTCCCTCTCTGGCCCCACCCCTGTTCTCCAGGCCCCACCCTCTTAGCCTCCTCCCCTCCTGGCCCCACCCCTGTTCTCCAGGCCCCACCTTCTTAGCCTCCTCCCCTCCTGGCCCCACCCCTCCTCTCCAGGCCCCACCCTCTTAGCCTCCTCCCCTCTCTGGCCCCGCCCCTCCTCTCCAGGCTCCACCCCTCTTAGCCCCCTCCTCTCTGGCCCCGCCCCTCCTCTCCAGGCCCCACCCCTCTTAGCCCCCTCCTCTCTGGCCCCGCCCCTCCTCTCCAGGCCCCACCCCTCTTAGCCTCCTCCCCTCTCTGGCCCCGCCCCTCCTCTCCAGGCCCCACCCTCTTAGCCCCCTCCTCTCTGGCCCCGCCCCTCCTCTCCAGGCCCCACCCCTCTTAGCCCCCTCCTCTCTGGCCCCGCCCCTCCTCTCCAGGCCCCACCCCTCTTAGCCCCCTCCTCTCTGGCCCCGCCCCTCCTCTCCAGGCCCCACCCTCTTAGCCCCCTCCTCTCTGGCCCCGCCCCTCCTCTCCAGGCCCCACCCCTCTTAGCCCCCTCCTCGCTGGCCCCGCCCCTCCTCTCCAGGCCCCACCCTCTTAGCCCCCTCCTCTCTGGCCCCGCCCCTCCTCTCCAGGCCCCACCCTCCTTAGCCCCTCCGTCCCCCCGCCCTCTGCCCGGTGGGATTCTCCCAGCTTTTGCCCTGCGGTTCCGCCCACGTCCCGCGCTACTCCCAGGTCCAGCTCCCAGCCCTCGTGCCTGGTGACGGCATAGCCGTTCATCTGCAGGAACTTGAGCAGCTCCTGGGCCTTCTCTCGATCTCGTGCCTTCTCCTTGGCCGTGAGCGTGTCGTAGGGGACCAGCAGGGGGTGGGAGCCACCACCTGCAGCGGCAAAGACCAGGTATCAGGGGGCTGGGGAGGACCCGGGCCACTCTCATGGAAGTGGTTCTGTAGTTTAGGGCGTGCACGATTAGTGTAATAAGGACTGAGGTAAGAATAACCAGAACATGGCTTTCCGATGCTCCTCACACCCTCGCTACAGCCCTAGGTAGCAAACGCTGTCATTATCCCCATTGCACAGACGCAGAAACCGAGCTTCAGCGGGTGAAAGCAATTGTGCAAAGTCACACGACTGCACCCTGCGGAGCCCGTGACTAGGGGACCGCGGTGAAGGGGGTCTGTGCAGGGCCGGATGGCCGCCTCACCCTTGGCCTCCAGCTCCTGCTTCTTCTTCCGCCCCCACGTGTTGTGGTAATTCTCCGCCAGTTGCTCTGCCATGGCCTGGGAGTGGATGCAAAGACTCAAGGCCCAGATTCAGAGGATCCTCCAACCCCAACAGACATCTCCATGTCCCCAAATACAGAGTCAGGGGTCTCACCTGCAGCTCCCGGGACAAGGTAACTCCGCTGAGGTCGGGGGGCTGCGGGTTGTAGCCTTCGCGCGGATCATAGGTCTGAGAGGACAAGGGGGAGAGGGGGGCTTGACGGCCTAGCAGGGAGCCCGGGCCCCAACCCAATCCACCCTGCGCCTGGCCCTAGACCCCTGCTCGGCGCCTTTTCCTTAAGGCCCCGTCTCTAAGTCACTTTCGCCTTCTCTCCTCTGCTGTTTGCGGTTCTTCCGACCATGCCCTCTCCTTTCCCAGATTTCTCAGCCTTCCTGCCCTCCCGCCTTCCCCGACCCCGCCCCCTTCCCTTGGCTCTTCTCCCTTCTCGACCCACCCCCTGCCTGGCCCCACCCTCTCCCGGCCCCGCCCCTCGCCCTAGCCCCTGCCCACCCCCTGGTGACCCCGCCCTCTGCCCCGGCCCCGCCTCCACCTGGGCACTTTGGGATATCTTCCGCGTTTTTTTCTTCTCCGTCTTCTCCTCGTCACCCTCCCTGGCCTTCTCTATCGTCCATTCCCAGGCAATCATGGCCTTCAAGGACTCCTTGATGGGCCAGCGGTAAATCTCTTTGTCCTGCGGTGGACAGGAGGGAACGAAGTTGATGGAATGGGGTGAGAGGGAGGTGGAGGTCGGAGCCCCTGGCTCAGCCTCCCTGGCCTCCAGTGTCCCAGGAAGCCGACAGCCCCGACCACGAGGGTAGGAAGTGGTCCAGCCGGGATACGAACCCAGGCCTCTTACTGCTCTGTAACAGAGCCTCCCAAACCAACCCTCATTATCCCATTTTACACGTGAGACTCGGAGAAGTTAAATGGCACCGTCAAGGCAGCAAACCCAGTCTCTCTGACTCTAGAAGGAACACTAGGAGTCTGGGTTCTAGGGGAGGCAGCCAAGTTTGAGGAAAAGCAAAGTCCTTGGGTGGGGAGCCCCAACCTGCAGACGGAGCCTGATCCAAGCCCGTGAAGCAGACACACTCCTCCCTGAACCCCCAAAATGGGAGGTTTCACTCTGGACCCCCAACATGGGGCCCCAAGGCTTGGTCACCTTCTCTGAGAAGGTCTTGTAGGGCCTCAGCATGGGGTGTGTCTTCAGTTCCTCATCTATGTTCTCCCCATAGGACCAGTTGTTCTGGATCTGGAGGCAGAGAGGGGATGGTGGAGGCTGTGCCGCTATGGAGCTGGGGGTGGGGCGGGATGAAGGGTAGACAGCAGCCTGGGGGACACAGGGCGGGAACCCTGGAGGGCTGAGGGCTCCAGAGGAGCCTGTGGGTCCTAGGAAGAGTTAGGGGTCTCGGGGAAGTTTGGAGGCCTCAGGGAAGACCTGGGTCTGGGGAAAGCTGGGGTCTTGAGGGAGGCCGGCAGGGGTGGGGGGTCCTGGTGAGGGGAGGACCCTGACGCCAACCTTGTCGAAGGCCCACTTCTCATGTGTGTACTCAGCGAACTTGTTAATGAAGGAGTCCAGCTTCTCTGGGATGATCACACTATCAAGGGGGACAGGATCAGCACATGCTGGGGCTGGCCCCTCCTTCCACCTCTGACATCACCTCCTTCTCCCAGCCCCCAGCCCCACCGCCCTCCTGGCCCCAGGCCTCACTTGAGGGTCTCCACAGGCCGAGGATCAAAGTTGCCTTCAGCGTCCACCGTGGCCTTCTTCTCGGCCTTGGATGAGTACGAGGCGTCCACATAGTCGGGGGGCAGGGCCCCTGCGATGGCGCACAGACAAGGCATGGCCATGCGGTACAGCTCTTGGTCGTACTTCTGCAGATGCCGGGGGTGGGGCGGTCACCACAGGCCTGGCTGAGCCTTCCAATCCTGGAGCCCCAGGACCTCAAACTCACCCCTCCAATCATCAACCCCCTTCCCTGAACCCGAAGGATTTCATTCTGGATCCAAGACTTTGGGCCCCAAACCCTCCAAACAGGCTCCTTTCAGGGCCCCCGGGGGCCCAGACCTTATGGGCCAGTGAGTCAAAGATGCCCCAGAAGAGTTTCCGAGTGAGGTGCAGCTCTTCCTCTGACGTGATCCCGAAGTTGGCCCAGCCCGTCGGGAGGCAGTAGTACTTCCAACAACGCTCATAGTGGTTGGTGAGGAGCTGGGTGGAAGCAAGAGGGGGACACACAAATAAAGGGAGCATAAGCAGCTGGCAGGCAAGTGAGGGTCCTGGGAGGCCCAGGGGTGCCAGTGCTTTTAAATTATGAAGGAGGTGTGGATTATGCAAATGATATGCTAACGAGGAGGAAATAGTATCACGAGCGGTCCTGGACAGTTTCTTATGCAAATTTGGCATTCTAATTTAGAGTCAGGGTGGGCATTAAATCAGAGCTGGATTTGTCAGTGTTCCTTTACACAAATAAGCATGCTAATATTAATCCGTGGGTAGAGTCATGTGCAAATGGGCATATGGAGAGAGTGATCCACACTTATGCGAATTACTATGGCAAATAGAAACATAGACAGAACCCCTGCAAATATATGGTAATTGGGAAGAGGGCCTCCACCATCCAATATGCAAATTGAAGTAGGACTGATTTAGCTGTGTTATGCAAAATAGTCAAGCTATCCGAGTTGGGGGTATCTCCTTATGCAAACTAGCACGCAAGTGAAAAAATATAGGAGAGACAGTGTGCAAATATTCAGAATAGCTGTGGTACTGTTTATTCAAATAAATGCACTCATTTGAATAGTGGAAGGCTGGTGGTCTGACCATGCAAATAAGCAAGCTAATTAGGAAAAGCGGTGCACCCCATGCAAATCTATGCTAATTGAGGCGGGGGCTGGCTCACTGTTAGGCAAATTAAATGCTAATTAGGGAGTGTTAGAGGCACCAATGACGCAAAGCGAATGTCCTGGGAATCCCGCTAGGCAAATTAAGAACGCCAAAGAGGTTTCTAGGGGGCTTCCCAGGGCAGAGCCAGCGGGTGGGTGGGGCATGCAAATGAGCACGCTAAAGAGGGCTCGCCCTCACCTTGAGCGGCATCTTGGCGAACTCGTTAAGGATGGGCACGTCGAACACCAGGCGCCGCAGCAGGTGCTGTAGCATAGACGGGCGGATGTACCTGCGGGGACACGTAGTGATGGCGGATGTCACCCTGAGGCCCACCGCTCCCCGCCATACCGTCCCGCCTCGGGGTCCCGCCCCACCTGCAGAGCGCCATGAGGCAGTCCTCGATGATGTCGCGCTGCGCCTTGGTGAGCGA